>NC_141817.1:11064869-11375330 GCF_057944985.1 Cucurbita pepo subsp. pepo
CAGACCAAGTCCATCCCTAGCAGATATTGTCCTCTTTGGACTTTCCCTTTCGGGTTTCCTCTCAAGGTTTTTAAAACGCATCTACTAGGGAGAGGTTTCCACACCCTTATAAGTAATGCTTCGTTCCCCTCTCCAACCGATGTGGGATCTCACAATCCACCCCCCTTGGGGGCCCAGCGTCCTCGCTGGTACATCGCCCGGTGACTGGCTCTGATACCATTTGTAACAGCCCAAGCCCACCGCTAACTTTGATGGGAAGCCCCAAAGAGAACAATAACTTCTAGCGGTGGCTTGGAATACTACAAATAAAATCTTTCAAAAGAACCAGCTAGATGCACCTCAATCTTCCCAGCAATCCGGGGAGAAATATCATATATACACACTACATATTTTTTACAATACTATTTCTGGAACATACCATGACAATAAAGAAAATTTACTACAAACAGTAACATATTAGAAATCCCAATCTTTTTATTTGAAAAAGAAAAACTAACCCATTTCACATAGACACCAAACTAACCCGTGCCATTTATCTAGAGACACTCTGGTGGAGATATAATCTCAAAGACAACGAAAATGCAGTTTCGTGGTAAACAACCGGTTAGAAATTCCAATTTTGTTGAGTCTTATTAAACTGAGGTGGGGCAAATCTGTGAAAGAAAGCTTACTGGTTGGGTAGGTTCTTCATGGTTAATAACCGGTTGGCTTGATTATGTTAGGATTATTCAATAGCTCGAAAGTTTAGCAAGGTAGACTGTTATTTTTCTCATGCGGAAACGATTCAAGGACCGACGGATTGCAGCCGTTCAAAATACTTCGGGGTACATCAATGGTGTTATGCCATTGTTCTCTCATATCACGCATATTCCATATCAATAATTAATTTAAAATTTTGTTCTACGTAAGCCATTATAGCTGTTACTTCATTTCTCATTAAGAAAACAAGAAGAAATATACAGGGAAAAGTTACCTGAGTATGTGAAGATGCACTGTCCTCATGAGGCATTGACATGTATCTAGAAGCAGGACGAGTTTCAATATAGGCCTAGAAACATAATAACCAGGACAAAAGTCATTAAACACGATGACTTGCCCAATTTCAAGCAACTTAGAATTTTTCGGAAGAAAATACAGAAAATAAATGCAATTTCAAAGATCATCATTCGATTCATAGCCGAAATTGAATCAAAGACTAAAGCGAAGATTTACAAAATTCTGAAATTAACAAATTTGTTCAGCTAACGATCAAACAAAATAACAAAAAAAAAAAAAAAGGAAATATCTCCAAAGAAAAAAAAATGCTCGTAATTTGTTAGATCAGTAAGGAACACAGAAAAACGCAGGAAGGTAAGGTGTACTTACTGATATGAAATCGAATTCGCAGCAAAATGGACAGAGTTTACAAATCCATAGAAACTGGGAACCTACAAAACTGCAAAAAAGAAAAAAAGTGGAGAACTAAGAAGAAAAAGGAAATGGGAATCGAATAAAATAAAAAAATAGGGAACAAAATTCCGTTGCCGGGAATCGAACCCGGGTCTCCTGGGTGAAAGCCAGATATCCTAACCGCTGGACGACAACGGATTATTTGTTAATTTGTCTTCAGTATATATTAAAATAATAAAAGTAAAATAAAAATGGGAAAAAAATTCCGTTGCCGGGAATCGAACCCGGGTCTCCTGGGTGAAAGCCAGATATCCTAACCGCTGGACGACAACGGATATTATTACTATTTTTTCTCTAACTATTTGTGTTAACAATTATCTTTTTGTTATCCTAACTATGCGTAAATACCTTGATTATTATAATTATTTTCGTCTTATTTTGATAAAAACCCGTTTCAATTGTTATACTCACGTTAGAAAAGAAAATCTAAATTTCAACACTTTGAAGTTGACAAAATAATTGTCTCAAACAACCCACCCCCGAAGGTTTTGCAATTGAACCCTCGAACTTATGTAATTGTTAAAATTAGGCCCTCAAATTTATACCGCTTCAGAAATTAATCCCTTTTCCTCTGCTCTGTGTTCTATCCATTTTTTTTTTTCCAATGGGGTAGCTCGGGTTCATCTTCTTCGTCCGATTTGAGCTTCTCTGCATCTTCAAGTTCCAATAATTGATTCTTCGACAAGTATTGTACTTCAGACAAGTATAAATTCACTAAACACCTGACTTCATTTTTGTCATAATGCTTATCTTACTCACGCCTCTTGGTCAGATTCGGGATAAGTTTGAGTTCGTGCTTCTGACTTCTTTTTTTTTTCATATGACACCACGTTCTCACTCTTCTCTTGGTCAGTTGTTGGGCGAACTTGCCCCACTCAACATTTGGCACTTCTCTTGGCCAATCTGTATACTTTCTGTGAGACACCTAACAGTACACTCCGAGGATGTGGCTCGCAAGCCAACCACAACATTCCTTTTCGTAGTACCAACTGCTTGCTAATTGACTTTCAATAAACGCCTTTTTGCTTTGACACAATGGCATGGATTTCATAACAATGGCTTTAATAGATTTTCATTACCAATGCCTGATATGGTTCAGTAGAATGTGTTCAAGCCACATAACAACGATACATAACAAGCAGGATTTGTAGCAACGTTGTGCTTTGGCTCCCAAATACTAGAAAACTAGGCTCCCTACCAGTAAGGAAGTGAGTGGAACTGTGAGATTATCGTCAATTTCAGTGCTTATGGGAAGAGACTCGACCAATGCTGAGGCAATGGACACAACTAAGAATCCCAAAACCATTTTGTTGCTTCCCTCAACATACCCAAATGAGGAGAAATAGTACATATACCTGTCATTCGTAATACAAATTCTTATTACTAAACCAACCCAGAAAGATCACAAACACAGTAATTCGTTATACTCAACGTTCGAATCCAAAACGAAGAGAGAATTTACCCGACAGATGCAAGAAAACCAGCAGATACCATTGCCACGCTACCAGCTAGTGACTTGTTTTTGTTGTAAGAGATCTTTCGACTTCCGAATCGTCTCCCGACGATATCAGCCAACCCTGAAATAGTAAGCCACATTGTTGCATTGGGTAAGCTATGATTTTGTGGTTGGGGAGAGGTAATACGTTAATGTACAAAAGTGAAAAGTACCATCTCCAGCACATAAGTTGCATATCAGTGCAATTGAAATGGGGGACGTCCTCCAATAGAATATACAAACTAATGTAATTGTTGCAACATAATACAATGGCCCCTTCAAAAGCTCCCTGATGGATAAGAACATGCAGGTCAAATTAAGAAGTAAATATATTTCATGTACTACTATTGAACGAAGTTATCCATCAGTATTAACTTTCAGCCATGAGGAACCAGTAAATGATATTACAATGGAAACAAAAAGAACTCCAGCTGCAAACAATGAGTGAGATTCACGGAGGAGAACGAAGCATTCTTTATAAGGGTGTGGAAACCTCTCCCTAGCAGACACGTTTAAAAAACCTCGAGGGAAAGCCCAAAGAGGACAATATCTGCTAGCGGGGGGCTTGGGCCGTTATAAATGGTATCAGAGTCAGACATCGGGCGATGTGCCAACGAGGAGGTTGAGCCTTGAAGGGGAGTGGAACAAGGAGGTGGGCCAGCAAGGACGCTAGGCCTCGAAGAGGAGTGGATTGGGGGATCCCACATCGATTGGAGAAGGGAACGAGTGTCAGTGAGGACACTGGGCCCCGAAGGGGATGACTTGTGAAATCTCACATCGATTAGGGAGAAAAACAAATCGTTCTTTATAAGGGTGTGGAAGCCCCAACAAGGACGCTGGGCCTCGAAAGGGGGTGGATTGTGAGATCTCACATCGGTTGGAGAGGAGAATGAAACATTCTTTATAAAGGTGTGGAAACCTCACCCTAACAAACACGTTTTAAAAACTTGAGGGGAAGCCTAGAAGATAAAATTCAAAGAGGACAATATCTGCTAGCGGTGATCTATGGCTATTACACAATTACACGATGAATAGAAGGAAAACCCAACAAAGGAGTGGAAAATTTTCCTTACCAAAGATTCAACAGCAAGAAATAAGCCTTATCCTTCCATTTAACTACCAAAAACAGACCAAATTCATTTGGTTAAGTGTATGTATACCCAGAGATTAGTCTTGATAGGAGGCTCAAATCAACAACGAGTCTAAATTAAGTGCTTAAAATGCCATTCCAAACGAACCAAAAGATACATGTTCCCCAAAAACATATTTTACATGATTATGTTCGATACAAAGTTGTACCTGCAATCTCCATTTCTGCTCATCGACTTTACCGTAGCCTCGTCTTTCAATATCCCCAATCCCAAGACGAGCATTCGTATTATATTGACACCGGGAATTAGCGACGCCAATAATGCTCCTCGATGACCAGAACTGCAATAAGAAGTTGATTCAAGCATAATTGTACAAATATAGAGCAGGAGAAGGGCCAGAATTAACTTCTATCACTCTAAGTTCACCTGAACATAGGCCAGCAAAGCATGAAAGCAAGCCCAATGCTTGTATGAACAAGCTTCCTGTTCAATTTCTGAACCAATTATCGGTAAGAACACACCTTCCATAAAAATTAAGAACTGAAAAGTTGGATTTTCACAATTTGAAGCCTTCACATTTCCACTGATAAGCATTTTCCAGTGTCAGAATTCCATAACATTGATTATTTTTCAGCATTGTACACAGAACATGCGCTTTGTTGAACTGAATCAATCACTTTCTATGGTATATCAGTACTAATACTACGGTCAAGAATCGAATATCAACGAGCAATCCTTCTAAGTTGAAATCCTCTTTTGTTTCTTAAGAGTTTTAACTTCTTTTCGATTATACTTGCAGAAATCTAAGAAACAGGTGAAAAGAAAAAGAAAAGGAAAAGGAAAATCAGTGGATAAAAGAAATAGAACCTGGTCGAGGCCACGTTTAGCGGTTTCCGTCCATAATCGAAGCAAAGACAAGGCGACTCCACCGGACACGGCGGTGGCGCAGATATCAGACACCACCGGATTATCAGGCAACAACATTACTGCCGCAACTCGGCACTGTTCCCGACGGATTTTGGTCCCAAATCTCAAAGTGAATGCATCGGAGCGGAAGATCGGCGCAAAGATGGAGTTGAAAGAGACGGAAACTGGTCTGAATCGAGAGATTAAAGTTGGGGAACTGAAGGGAAATAAAGGGCCAAAAGACCCCGAACGGCATAGAAATTGAAGATTTGCAGCCATTTTGGGTTCAGTTGAGAGAGGTGGATTGGCTGCTGGCCATGGGGCTCAGCAGGCCGAATGGTAGCATAGTACTTCGAGTTGTCCCCTCGGCGTGAGCGTAGTCGCTGACACCTGCGTGGGTTTTGAGCCTAAGAGTTTAATGAACCGACAAAATTGTAAGATATTGGTTGGATTTAACCTATCTTTTAAAATCGTAGTATGGCCTTCCAACTTTTTTCATATTCGGGTATGATTGTATATGTGGTACTACCCCACACATAGCCTACGCACGCGCACACGGACCCACTAGACAGGTTCGTATACGTATCTATGAGTTTGGAATTGTTGGACACAACACGCTAATGCGTCACTGGACGCCACAGAAGGGGAAAGACTCTATGATGTCATGACGAACATAGATTTCGAAAGTACAAATCTGTACTAACATAACATAACGGAGAAGTATCTCGATACACATGATATACAAAAATGCATGAGGTCCAATGGCTTAAAAATCATAGTTGAACTTAAAAATTGCTTCCTTTTTCCTTTCATCCATGCTAGAGTTCACGAATGTGTCATGCATACACACCGATCATCATGTCTATCATCTTGCATCATCATATAATCTATGGCATAGTTTCACGGGACAAAACATAGCATGACATACATAGCATACATAACATGACATCATGCACCATCACATAGCATACATAAACACATCGTAGCATTATGGCCCATGTAGGGACCATGGGGTATGTGTCATCACACATCATAGCTATTTCTTCTAACTCCAATAGTAAGGTTGCTTACTTTGTCGGTCTTGGACAAAGTCCTTAACTATTTTATAGCTGATCGGAAACTTTCCTTCAATGTTTAACTTCACCATTACAAACTCATATCATATTCTTAGGACATATTATTAAACTTAGTCTAACCAAATACAGTGATTACTCCCAATATTTATCATAAAACTATATATAATTGAGTAAATGGGAATCTTACTAACCTCAAAGCCCTCAACAAGGTAAAAAACAGCTTCAAGAGGGTTGAAACGTAGGAAACGGTACAAAAATCGTATATCGAGCCAAATACGCCGCTTTCAAGCGACCGAGTCGAGGAGTGCGTCGACAGATGAGCCAAGATGAGCTACGGGTGGGAGTGGGGCATGTGCGGGGCTAAGGAGTGCGGGTCGTTATTCAAGTCGAGACATGGACTTCGTGTCGGGTCGTTGGAGTCGCGGGTTGCGTTCAAGGGTCGAAATGGGTTGTGCATTTAGTATGGCCCATGAGTAAATGGGTGCGGGATGTTGGGTTGTGTACTGTACTTCTTGGTTTTATGTCACTCGAATTGAATCCAAACCGACTTCACTTCATCTTCTACACCCGAAAGCTACCTGAATTACAGCCCTAATACATTTTCTTCTCCAATCGATTTTCTGAAGTCTCAACACTCGATTCTAGCACTGTTCACTCATAGAACAACATCAGCACTACAATCCTACCAAAATTCCACATAAATTTTAAATTTTTAAATTTAATTAATACTACATTTTAAAAAAATTTATATCTTAAGAAATTCTCTCCTTTTCTCCATTTCCATTTTCCATCTTATTTATAATATTTTTTTAAGCCTATAGAGTTGAATTTACATATATGCCCATTTCGTTATTTTATAATTAATGTAAAATTAAAAAAAATCAAGAAATTAATGTATAATTTTATAGGTACTAATCAAGAAATTAGTATAGGTTTTAGTGCTCTCAATGAAATTTTTTCATTAATGTATAATTTATTAATGGAAAATGTCAAATATAAGAAATTAATTAATGTGAAAAAAAATCATAGAAAATAAATTTACGTAGAGACGTCTAGAAGCGAAGAACACAAGAAAGCTGTTCATGTCTATAAAATTTCTATTATTTTTAGAAATTCCTGCCAATTAAAATAGGGCAGGAGAAGACGAGATTTAGACAGGATCAGGAGCGAAGTCAAAGACGGAGAATATAATTCTCGTCTCTGACCACGTTTCTTATCTAAACGGAGATTCTCTATCCCATGTGGATATATCTCAGTGAGGCGAGAGATTAAATAAACGATAGGTACGTATTTATTATAATTGATTTTTAAAGAAAGGATTAAAATGTCAAATTCAAACAATGTGGACTAAAAAGTCAATTAAAATCATTGATTTTCTTCCAAATTTGGAGTTAAAAAATTTATGAGCATTAAATATCTTCCAACCTATGCCATTAAAAAAATTCTGTTCTAAGATTCAGAATTTTGAGGAGCACTTGTTTTTATAACAAAATTAAAATTTATTATTTTAGGTTTTATTTTTTTTATTTTTTATTTTTAAGAATATTATGAACATTATTCATATTGAAATTTCATTATCTTTCATAATAAAATTATGGAATAATCTTTTATATTATTTTCTACCTTCATTAATGTCAATTAACGTAGTTCAATTCATTGCACTAATTAAACTCTAATAAATATTTTTTAATAAATGAAATTAATAAAAAATTAATTATAAAATCCTCCTAGTCTGTTTTAGTTCGTATCACTGTTAGCCTCAATATTTTAAAACGTGTCTGATAGGAAGAGGTTTCCACACTTTTACCAGAAATGTTCTCTTTCCCTCTCTAATGGATGTGAGATCTCACAAAAATATTTATGAAAAGTCAAATAATAATATTGTAATTACGTGGAAAAAAGAATACGAGTCTTTTTTAAATAAAGGACAAAATTTATGAGTTTTTTTTTTTTTTAATTAAGTAAATATTAAATTATAATTTTGTCTCCTATTTTATTGATTTATCCGACACAAAATATAAAATTTAGAGTTTTATTAAATTAAAAATTAAAATTATATCAAAATAAATTTTTAGAAAAATGCGAATATTATACACAAAATTAGAAAAATAATAATAATAAGATATAAAAAATAAAAATAAAAATAAAAAAATAAAAAAAGAAAGTTGTTAGAGATAAAAGAGAAATAAAGCCCCATAGGCTTGTGCATGGGGCGCAACTGTAATGATTATAATACCAATTTTGATTTTTGGGTTTGAAAATTCCTCCAAAACCAAATTAAACTCCATTCATGTGCATAAACACAAAATTTGACAGCTTTCTTATTCTTATCATCCCAATAACACACCACAATTGTATACCGTACAGATTCGTTTCTCCGATTTTCAATTTATAAACTCGAGCCCGACTTACTGTAGATAAGACATCAATTACCATTTTAAAAATTGAAGTCTCGATTCCGACTCCAGCAATCGTTAACTAAAAAAAAATACCAACAACGACTATTCTAGTAAGTGATCGTGAGATTCCGAGTACGTAAATGTCTCCCTAGTAGACACGTTTTAAAAACTGTGAAACTGACGACGATACATAACGAGACAAATTAGGTAATATCTGCTAATTGTGGTCTTGGGCTACTACAGTCAACCAAACATCAGTATTATTTCGTTACACAATTTCAACTTTAGTAAATATTAAACTAAAAAAACACAACAAATAACCGCCAATTTGAACATAGTTCAAAACTGATAAAAGTTCCATCTTTTGAAGTTGTTGTGTAGATGAGTATAGTACGTATAATTACTATTTTATTTTATTTTTTAAAATTCCGAGTTTTTTAATTTAAAATTTTTAAATAGAGAACTTTATTATTAAATTTTAGATTAAATTACATAAATTCATTGTGTTAATAAGTATTTAAACTTTTTTTTTTAAATACGACATTTTAAAAAAATATTTACGTGCTTTTAGTTATTATCCTTAAATTAAAACGTCGTGTTGTATCGGAATAGTTTATATGTCAAAAATGATAGAAAAATATATTTAATTTGAAGCGCGCGTGTATATATATATATATATATATATAAATGATAATTAATGAAAAATAAAAAGAAATGATGAAAATTATTAGCATAAAGAATATATGGTAAAGTTTAGTGTTTTTTCCGTGTATAAATGCAGGCCAGATAAACTCCATTTTTGTTCAAAATTTAAACTTTTTCTCTCTGTTTCTGTGGGGATTAAGATAAGTACGAACAAACCCCACACTCATTTCTTTAATTATTGCAACCAAAAATCAAATTCTTCTTCCTTCTTCTTCTCTCATAATGTCTTCTTCTTCTTCCATTTGTTTCAGATGGGTGATTATAATTTGCATCAAAACCCTCATCCATGCAATGAACTCGGCTCCGATGACCGTCGTTTATCGACCCATTCGGTCTCGGTATGGCGGAGATCTTTCGTGATGGGCCACGGAGACGAGGAAGGCAGCAGCGGGGGGAGGGCGGCGGATGGATGGCCGAGTGATGGGTTGCCTCCTTTAAGCAAGATTGGTGGCGGAGAGATGAGCTCCGGCGGCGGCGACGGCAGAAATTCCGGGCGTAATATTGACCCTAATATGGATCCAAGGAAACTCAAACGGTGATGAACCCTAAAACCTATAAATCTTCGTTTTAATTTGGTGTTTTTTAATTTAGGGTTTGAATTTTTTTTTTTTTTTTTTTTGTTGTAGAATAATGTCGAATCGAGTCTCGGCTCAAAAATCTAGGCTTAAAAAAGTTCAATATGTAGCTGATATGGAAAGGAAGCTCAAAGCTCTCGAGGTATTCAAACTCGATATCGATATCGATATCGATACCAAGATTTCGATATCAATTTCATCGTTCTATGCTTTATATGAATCAATCTTACAGTTTCGAGTCTTAATTTGTTATGATAAAAGATTGAATCAAAGCAAGATGCATGAACAAATCCAATCTCGAGAATGTATTTAAACTTAATAGTAAGTATTTTATGAATTTGAGCTTTTAAGTAAAACACTTATTATTTTAGCGCTTTTGGAAGAAAATTAGTCAAGTGCGTTTTACTTGTTTTTATTATGAAAAATTAGTAATTTGAGAGCGGACGTATAAATTTCTTTAAAAATCTTTTCGAACACATGTTTTTATAGAAATATCGATAAAAATGTATTGAATACAGGCACATATAGCAGTTCTATCTCCTCAAGTCGAGCTGTTTAGGAACCAGCAGCATGCGTTGCAAATGGAACAAAAGAGGTTGAATCAGAAGATTTTGAATTGCTCGAGGAACAAGCTGATACGAGACGGTGACGTTTTAATATTTATAATACATCGTTAAATTACAAGTTTAGTCCCTAAATTTTGAAAATCTGTAGTAAGTTTCTGAAATTTCAATTTTGGGTCTATTAGGTCACATTTTCTAAAATTTTCTATGAGCATTAGTTGGAGCGGAAAACGAAAACATTCTTTATTAGGGTGTGAGAATCTCTCCCTAGCATACATGTTTGATACGTAACGGGTCAAAGCGGACAATGTCTATTAGCGGTGGGCTTGGACTGTTACAAGTGGTATCAGAACTAGGCATCGAGCAATGTGTCAACGAGGATGCTAGACTCCGAAGGGGTGAATTGTGAGATCCACATCGATTGGAGAGGGGAACAAAAACATTATTTATAAAGGTGTGGAAACCTCTCCATAGCAAACACATTTTAAACTGTGAGGCTGACAGCGAAACGTAACGGGCCAAAACGGACACTATCTACTAGTGGTGGGCTTGGACGGTTTCATTTTTGAACTTACTAAACACAAAATTCAAAGTTTATAGTGACCATAGAATCGAAAAAATGAAAAATTCAGAGACCTATTAGAAATTTTGTAAAATCCAGACACGGAAATAGCTACAAATTTATAAAAGTTCAAGGACTAAACTTATAATTTGACTCGTTTTTTTTTTTTTTAATTTGAATAATTATTGCAGCTGAAATCGAAGAGAACAAAGCTGAAGTGAACAGGCTGAGGGAGCTCCAAATGAAGCAGCAGCAGCAGCAACAGAGTGAAGCCAATGCGTGGGATAACAACGCTTTCCAAATGCCGCCGCCGGAGCTTCATGCATCTGAGTTGAGCAACGTTGTCTCTCCCCGACCAAACCAAGGTAATTTTTCATTTCGGTTCCACTATTTTAGTACCCGACTTTTAAGATTGTTCCGATTTGATCCGACCGTGTCATTTTAAACCTTCTAGACTTGTTTTAGGTTTCATTTTCGTCAATTTAATACTTATATACCACCAAATAGTTGAAACCTACTCGAAATCGAACTATTATATGGTTAAATAATATAATCAAGATAGAATTTAACACATAATATAAAATGTTATGAAAAATAATAGCTAAAAGTATTAAAAATATATTAAAATATGTAACTCAATGTCTGTTAAAGTATTTTTATTATGTTAAGTTTATTTATTTATTAATTGTTGAGTATTTTATTTGTGAAGCAGAAGATGGAGAGAGAACAGTAGGAGGAAATGGGCTGGGCCGGTTCAACTCAACAGCCCTTCGTAGAATGATTGAGTACAAGTGGATGCCAACACCTGGGCTTCGTCAAGGTTTTGAGCCCAACTCTAACCTATTGGGCCAACAAGGAATGGAAAAGCCCAACTGAACTCAATGGGCCGGTTACTGGACCAGGATTGAGACCCGCAATGGATTGAATATGAGAAATTAATTTCAGAGCTGTGTGGGAGAAAATCAATTTGAGACTTTAAAAATGGTAAATACAAGAATGAATGGTATATTTACACACATAATTGAAGTACCATAATTATTTGGCCATGCAATCGAAACCCTAATGGTAACGACTCGTGCGTGCTCCAGTATTCTCGTATATCCACAGCGACTGACATAAACAGATTATTATCTGTACCTGCATGTCGCAGTATCCACACAAAATTGTAACGACCCACGTGTTCCAGTATTCTTCTGTATCCATTGCGACATAGTCTGGTTATTCTACACCTGTGTGCCACTGTATCCACACAAAATCAAACTTCTTATTCTCTCCAACCGCAACCCTAATTGTAACGACCCATGTGTGCCCCAATATTCCCCTGCATCTATCCACTCTGACATAGTCAGATTACCTACTCTTTGCTTCTTAAGAGAGAAGACTATCCCCATAACCAACACATGCATCTCAAGAAAATGCAAGGAGGTCATCAGACATAGAATTGCTGCAACTAAAACATGCTTAACCATGGAGTTTCTGTGTAGAAAGTGACTTTCAATTCTTTTAAGTTTTTCTTAGCTATCCTATCATCATGATCCCTCTCATTCAAATATGGTCTCGGTTCATTTATGTACCTGTTTCTTTACTCGGGTGTCACACGAATTCTTGATCCCCCACCCTCGTGTCCTCGAGGCCCATGGAACTAAGACTCGGGTCTGCAACGGTTTGCTTTAATTGCTTTCAAGTCTGCATCACAAGGAAATAGATCTTTTCACTCTTAGGGGGGAAAATGGACATGAAGGGTGGGTGGGGGAGTAATAAATAGGTCAAAGGAAATGTGTAGTACCAACACATTTGAAGCTCATCACTGCTTTCAACCACCTTCTATTTTTGTTGTACGCACTCTTTTGATCAATTATTGATTTCATTTAATTTTCTTCTAGTTTACTTCAACATATGATTCAAGGTTTGTGTCACATTAGATGATGCATAATGTCCATAGAAGTCGAGCTCATGTCACACCCCACACAATCCGAATGTAAATTGCATTCATCAAGCTGGCTTGTAGCCGAGATCTACCCGCGCGCTGACTGAGCTGCCCACGCGTGGTTCTTTGAGTGTGGTTCCATGAAAGCACATGGATTCCCTACTTCTCGCCCGTTTGATGCAGGTTGGTTAGTTTTTCGTCTCGATTTTAGTATTAATCTTATTTTTGTGTGAATTAGATTCCTCTGAGTTTTCTGGGATTTTTGGAGACTTTTTCCGCCAATAATTGCACTCTGGATGGCATGGGGTAGACTTGTAAGTAATCACATAGACTTTTAGAAAGTAATACTTGCAGGGACTAGTTGGATCTGCATTCATGCTAGTAAAACCGACTCGATGGCTAGTTTGGTATGATTTGTACCTAGGAGTATTGGACAATTGCACGAGTATTTGCTATGGTATCTGGGTATGGTTAATTGAACCTCGCAAGTTGAATTTTATCGTTTTATATTGCTTATACATTATCATGCTTGATTGGAGGGCGAGATTTTGTGTATTTGTGCTCTGGGTGCTTGATGGATGATATCGCCTCGTTGAGCATATGTTTGATTACTTGCATAGTTGATTATACATTAGCTCTAGGCGATTGAATGTTTGATTCTCCCTGTAGAGGACTAGCCGTAGAAATGACCTAAGACTAGTGTGCGTGAGTTAGTTTGGCTAGTATACGACCTAGGACATAATGCCTCCAGAAAATGAGTGTTACGGAATCGTGAGAGATGATCAGAAGGTGAGACCCCATGCTCCTAACAGATCCAGATTCGAGAATCGAAATCAAGTAACTTGGAGTTGTTGAAATTCATCAAGACCGCCAAATCACCCTAGAGACCTCGATGACCACCACGGCTACCTTGAAAGAATTGAAGGTACCTTGTACGCCAATAGCAGTCTATGCGGCGTCTGTGGAGCTTCCACTTTTCTTTCCACTCCAATTTGGTACTGTTGAGCTAAGCGTGAGGCTGGTTAGGGTTTGTATGACCTGAGTGAGAGAGTTTAGCTAGACTACCCTGCGTGGAGGATCTGAACTGTGAGAGAACATTGACCATGTAGGTAACCGACAGAGTTGGTACATACAAGGGGTAACGCCCCCGAACTTTGGCGACCCCATACCTGTGGGATGGGTTCGCCAGCTACCCTCCATGGATGACGAGCAGACACTCACCATGTTATCCCCACTTGCTTGTGAGAGTGATCTTGAGGTAGCACCTCAACTCTAGACACCAGCTACCGCTGCAAAGACTAAATAATTACTTAAGACTGTGCACAACAAGAACGACATGCTTAGATCCTAGTGATAGTTCATGGTCACCTGCTACGCAAAAGATGCAATGAGAGCCTACAAATAGGTTGCTTACAGAATATATTTAAGTCCATGATGGTGCTGGTTGAGACGAGGGGTGCTCAGGAGCTCACTAATCAAGACTCAAAATTGATTTAACATATTAGATGTTTTATCGTAATATATTTAAATTCCCACCCATTTTCAAAAAATTATTTATAATTTAAATCCTTGTATTAATTGTAATGCTTATTTGCACATAAATGCCCAAATTGACCCAATCCGAGATCAAATTTGTAGTTCAGGTTGGGTTAGGTTAAATAGATTACCGAATTGGATTGAGTTTAATTTTCTAGGGGTCGAGTAGGTTAGATCGAGTTCAGGTTCAATATGCTTAAGGCTTATTTGACCCAATCCGAGCTCAAACTTGTAGTTGTATCAATATGGGCATCACTCACGTAGTTAGATACATTTATCTTTTTACAATAAATTATAATAATAAAATAATAAATTGTAAATTTAATATTTTATCTATCAACAAATTTCACAAGTTTCTAATATTTAATTTTATAAGAAGAAATTAGAGATTTTATTGTAAAAAAAAAAAAGAAATAAATAAGAAATTTGACGTAACATCAATGAGATTCGAAGCACTACCACTACTCAATCTTGGTGCGTTAAATACACGCAGTCCAGTTGGCGTGGAGGGCTGGAATGTGTCGGGCGTGAAGTTATGCGAAAAGCGCGTGGACATCTCACATCCTGTTAGCGCGTCGCCTTACAACTTCATCTCTTCATTTCACTATTTTTTTTTAATCAAACGATACAAACTAAATTATTAAAAATTTGTAAATCATTAATATCAATGACGAATCGTATGATAATTACAATGACTAGATTAATACTTCATTTAAAGAAATATTCGTTATTTCGAAAAATATTAAAAAAATATCTTTAAAATTTTAAAATATTCATTAATAAATATTCTTTAAACTTTTATTACAATTTCAAAAATACTTTAAATTTTTCAAAATTTTTGAAAATAAAATTTCAAAAATAATATTAAATTTGAAGATTACCCATGAGGTAGAAAAATTGTTTTCCGTTCATATATTAAAAGTAATAATTTTTTTTTATTTTCTTAAAAAAGATTAAGTGTGTTAATATTATTTTTAAAATTTTACAGATATTTTTATTAACGATAAGAGTATTTAAGAAATAAAATATTAATTATTTTAATTATTTTTATTTTTTCTAATATTATTAACTATTATTACCATTTATATATATCACTGTCACGTTAATTTTATATTATATAGAGGAGAATCTGTGTACAAAATCTTCCCCTAATAAATTTATTAAAATTTTGACGCTTTCTCTCTCTCTCTCTGAATTCATTCATCTAAGCTTTTAACGTCCCATCACCAAAACGCTCTCCTTTCTCCCATTCCAACCCCCAATTTTGTTCAACTAAATAATAATAATAATAAGAATAATAATTCCTTTTCTTTTTCAATAAATAAAAATAAATAATTCCACCACAAAAATAACACACTCGACCTTTCCCGTGAATTATTATTATTTTTATTATTAAAAAATATATATTTTCATTTTTCCCATCTCTTCTCTCTAAAAATTTCCATGATTTTCCCCAAAACACAAAGCCTCATGGATCCGGTGTCTAAACCCGGTGGTGGGTCGTCGGAGGGATCATCCGCCGGAGCCTCGGCTGCTGCGACTACTCCGGCTCCGGCTCCGGCGAGCCGGTATGAATCTCAGAAGCGAAGGGATTGGAACACGTTCTTGCAGTATTTGAAGAACCACAAGCCGCCACTGGGTTTAGCGCGTTGCAGTGGCGCTCACGTCATTGAATTCTTGAAGTATTTGGACCAGTTCGGGAAGACTAAGGTACATGCCTCGGGCTGCCCTTATTTCGGCCACCCGAACCCACCTGCCCCTTGCCCCTGCCCGCTCAAGCAAGCCTGGGGCAGCCTCGACGCCTTGATCGGCCGCCTCAGAGCCGCCTACGAGGAGAACGGCGGCCGCCCCGAATCAAACCCATTTGCCGCACGCGCCGTCAGGATTTTTCTCCGTGAGGTTCGGGAAGCTCAAGCCAAAGCCAGAGGGATTCCCTACGAGAAAAAAAAGCGGAAACGACACGCCGCCTCCGCCCTTGCTCCCACCGCTCCTATTCTGTCGGTGCCTCCAGAGACCCATGTTGTTTTGGCCGGTGAGGATCATCAGCCGGAAACATCTGATCCAAGTGGTGCTCCTCCGCCGTCGACAACCGCCGCTTCCACCGCCGTATAGTCTCTTCTGCTCATTTTTTTAATAATATTTTCCTTCAAATAGTATCTCATCATCGTCATCATAATCTCCTCTAATTGTGATTATGAGTTTTAATTAATGATATAATATAATATATCGATCCTTAATCACTCAAAAACCCTATTATTATTTTCAAATAAATTTATCTCTTTTTATATATTATCTTGTTTATATACTCTGACAAGTTTTGCAGTTTCAGGTGCCCCTTTTATTTTCTTGAATCTCAACTTTGACCCCAAATATTACACACATTTACAATTTCGAGCACAACATTATTATTATTATTATTATTATTTGAGTTTGTCTTTACTATTTAAGTAAACCACGACCCAAGCCAAGAGTGAAAACGACATGTCGCCAAACGTGTGTGTGTATATATATATATATAAAATGGGGGAAGAGGTAGTGGCCATCCCGTTACAGTCAAAGCCATCTTGAAAATTCAAATTTTATTAATTTAAAAATGGATTCCAGCGAAATGATATGATTTGGTATTTTAGTGTTCTAAGTTTCTCGTGGAAAACATCTTTTCATCATCGTTCTTCTCTGTCCCTGTCTTTATTCATGGATGTCAACATATATATATATATGTATATTTGTTTTTGCACTTTCTTTCGATGAACGAAGAACTGGGTCGGGTTTTGATGTAGAGAGAGAGAGAGAGAGCTTTTTCGATCAAAAGTTTGGATTTTTGCGTTACCCTTTAAATGAATTTTGTTTAAACCCTAATGGGTCACTGAAGATATGTAAATCTCTCACTGTGAGGCTGACGGCTATACGTAACGGGTTAAAGTAGACAATATCTGCTAGTAGTGGGTTTGGGCGGTTACACAAAATTATGTTAAGACCCTCCATAAGACTTGGAATTTCTTTATTTGAGATTTAAGGATTCTATTGGCGTGGCTAAGTTAAGACCATGGCTCTGCTACCATGTTAGAAATCACGACCCTCCATAATGGTATGATATTATTGTCTACTTTGAGCATAAGCTCGATTTTGCCAAAAGGTCTCGTACCAATCGAGATAGTGTTTCTTACTTATAAACCCATGAACTTACTCTTAGTTACCCAATGTGGTACTACTTTAACACATACTTCAGTTATTAAGTAACTTTTCAAAGTCATAATTATTCGAAAAAGTAAGCAACGAGAAATGTAAGTTACGAGCGTTTATATGACTGGATGACCCAAAGTGTCCCACTAACATAAACCATTACCATATACCCTTGTTAGGGTTATAAGGAGATTGTGCATAAATAATACACTAACAATCTTTTTCAAACTCATCCTTGGTCTTAGTCGACCTTCAAGACGATACGAATGATACCCATCACAATATGACTATCAGTTATATGATAGCAAGCGAACAAGCGGTGAGTCGAGGTGGGTCGGGGGCGGAAAACACACGGATGTGATTAGAAATTCAAAAGGAAAACAATGTGAGAGAGGTTTGGTGGACATTTATTGGCATTAGATGTGATGTCACCCTAGAGGGCCTTCACTTGGATGATGGGTATGAGTACTCACTACTCACTACTCACTACTCACTAGTCTTGTCTTTCTACAGCACTTGTTTTACTTGCAAAGAATATTTGCTTTTGGTTTACCCACATGAATTAATTAATATACCTTTGTTGATGAACACTGAAGAACATCATTTTTTTATGTAACAAAAAGGACGGTTGAAAGAGTAAGTACTGAATCTAACCGTTTATGTATTGTCCACCATGCATTTTGGGGCCATCACTTTATCCATCTCTACCATCTTTTCTATTGATTCGACGACATTTGTGGCGGCGCTCACGGCGGTGGGTACGGTGGTGTTTGGTGGGTAGTGGTGGTCGCTCATCTTTAAATAGGTCTGCCTGTCTGCCCTACTTTTGCTGAAGGGGTGTGCAGTGTTATTGGGTAGAGACATAATCTTTGTCTTTCTCTGTTCAATGGGTTTTTAAAGATTTTCTTATCCAATTGCTATCGAAGATAAATAAATGAATATATATATATATATATATATATATATATATATATATATATATATATATATATATATATATATATATATATATATCTTAAATGTATCCATATGAATGATTTAAAAATGCTTGTATTTGTAACGGCCCAGATCCACCGCTAGCAGATATTGTTCTCTTTGGGCTTTCCCTTTCGGGCTACCTTCAAGGCTTTAAAACGCGTTGGCTAGGGGAAGGTTTTCACACTCTTATAAATGATGTTTTGTTCTCCTCCCCAACCAATGTGAGGACATTACAATTCACCCCTTTCAGGGCCCAGCGTCCTCGCGGGCACTCTTTCCTTCCTCCAATAGATGTAGGACCCTCGGTTTCTAAGATATGGGTTTTTATTGCCTGCGGGTGTAAGTAGGAATGTACTAATTTCTGATCTCATCCCATGCTAATCATGTATGGATTATCTCTCAAGGACTCTTGATTCTTTTATTTTAGTTTTTTAATTTTCTGATATCTAATTTTAGTTTATGAAATTTTTATTGTTATTTTTTCCTTTAAAAGAAAATTAAATTTAAAATAAATAAATTAAAATATAATGAAATCTAAAGTACAAAAATGATATTTAATTTATATTTAAACTATAATAAATAAATTATATTAAATTTAATTTCATAAAAAGTCAATCTAAAAATAATCAAAATGGTTTAGACATATACCATTGGTCTAAAAGGTCAAAGGATCAAATCTCCAACATTACGTGTTGTCCTCAATTAGCTTACTAGTATGATCAAGACAATTTTTCAAACAAAAATATTGATGCAATTAAGTTTATCATAACATATTTATTCGATCATACATAACGTTATTTCCTCGTCGATAAGATATATATATGATCCTAACTAATTAAACTGCAATTACCTGTATAAATAACTTAGGATCTGATAATAAAATCTTGAAACTAAACCACTTCATTTTATTTTTAAGTGAAATCTGGGGCATAGAAGGCTGACATAATCAAACCTTGACATTTCGGTTAACAACGACATTCAGACACTTTTATATAAGGTCGGTCTCCTTCGTCACACCGATAGGACTCGACTAGGTGACTGAAAAGAGAACTTACAGATGGCATATGATGATCATATTCAGGAAATATATCCGTTCTTTTTAAGATCCTCAACGGCGTCCTTGAGGATTTGTTCCATTGGGATGAATTCCAGCCCCAGCTTCATCAACTTCTTACCTCCATCTTTTGTTCTCACCAAACCAGGTTGTGTATCTTTTATCGACCTGAAATAAGGGTACGACGCCTTAGAAAGTTGAGAGAGCTATGAAGATCTCAGAAACTTTTTTAGATTATAGGTCAAGAACCAAATTAAGATCTGTCTTCCTTTAGAAAATCAAACTGAACTTCCTTTCCTTTCAAGAAACAGGGTGCCCAGATTGGAGAACTAATACAAAAACGTCTCCAATCCAAGTTAATCTAGTAACTGATCCGATGAAAGAGAACTTATGAAGAGCATAGCAGCAAGAGGCCAGATTATGTATATGATAAAAAAAAAATAAAAATAGTGGTTGAGGATTGTTGAAAGGAGTAGTCGGAAGATTACGAGTTTATAAGTAAGGAACACTATCTCGTGGGAAATACGAGATCTAGGCGGTTTAGAATGAGTATCCACATATCCAAGACTACGGGACTTCATTCTACAGGTAATAGTTCGAGAACAAAGTATGGGCAAAGGAGGAATTTCCTTGCCTTGTCATGAACAACAATCAACTGACCTTGTTATTTACGAGACAACATAGCTGGGTTGGGTAGGATGGGAAGAAATGGAAATAGCATGCATTCCCCTTGCTGCCCAATCGAAAGGGCTAAAAGTCAGCCAAAAGAGCTCTACTAGTTTTCGCTTTCATTTTCTCTGCATTCTGTATTCTCTATTAATTACATACTTGAAGTCATCAATATAAACCTTCTAACGAATATTCTAGTTTGCATTTTCTCTGTCCTGTTCTTTGTGTTCATCTAGATCGAGTGTGTGTTGTTATGCGATCGTAACAGTACTTGGCAGACACTTTTCACTAATTAAGTAGTTGTGGATAAGATCACATGAATTCCCTTACCTGGGCACCTCATACTGAGGGAAGAGTTCAGCAACCTTGGCAGCATAGTCCGAGTAACCAGCTATGGCCTCAGCACAAAAGTGTCTTCCTGTTGCTGCTTTGTTTTCATACACCAAAATATGTGCTAATGCAACATCTTTAAAATGCACAACTCCGATAAAGACGTCCTCAAATGTCTCATTGCACCCTGCCGAAGAACAGAAAAGCCAGTGAGAAACTTCACAATTGACGAATTGTTATATGATTTTTCTCGATGGAAAACGGAAACCTTCAAGATACACACAGATTTAGGAAGCCATCAAACAAGCTAAGAGTGATTTTAAAGTTGGATGAGAAAGAAAATTGTGAGTTTATTTCCAACTAAACTGTTCAACAACTACCCTGCTGCAAATCAATTTCTTCATATACTGGAATTTTTAGCTGCAATTTGTTAAAGTCGAAATTGAACTGCAAGTCTGCAATTTGAAGAGAGTATTCTATAAATCAAGAGAGAAATTACCCTTGAGAAGTTTTAAAAGCATTTGCATGCTAGCATTAATTCTGGGAGGAAACACAGGGCCCATCACTGTGCCTGGATTAATCACCACCACATCCAATCCTTTCTCCTTGGCAAAATCCCAAGTAGCCTTTTCTGCTAGAGTTTTCGAAACTGAATACCACAGCTGCAAGAAGATGAAAAAAAAATCCAAATATAGAAGGGAAATTGGAAAATCTGGCTACATTTTCAAATCCCAACTATTAAGCAATCACCAGCGAACTCCGTCTCGTGGACTTTGGTTGACAAATAGATTCAAGAAATTCATAGAAAATGTCATGAAACTACGAGCTTCAGATTGATTGGGGGAAAAGTGAACATGCACTATCAATACGAGCTTCAGATCGTTAGTTTTCAAGCCGGAGTAAAGATTCAAAGCATGTAAAGCACTCACCCCCTTTTGCTTGCAGTAATCAATATCTGTCCAGCATTCTTCATTTATTACAACATTCTCTGGCCAGTTCGGGTTCGGAATCATGGAGGAAATAGAAGAAGTTACCACTACGCGTTGTACCCCAGCCTCCTTAGCCGCCGTCAGGACATTGATGGTTCCTTTGATAGCTGGATCCAGTAAATCCCTCTACACATATAATCCGAGTGTAATTTTCTACAAACTATGACCTCAAAGCATAAAATAGAACTTGCATTTCTAGTGCTCGTGAGATAATATCGCACCTCAGGATCTTCTACAGGGTCAACAATGCAGGGAGACGCAACGTGGAAGACGCCGGAGCAACCAGAGACGGCGGCGGCAATGGAGTCATAATCGAGGAGGTCAATTTGGAAGAGACGAAGACGAGCATCCGCTCCTTCTAAAGCCTCCAGATGCTTCGTTTCGTTCTCATCCTCTGCATTTTTCGATCAAACATCCAAACCATCCTTTCGTTAACATGCGGAAATCAGATACAAATGATAAGCAGCAACCGGAAGTTTTAACCGCAAATATTGAAGAAAATGAACAGAAAGGCGGAGAAAGAAAGGGATGAAAATGGGAGTGTTACTGAGATTTTGGACGGTGGCGTGAACGGAGTAGCCGCGGAGGAGGAGGAGGTGAACGAGCCAGGATCCAATACAGCCACTGCCGCCGGTGACGCAGACGAGTTCGGGTTTCTCGGTGGTCGACGACATCTCTGGATTGAAAAGAATTTGGCGTTGCCCTTCACTTCACTTCTTGTCGTCACAGTTGATTTGAAGAGAGAGTGATTTCGGGAAGGACGGATATATGATTTACTCAGCTCGGGTAATCAATGGTGACCATACAAACAAAATTCCACACAGTGGGACCCACTTCAAGGATTTTCCCTTTTTTGTCTTTTTTTTAATTATAAATTTGTTAATTTATAAAATTTATATCTTATTTTAAAATTTTATTTTTTTTTAGTTTATTTACTGGAATTACTTCGGACATTATATGCTCACTAGCTTCGATTTGGTTCGATTCTAAACCACATTTTATTTAAAAAATAATAATAATAAGTGATCCGATGAAAAATTTTATTAAAAGATATAATATTCATTTTTTAAAATTTAAAAATTTAAAGCATATATTCTTTTGGAATCTTAATTTGACAAATATTTTAAAATACTTTTAGCCCACGTGCCATTTACTCGGTAACCCATAAAGTTTGTTTATTTAAAAAATAATATTCGTATGACGAATATTAAATATCTATCTAGGAGAATTAACGTACATATTCGAACATATTAAATATATTTGTTTATTAAAAAAAATTGTGGATAAAAACTAAAAATTAAATAGTTACATATAAAATATAAAATAATTTAATATTTATTAAATACTTTTAATTAATTATATATATATATATATATATTGTATAATATAGGTATGTTTTACAACTTTTAGTGATGAATATTTTAAATAATTAATAAAATATAAGCGAACAAATTGATGTTTAGTGTTATATTAATTAATTGATTAATTTAAATAAAAATTACATTAAACGTTAAATAAAAGTACAATGCTTAATTAAACAATTTTATTTAATTACAACAAAGAATTAAACGAGTATAAATTAATTAGTACACCAATAATTAATAATAGAACTTTATATTAATTAGTACGCACAACCAGCACAACCTGCCTTTGGGCCATCTGAAATTCAGACAACATAATGTTAATTAAGCCAGCGTTGAACTAATCTCCCAATAATCTTCAACAATCCTCCCTTCCCCTCAAACAAAATACACCATAGAGTCTCGCCTGAGGCCACCCATATTCAAACAAAGTACACTATAGAGTCTCCTCTGAAGCCACCTATAGAACCCTCAAACAGCGGCTCGACTCCTTTTCTGGAGCCCTCAAACAAAACACACCCTTTATTCGATACTTGAGGATTCTATAGATATGACTAAGTTAAGGGTATGACTCTGATACTATGTTAAGAACCACAGACATCCATAATGGTATGATATTGTCCACTTTGAAGATAAAGCTCTCATATCTCTACTTTTGGTTTCTTCAAAATATCTCACATCAATAAAGATGATATTCCTTACTTTTCACCCTATAATCTTTGCTGCATATGTCACTCCATGTAAATTTTTGTTAGCCAGCTCCTTTTGTTGGGTGTTTACTCTCGATCACTTCTTTGAGGTTAACCCATTAAGGATTTGACTTACCAAAATAACCTCTTCTATTTATAACCAAATCATACCAATAGACCCTTATCAATCCATCTCCCTTAGGATGCAGTGTTCTCTGGCACACCGCCTGGTATCTAGCCGCCTGGTATCTAGCTCTGATACTATTTGTAACAATCGAAGCCCACCGCTAGCATATATTGTCTCTATTGGGCTTTTCATTTTGGGTTTTCTCTCAAAGTTTTTAAAACGCTTTTGCTAGGAGGAGATTTCTACACCCTTATAAAGAATGTTTCGTTCTTCTCTTCAACTGATGTGTGATCTCACATTTGATTGACGCATAAGGTAAATATTTGGATACAAGGGTGAGAAGGCCTACCTTTAGCTGATATTGAACCGCCAGTTACACAACCAGCGACTGCTCTATTGGTTATATCATGTTTATCTCGAGCCTATACAGATGGATGAAGAATTAGATGCCATAAAATCACAGGCCCGGAATGAGAGGGGAAAAAACGATCATGTGCACAAGACACGAAATCGATACCTTTTCTACAACACATTCTGCTGCAAACGCTTTTCAGAACCCCAACTACGCCGTGCCATCTCGTCTTGCATGAATGGATTGTCCAATGCACCCAAAAATAACCCAGGAATAATCCAAGCCCACACCTGCAAATATTTCAGAACAAACGTGACCAATGGTCTATAGGTATAGGTAAAGATCTCGTATGTTGAGAGGGAGTCTCACATTGGCTAATTTAGAGGATAATCATGAGTTACATCTCCATTGGTTGAGGCCTTTTGGAGAAGCCTAAACAAAGACACGAGAGCTTATGCCTAAAATGGACAATATCACATCATTTTAGAGGTCCGAAATTCCTAAATTCATAGTCAAAGAAAAAAAGTAATGTAATAATTGTTAGATTGAATGGCACAATGACTTATATGGGTCACGACCTCATGTATTTATAGATGTGTATAATGAAGATTACATTCCAAATCTATGATTTGATAACAAACCCTTCCAATCATAGATTTGGTAACAAACCCTTCCCATCATAGATTTGGTAACAAACCCTTCCCATCATAGATTTGGTAACAACTCGTAAATCTTAGATTATTTTAGTATATACAGTTATGATCTATTTTAGGTTTAACACCCCCCTCAATCTGGACGATGTACTACTAAGTTCAGATTGCGCCTAAAATAGCTAAAAGAAGGAGCTGGCAGTGGCTTTGTCATGATATCGGCGAGTTGATCCTTGGAAGATATGAGTCGAACATCAAGCTGACGAGTCGATACTCGTTCACGAACGAAGTGATAATCAACCTCAACATGCTTCGTCCGTAGATGAAAGATTGGATTGGCGGATAGGTAGGTGGCACCAATGTTGTCACACCATAGGCTAGGCGCTCGCGCTTGCGAGATCCCGAGCTCACGCAAGAGGACTTGGATCCAAATTAATTCGGCAGTGGCATCAGCAACCGCCTTATATTCAGCTTCCGTACTAGAACGAGAAACTGTCGATTGTTTCCTCGAACTCCAAGAGATAAGATTGCCACCAAAGAAGATCACATAGCCTCCAGTGCTTCGACGATCATCAGGATTCCCAGCCCAATCAGCATCTGAAAAGGCACTCAACAAATCAGTGCTGGACTTTGTAAGACACAAACCCATATCAATAGTGTCATGTAGATAACGGAGAATTCGTTTGACTGCCGCCCAATGTATAGAAGTCGGAGAGGACATGAACTGACACACTCTGTTGACACAAAAGGATATATATCAGGACGTGTCAGAGACAAATATTGGAGAGCACCAACGACACTTTGATAGCGAGTAGTATCCTCAGGTGAGAGCTTTTCACCACCATTCAATAACAACTTCTCACTGGGAAGCATAGGTGTGGGCACACCTTTGGAGGTGAGCATATTGGTTCTGGCTAATAAATCTCGAATGTATTTATGTTGTGTCAGAATAAGTCCACTGGAAGTATGGCGGACCTCAATCCCAAGAAAATAACTCAAAATACCAAGATCCTTGAAGGCAAAATCATCCTGAAGTTGTGTAAGAAGTTTCTTAGTAGCCGTAGAAGATGAGCTGATGATAATAATGTCATCAACGTAGATGAGGATATACATCTGAATGCCCGTTTTGTTAAAAATGAAAAGAGAGACATCAGCCTTTGAAGGTGTAAAATCCAGCTGTAATAGTTTGGAGCTAAGGCGAGAAAACCAGGCACGCGGAGCTTGTTTAAGGCCATAAAGCGACTTATCCAGCTTGCAGAGATAACCAGGGTGTTGAGAATCCACAAATCCAGGGGGTTGCTTCATATAAACATCTTCATTAAGCAAGCCATGAAGAAAAGCATTTTGAATATCAATCTGCCGAATAGCCCAACCACGAGAAATAGCAAGAGATAATAAGAGTCGAATGGTAGTGGGCTTAACAACTAGACTAAAGGTATCATCATAATCAATGCCATACTGCTGTTTAAAACGTTTAGCAACCAGGCGTGCTTTGTAGCGATCAATAGAGCCATCTGGCTTTTGCTTGAGTTTGAAAACCCATTTGCAATCAATAATGTTAAGACCAGCACGAGGAGGAACTAAGTGCCATGTCTTATTTTTTTGAAGTGCCTGAAATTCATCATTCATTGCCTGACACCAGAGGGGATGCTCCATAGCAGTAATATGTGAAGTAGGTTCAGAGGCAGAAGACCGAGCTACAAGATATGTTACTGTTCCATCTGTACGCACCTTGGGTTTCTTGATATTGTGTTTCAATCGAGTACCATACGGATGAGTAGTAGGTGCAGGATCCACATTTGAGGGGACGGCCGTATCAGCCGTTGCGAGGGGAGCAACCGATGCTACAGCAGTTGGTTGACCAGCGGCCGAGGATTCGACCGGGCATTGTGCAATATCATCTGCTGGCGGAGGAGCCGAGGCCTCAATCATTGGCGAAACAACCAACGCTGATTTGCATGGCAGCGAAGCGGAGGATTGTTGCGGCAATTCCGAAGCTGATGTAGACACCAAATTTTCTGCATCCAAAGAGTTAGTAGGCCCAGGCATATGCATGTGATCATTCTCCAAATTAGTACTGCTATTACCCAAATGCAAGGTGCACAAATCAGGGGCATTATGCGTCGACTGCATGGTTGGGGAAGAATTAGGTGGGGCTCTCTTGAATGGAAAAACATTTTCATCAAATATGACATCTCTAGACATATAGACACGACCAGAATCGGTGTCAAGACACTTATACCCTTTATGTGAAGAACTGTAGCCTAGAAAGACACATTCCTTTGATCGAAAAGAGAGCTTTTGTTTGTTATAAGGACGAAGATGAGGCCAACAAGCACACCCAAAATTTTTTAATAAGGAGTAATTTGGTGGGGTATGAAAAAGAAGCTCTAAGGGGCATTTTTTTATCGATGACACGAGTAGGAAGACGATTGATGAGATATGTGGCTGTAAGAAACGCGTCGTCCCAAAATTTAATAGGTACATGAGCATGAGCTAGAAGGGCTAGGCCAGTTTCAACAATATGACGGTGCTTGCGTTCAGCAGACCCATTTTGTTGATGTGTGTGAGGGCACGAAACACGATGACCAATTCCAAGGGAACGAAAAAATGTGTTATGAATTTTCTGATATTCCCCACCCCAATAAGATTGGACCCACTTGATTTTAGTATCTAGGAGACGCTCAACATGAGCTTGGAATTGCAAAAATATACGAGGAGCTTCTGTACGATCATGCATCAAATAGATCCACGAAAATTTACTGAAATCATCAATGAAACTAATATAATATTTAAAACCCCCAACAGATGGAGGTGCAGGGCCCCAAACATCCGAAAAAATAAGTTCCAAAGGTGACGAAGACCTATGGGAAGAACTAGTATATAGTAAATGATGACTCTTTGCTAACTGACACGCATTACAAACGGACAAAGATGACTCACTAGCACACGAAATATTATTTAGACGCAAAATGGATTTTACTACTTGAGATGAAGGATGTCCAAGACGTGCATGCCATTGGGCGTGAGTAGTAGATCTACTCACCAAGGCGTGCTTGAGATTATCGACATCGGATGACTTAATAGGATAAAGACCAGATTCACACCTCCCATTTAGGAGACTTTTCCTCGACTGTCGATCCTTTATAGAAAAATGCCAAGGATGGAATTCAAAAAATATGTCATTATCACGAGAAAATTTATGAACGGAAAGAAGATGTTTAGAAATTTCAGGCACATGCAAAATATTACGCAACGCAAGAGGACGAGTAGCAGTATTAATTAGAGAATGACCAGTATGCAAAACACGCAAACCTGCTCCATTGCCGACTTGAACTTGTTCACCTCCATGATAACGTTCACGCACAGCGAGACGATCCAGGTCACTGGTGATATGGTCCGTAGCGCCTGTGTCGCTGTACCAATTTGGGTCAATCTTGTAAGAGGAAGTAGTCGCCAGTGCCGTAGGAGGAGCAGAAGAAGGTCCATCTTGATAGGACTCATCCATCCTATGCCAGCAGCGTATAGCAGTATGCCCCACTTTGCCGCAGATCTGGCAGGAAGGACGAGCAGAAGGGCCACGACGATCACCAGCAGGACGAGAGGGTGCATAACCTTGAGAACGACCACGACCACGATCCCTACGCCCACGATTCTTCTGCTGACCACCACGACTAGCATAATTGGTAGAAGATCCAAGATTTAACTGAAGTTCAGCACGACCAATATAATTGGCCGAAGATCCCGGATTTAACTGAAGTTCAACCTGGTGTTGTAGTTGGCGAGCTTCATACGTCATTAAATGTGCAAACACATCATCAAGCATGAGGGCTTCACTCTTGGTAGTCATTGAGGTGACGAAGGGATCATAGTCTGGGCCAAGACCAGCGAGAAGATACGCGATCACATCATCATCCTGCAAGGCAGAGCCGGCGGCGTTCAGCTCGGTGGCTAGCCCTTTGATCTTGCAAAAATAATTTGCAGCAGATTGATCTCATTTCTTGGACGTGGCGAGCTCAACACGAATCTGAGTAGTGCGAGCATGAGTTGACGATGAAAACATCCACTGCAGGGTATCCCACGCCTCCTTGGACGTAGTAGCGACAACCACATCATGAAGAATCTCCTCAGACATGGAGGAGAGAAGGCCGCTAAGGACTTGTTGATCCTGATCATACCACTGATTATAGGCTGGATTAGAGACCAGCTCAGCACCAGCAGCAGTTGAGGAAGGGACCAGCTTGCCAGGTGCAACATTGGTGCCATCGAGGTAGCCCATAAGCTTCGTACTCCGTAGGTAGGGGAGGAGCTAGGCACGCCATATGATGAAGTTGTTTTTGGTTAGACGAATTGTGACAACATGGTGTAGAGGGATTGGGCCAAAAGTCGCCATGGTAGTTGAGACGGTGTTGGAGATGGTGGATGGAGAGGAGGAAGACGACATGGTAGACATTTAAAAAATAAACCTTTTCTCTGATACCATGTTAGATTGAATGACACACTGACCTATATGGGTCACGACCTCATGTATTTATAGATGTGTATAATGAAGATTACCCTTCAAATCATAGATTTGGTAACAAACCCTTCAAATCATAGATGATTTGGTAACAAACCCTTCAAATCATAGATGATTTGGTAACAAATCATAGATGATTTGGTAACAAACCCTTCAAATCATAGATGATTTGGTAACAAACCCTTCAAATCATAGATGATTTGGTAACAAACCCTTCAAATCATAGATGATTTGGTAACAACTAGTAAATCTTAGATTATTTTAGTATATACAGTTATGATCTATTTTAGGTTTAACAATAATAACTCAAAAATGATCAAGGCAGCATACACAACCTCTACATAGTAGAGTAGCAATGTTTACCTGAGAAAGATTTGTGAGTGTATAAACATATGTTGTGTTTTTTCCTCGCATGGTTTTGTGTTAAGAATGAGAAATAAAAATAGAATTGAGATAGAAAGTATGATCTAATGTTTACCACGTTTTAACACGTTTTATATATACTCCCTAACTAATTAGGCCTCACACCAATGGAGAGGGAGTATTGTTCGATTATAAATCCATGCCAATGTGTGAATTTCATCATCAACCCTCTCATTCTAAAACTAAGATAGATCACGATCACTGTTGTATTCGATCAAAACAACGAAGATATGTTTGGCCGATGGCGAGAGAAGCTAGAGCAGAGTATATGAGTAAGAACGCGGGGAAGAATTTACAAAAAGGAACAAGAAAATTGTATTTAAAGGAAACAGAACAAGAAATAGAAAGAAACTGGCTGACCTACCCATGACTCCACTAACAACACTGCGAACTGCACAGTTGTTCCAAATATCTTGGCCGCGAATCTCTTCGACTGTGGGGATCTTTATAGCCTCAGTTGGAGGCTTCTCCGAGTCGTCGGAGCTGGCTGGATCGAGCGACGATCTATCTCCGGAACCGGAAGCCATTAAAGTGGAGAGGGAAGTAATGCGAAAGGAGAAAAGCTAGAACAGCGGGAAATCTGAGCAGAGGGAAACCGGAGAACGCTAAAGGCCTACCCTAAAAGCCCAGCGGGTCTGGTGTTGGGTCCCGCCCTTTTCGTTTTAAACGGGTCAATCACTATATATCTATATACATATATATATATATATATATATATATATATATATATATATATATATTGCATGTTGACCTCCCTTCTCGTAAGCTACTGGAGAGGGTCGAGCGCTCATAAGAGCAAAGCTCATTTTTCTTTCAAGGTAACGGGTTCATAAACAAGGGTTAGCCTATCAACGATCTGGTTCCTTCATGAGCGAAGTTCAAAATTAATAAAGGTTCATAGAACGAGTTCACGATTTGTACGATATCATACCTTCTTGTTCATTACGACTTGAGTCAGCTGCACGGCCCTCGGCTATGTTTCCTTGTGTATCAATTCATTATTGACTAAATGAGCAATGCTGGCTTATGTCCATGCTCGCTGCAATGATGGACCTGATTAAGCTATTGATGAGTGAAGAGAGAGTAAAGACATATTTGATTGGACGTAGACAAATACAGATAGAGAGTGTGCAATGAGGGATATAAATCACTAGGTAGCCTGTCACTAAATCGGCTACAGGGAAAGGACAACATTTTTCTTATTCCGAGCAGTGGTACCAGGGTGACGAGCTTGAGGATCATATGTTTGTATCTCGAAAATTAATTTATTTAGTCGTAGGTTTTTATGGGTTTAATTTTTCCTCAAATTTAGAGAAAAAAATGAAAAACATGTAATTTAACCATTAAAATTTTTAAAAATTGAATGCGAAAATAAAATGAAATATTAGGATTTTGGTTTAATTGTTTATTAAATTATTGAAATGAATTTGTTGTATCCATTAAACTGGGCCGGCCCAAGTCAATGGAATGGAAACTTTATCTTCAAGTCGCGTAGGTTCTATACGGTCACATAAATGATTCAACCCTAATACCAAGTCCTCTATAACGTCTCTCTCTCTCTCTCTCTCTCGAGTTAGCCCTAAAAAAAGCTAATGTCTGGGATGTACGATCAAGGAGGAGACGCTGCTCCTCCGTCTTACGGTGCCCCTGGGGGTGGTGGGGGATACGGTGGTGGTGGTGGTTATGGTGGAAAAGGTGGTGACGGTGGATATGGAGGCGGAGGCCGGGGAGGCGGCGGCGGTAGAGGCTTTGGTGGACGAGGTGGCGGCGGAGGTGGAGGCTACGGTGGTCGAGGTATGTACTTCTCTTGTGTTCTTAGATTTTTTTTTTTTTTTTTAGTCGTTTAGTGACAAGAATCTGTGGGTGAAATGAAGTTTCTTGGTAAGAAAAAACCTAGGAATTATTTATACTTTATTTATAAGTCTGATCGGAAGACTTTCTTTTAACTGTTTGTTCGACATGTTTTAGTTTTTTGAATTGATTTGTAAAGCTTTATTTTTGCTCTTAGATGGGTGTGACTTGTACTTGGTACTGAAATTTTCAGCGATCGGATCTAATTGTGAAACTAATAGTGAATTGTTTTTGTTTTCCCCTAAAAAGTTGCAAGCTCTTCCACGCCTCAATTTCTTTGTCTGCGTTTTGATGCGATATAGGTGGCAGTGGCGGAGGGGGTTATCAAGGAGGAGATCGCGGAGGGCGAGGCAGTGGACGTGGTGGCGGAGGTGGTCGTGGCGGAAGCGGCAGAGATGGTGATTGGGTCTGCCCTAATCCTGGGTATGGCTTGTCCTTTCTTCGTTTATTATTGACTTCTTTTGTTCTAGTTTATTTTCATGGGTACACTGAACGGCTCCCATTCTTAAATGCAGAAATTTTAGACATTTACGTACGGAACTTGTCTTATGTTTGTTTTCTACAAGTTTATAGTTAAAACTATGTTTTTGTGTTTTTTTTTTGCCATATAGCTGCGGGAATTTGAACTTTGCTAGGAGAGTGGAGTGTAATAAGTGTGGTGCACCCTCACCTGGGGGTGCTAGCGGTGGTGGTGGTGGTGGTGGTGGTTTTAATAGAGGTGGAGCTGATGGTGGTTATAATAGAGGTGGAGGTGATGGGGGTTACAGTGGTAATCGTAATGGCAGGGGTGGTAGTTTCCATGGTGGTCGAAGTGGAACTCATGATGGAGGCCGAAATGAAGGAGGGAACAGAGGTGGTAACTCGTACGGTGGTCACCAGGGAGGAGAAGATAGTGGTTACAGTCAGGTTCCCCCTTCCTCGGCACCCTCATCTGGTGGCCTTGCTGGCTCTTATCCACCATCTTACCATGGTGGAAGTGCAGATTACGGGACTGATGCAGTTCCTCCTCCTGCAAGCTACAGTGGAACTACATACCCTCCAACTTATGGTGGTCCATCTGGTGGCTATGGTGGTGATAGTCTAGGTGATGGGCGGAGTTCTGCCGGTCGGGGTGGACCATCAGCTGGATATGACGGCGGCTACAATGCAGGTGGTAGAGGTGGCTATAATTCTGGTGGTAGAGGAGGAGGAAGCTATAATACTGGTGGTGGTGGAGGTGGCGGTTATGGAAGTACACCGGCAGCAGAGCCAGCGCAAGTTAAACAGTGCGATGATAATTGTGATGATTCGTGTGATAACTCTAGAATCTATGTTTCTAATTTGCCAACAGATGTGACAATTGATGAATTGAGAGAACTATTTGGTGGAATTGGTCAAGTAAGTAAGCTGCTATTCAGTTCTATTCTGTTGCTTTTGGTATTCTATCTTTATGGAAAAGTGTCGGTACCATGTGATTGTTAATTCTATATTAGACAATGTATAAACTTTCAAAATATATTTCCATGTCTAGAAAGTTACTTTTGGTTATGTGGCAATTGTTTGTGATAGATATTCTGTCTTCTTTAAAACGTGTCACGATATGTGGCATTCCTAATGGTTATTTCATTTTTTAAAAAAATAATGGGTATACATTCATCTATTTTCTAAATGAGTTGTCTTTTCATGTTTAGAAGTTATGTTTTGACTTCTGATTGAGACAAGTGTTAATGATGTAGGAAGGTCTTGTAGGTCTAGCATACTCTTATTGGATATAAAGTGGTTTTGGTTTCTCGAAGTGCTGAAGGATCGTTTTTCAGCGTTGCCTTTTGCATTTGGCATCAGATAATTAACTGTTTAACTGAAGCATTTTTTTGCATTTTTAATTTGAAGATTGGAAGAATTAAGCAGAAGAGGGGCTACAAGGATCAGTGGCCTTGGAACATTAAAATATATACAGATGAGATGGGAAATAACAAAGGCGATGCATGTGTATCATATGAAGATCCCCAAGCAGCGCATTCTGCTGGCGGTTTCTATAACAGTAACTACTGTGTTCCTATAGTATTACAGAAACAATAATAGCTATTATGGTTTTAATTTTAGTTTGAACTTTTCTATGTATCATTTTTGGATGATCTTGTTTTTTTATTCTCAGATTATGATTTGAGAGGCTATAACATCAGTGTTGCAATGGCTGAGAAGTCTGCACCGAGGGCTCCACCTACATACAACCATGGGTACTTGCTTTGCCATTATTCTTTCAAAACAAATAAACAAGTCCAAGTAAAGTTAACGCATGCATATATCCTGAAATTTGTACTGCACTAGTTCTTGCTTGTTTTTTTTTGCTGATAAGCCTGAGAAATTGGCAAATGTAATTACCAGTAAGAGCTAAGAGGATTTTTGTTTCTCATTTCTGCAACTGTTACTCTGCCTTAGCTTTCTTCTTCATACGCATATACTACACAGGCAGAAAAAGATCTTGTTGGCAGAATCAGGATATAACAAGATGCAGTTTTGGCTAAAATGAGATACTGTTTGATATTCCCAAGTTCATGCTATCTAGGAATTCTGTTTTTTTTCCCTTGTGAATTCTCAATAATTAATAAGGGCTTGATATCTCAAGGATGATCCTATCAATGATGCACTTTGTTTTGATTTTTTTCTCTGAAACCCAAGCATATTTAAAACTTAGGCTTTGAATTAAATTAGCCTGTCATTTTTTGTGTTTAGGATGAATTATTTGATTCTGTTCTTTCAAAATTCTTTTTGTGATTGTGTCATTTCTTCCATAAATTCCAACTGGGCTAATTTTTTTTTAGTAGGTTACCATTTCCTTGTTCTTGAGTGTGAGGTGAGGGTAGATACAAAAAAGAAGCCTGAGAAATCAAAGTAACCTTCATGCCCAATTATACTAAAGAGCTCCAATCCAGAAGAATCATACTGAGTTGGTAACTACAAATAATTTTATTAACAAATGCCCACAAGGATGAGTTAAACCTAATAAAAAACAAAAAGGTCCTCCAAAGATTGTGCGAAATAGCCCATAAAAAAGCCAAAAAAACAAGACTGCCAAAGAACCCTTCCTTATCACGAAAAGGAGGATTGAAAATCTCCTCTAACAACGTACAATTGATTATAGAAATACTTGTCTGTTACATTTAGAACATGTTTTTGTTTAGAATGCTACACATTCTTTAAATACTTCAATTGTCTGGATGTGCGTTCACTTATATTATTTGTATAATTATTATGCTTTAGAACTTATTTTGTACTTCAATTTCATGTACAGTGGTGGTGGTAGAGGCGGATATGGAGGTGGTGGGGATAGGCGCAGAGATAGCTATAGGGATGGAGCCTCTGGACCTGATAGACATCAGCATGGTGGAAATCGATCTCGTCCTTACTGAGAAATTCGGCATTGAGCATTTTATGTAATGGGAATTGTGATCTTAGTGTTTTAATTTTGTTCCATGGCTGGATTCTTGAATTGGAGACCAAAGAGGTAGGTTGTTCACTTTCTTGGGCAGGAGACCTCTTTGCTTGCTCCTTTTTATCTAATATAGTGTTACCTGGAGGATTATAATCATGCTCGGGCTTGAGATTAATGTAGTTGTGTGAATGTCTTTTTTATAGAGGCAGGCGGATAATCTCCAAACTGCTTGTTGCTAAGGTAGGTGTTGATGTTTCAGGTGAGTGCTTCTCTTTCCATAACCATTCTTAGAATTTTGCACGAGTGGCTCTGATGTATAAAGCTCCACCTGAGCTCAGATACATCTCTGTTGGCTCCTAATGCAAGCATATCTTAACCTATAGTCATCATTTCTGCATTCATATTTTAGTTACTAAATATTAACTTAACATAGTTTATTATTATTTATTTGTTAGGATGACTGTATAATCTGTCTGTCTTATTCCATAATTCGTCTTGCATGTGTTCAAGGCTGCTTGTGATATTTGACTTTTTCAAAAGAGAAACAGACTATCGTATCAACAAATAACTCGTAGGTTACAGTGTGGCAAGTTACATGTGTGAAGTAAAATGGTTAAGTGGGCCACCCGTAGAATTTTGGAAATATTTCATTTTTGGTTGGGACTGGGATTTTGCTGTTGGTGCAATAATGTCAACTCCAGATTTTCAAAAGACTCGTTATAGTTAAAGTGATAAGGCAAAACTAATGTCATGGATTGTGATGCCCTCGTGCTGCCATTCACATTCGGTCGATGAGTTAGGCTTCTTTGGAGCTCTGCCATGGAAATATTCAGCAATAACTTTGGGATTGTGTCATAGGAGTTGGATTGTGTTAGTAAAAAAAAAGTTCTGTATTTTTTTGTTTGTTTTATTATTTAGGATGGAGAGGTTGTTTCATTGTTGCATGGTTTATAACATTTTGCATAAGCTCGTTCGACGAGCAAAAGAATGGTAATTTTCTGTATGTTCATTATTTTCATACATCTCTTTTGGCTCCTGTTAAGTGGTTTATAGAAGAGAAAATCTGTAAGATAACGTTTGGAACTCGAGATTAGATTCTAACATCCCTCATCCCAACAGTTCAATAAAAGCTGTTTGAATTGTGAACTGGCTTTTTAGGCTACAAACCGCAATTTGTTGACTGAAATCGAGTTTTCAATTTATGGATTGATATGTACTATTCCTGAAAACATTGTGTACACGTATTCAAGGTGGGATTAGAACACTATTTTAAGTCGCAATATAACTAGACGCTTGTAAACATTTCAAAGATATTGATGAGTATTTTCTAGAATTTTAGATGAAATGGTGTGAAGATCTAAATTTGTATCATGGGTAACTGACACCAAAACGTTAGGGTAAAGAATGTTACGTATATAAAGCATTTGAAAGAATGTTACTTATATAAAGCATTTGAAGAATGGTATTTTAAGTCATCAATTTGAATTTTAAAATTGGAAAGTTGAAGCTATATTCAAAATATATTGGCTAGCAACATATATTTCATATATCTGTAAATTAAAATTTTTGATACTGATATCAACATCATTATTTTAATAATAAGATGTGAAGTATATAGCTAACCCAATAACGAAAGATTAGACAAAAGATCTAGAGAAGATTAGACAAAAGATCTAGAAAGAGAAGATTAGACAAAAGATCTAGAAAGAGAAGATCAGACAAAAGATCTAGAAAGAGAAGATCAGACAAAAGATCTAAAAAGAGAAGATCAGACAAAAGATCTAAAAAGAGAAGATTAGACAAAAGATCTAAAAAGAGATTCGAAATTGAGATTGTCTAAAGTCCAATATTAGAATAATAAGAGGTTTTCCTTGACTTTGTCTGTGTCAACAAAGAATTCGAAATGACTTTTTTAGAATAAGTCTGGGTCCACTAGCAATGATTTGATGTCGATATCAATTTCTACTAATAAATTTCATTTGATAATCAATGAAATGGAAAAGATGAAAAAAAAATGCAATAACCCATGAAGAAGTAGCTTGTTTGTCCCACATTATCTTAAGATGTTTCAAATGCAAGGTTCTAAGGAGGATAAGATGTTTCCAATATCATTTGTGGGGGAAAAAATTCAGTGAATCATTATGTCAAAACTTAACGAAACCCATGATATTGACCGCTCTTTCAGAACTGCCATGGGTCACAAGTTAAATTTACATAGTAGTGAAAGGAACTTACGGTGAAAGGAGCTTACGATGCGAAAACAGAGCATCCGCAGCTGTATTTACAACGCCTTTCGCACCACCCCTCATCAAGCACATAACATATCCATGCATTACACTGCTCATTCATTGTGTATGCGGTGGTGCTGGTTGTACGTGGTAAGGCGGTCCATGTGTTGATGGTGCGCGTGCATATGTATCGACGCCAGCTCCTCCCTGAACCTGAAACAGATACCCATCCTATATTATGGAGGTGTAGAGGGAGATTTGATAACTATAATTGAGAATACATCTAATCAATCTGCCACACAAATAGATATAATGGAACACTTGTGATACCAAAATGAGTTTAGCTTAGTGATTAGGACACAACTTCCTTTCTTTGAGGTTGAGGTTGAAGGTTGAGGCCCAACCTCTGCATTCAATCTAACTCAACAGAAACAAACCCCATACATGACACTCTAAGCTAAAATTGTGAGATCCCACATTAATTTGAGAGGGGAATGAAGCATTACTTATATGAGTGTGGAAACCTCTCCCTAACAGACGCGTTTTAAAACTGTGAGGCTGACGGCAATACATAATAGACCAAAGCGGATAATATCTGCTAGCAGTGGGCTTGGGCTATTATAAAAATCCTATGTTTCTCCTTATTCATTCAAGGGTTGTCATAATACTCCTAACCCAAAATTCCACCTGTTTTAAGTAGCAAGAAACTAAGTGCATGTTCCCTCCTATAAAACTTCTATTTTCCATTAAAAAGGAGCATCCTTGTTGCTTGGTTCATGGCATTGGTCACATAAAGGTATGATTGGAAATGCTTTTTTCAGTTACAAGATCTTCATTCAAGTGTTTGATAACCGAATCTTTAGATGCTCAGTGCCTTCTCTTGCTAGTCAAACACTATGAAAGCACTCTGTAAGTACTTTTTCAAAAGTTGTTTTTATATTACTTCCAAACACAATACTTTTGAGTCAGGAGTGAGTTTGGCATCCCAAACATAGCCTAAGTAGAATGGTTACTTATAGTTGATAGTTAAACTTCATGTTCCAATGCCCTTGAATGGTGTTTACCAAGAGTCAAGGCAATACCAGCCCTGCACTAAATTGTTGACCCATGAAACTAATACAGACATAGAGCAGATACCTGATGCATGCCATAAGGGTCAGAGGGATATGAGCTCCTGCTGTATCTCATGTCGGGATGGCCATAAGTTGCAGCATAACCGGGAACTGAATGAAATTGCATTGTAAAGAGAGTCAGTGACAAAAAGAGGATGATGCAGAGGTTACCAAGGATGGAAAACAGGCTTACAAGGACTCGTTACAGCTGACGCAGCCCTCGCTCTCTTTTCAGCATTGGCCAGTTCAGCATGCAATTTTTCAACTTCCTGGGACATGGAAACCATACCCTTTTCCATTGCCTCACTCTGCTCAACATTACTAGCGTGAGTCCTTTTCTCATATTCAATAGCAGCCCTGTTCAGATCAACAGCACATAGCAAAAGGTAAATGCCAAATCTCAATTATGTTTTCAAATAAAAAGAACACTCCACTGCACTTCTTCTGCATAAAAAGAATGATTCTACCAATTCTTTTGTCCACTGTTACAAAATATCATGATATTTTGTCTTACAATCAACAAGCAAGAAGAAACAATGGAGTCAAGTATAGAAAACGATGAATTCACATGCCCATAACCCTCAAAAGAAACTAACTTATATTTTCATTCCACTAATTTTTTTTTCTTCCATTAGTTTTTTTGTTGAAAGATATTCTTTTTTATTCTAATGGTTCAAGTAACTTCATGATGTTTAATACAATATTTGTGTGAAGAGAATTGTGCTCGCTCTAGTAGTAGACAAAACCTATTGTTCATGCAGTAGGATCCCAGGATCTAATATTAGGACTGTTTCCTTGAACAAGCATACTTCTTTTTATTTGTAGGATGAGATAGTCTTAATGTTCTTGAACCATGCCTTACAAAAGTAGCCTCTCATGTAAACACAAATTAATTTGGGACTTGAAATCAACCACTACGAAGAGGTGTCACTTCAAAACTATAGCAATATCGATAACAAAAACAGCTAGACCATAAGAACAAACTTTAAGAGTTTTGATTGGTTCATGTAGGTACCAACTTCCAAAAAATTGAAAGAGAAGGCATTAGCATCACAGCATTAAGGCTCTGCATTTGAATTGATAATTTGATATCTTCTTTGCGGCAAAAACATAGAGATATAGAACAATTAGAATGGAGTATCTCAATAATCAAATTCAGGAACAAGAAAAGGGAGAGACCTTGACAGCCAACTCAACATATATTGATGCTTTAATTTGAAGAGGCAATTTCGAGCCATAACGGAGAAAGAGATAACAAGAACAACTTCCTAAAAGAAAAGCATCCAAAGGAGTAATCAAAATTTACCTTCCTCTTTGAATTTCATGGTGCATTCTATCAATTTCACCTTTAATGGGCGGCAATGGCTGTGAGTCAGAGGAGGCTTTAGTAAGGCCGTCGCGAATTGCTTGCAACTCCGCCGATAACTCTTGCTTGACGGTACTCAGCTTCTGTATATCCGCCCGCACTTGAACGAGCTCCGCCATCATCGCGTCCATCGCACGAACCGCGGCGTCCATCTTTAGCGATTTCTCATAAACCTCCCTCACTTCAGCGTCTCTCTCGGCCTTGACTTTAGCCGCAGTGGCCGATAGGTGCCGAAGCTCTTGATCAGCCGCCGCCAGCTCTTGCTTAAGCGCCACGTGACTGGCTGCAAGCCGTTGGTTATCATAGATTAGAGTTTGAATCTCTCGGTGCTGCGCAGATATCCGATCTTCGACAAGGATTGTCTGGTGAGCCCTCGAAGAACCACCAACGGAAGATGAGTGAGAAAGACGATGATGAGCTCGACGATCGTCAGTCGGGCTTCGGCTCAACGGAACTTCGCGTCGTTTCAAGGCATTCGGCTGATGGCTTCGTCCAGCCATGCCTGTAGATAGCGCGTTCCTCCTCTTTCGATTCTCTTCGTTATGCACAAACAATCAGATCAAATTCGAAGCCAAAACGATCAGAGAAATCGAATTTTGGCGACGGCAGTTCACATTTTGGTTCCTTATTTGGAAGGGTTCCGTCCGGTCGTCGTTTGGTTGGCCGGTTGCCGGGTTGCAGTGGCGGGTGCGGCGATATTGTGGACTAATGGGCTTCACTTCCTGGGCTGTACGTTCAAAACCATTTTATTATAATGACTTTATTATACACGATTATGAGCCCACCTTACAGTACGTGTAATTTACACGAATACCCTTTTTGCTACTTTTTGTTATAAAATAATAAAATAATAAATTATTTAACACTAAAATTAACCTCCATCAATGTCTATCATGAAATATTTTCATATTTTAAATAATTTCTAAAGTTTTAGTTCATGTTATTAACATCATTAATGTTTTTTTCTTTGAGAAATCGCTTTAAAATAAAATAAGAAATTATTCACTAATTTTATTTGATTTTTTCATACAAGGATAAAACCGACAATTCACGCATTCAAGTAATTATTTACAAAATTAGGTCTCGGTGTCATTCCATATAAAATGCTCATCCCCATTTTCAGACTTTGAAGAACTAGTCTTTCCCGCCAATTAACTGATGCCGTGTTCAGTTGCGGAGCAATACTCTCTCTTTTGTTCTCGGCTTAGAAGCCGAAGGTTTGGCTATTTACTCTTAATTCTAGCTCATTCATTCGAATTTCCATTGTTAATCTTCCGTATATTGTCGATTGTTACATTTTCTTTCATGCTTTATCGCTTATGATTTCCACAGATTAGATGATTCTACTTTGCGAATTCTGGAATTCTTTTCCGCTTCCAAAGACACGATGTCGTTGATGGATGTCAAATCCGGAGTAAAAGAATTACTCAGATTTGAATCTCTATCTATCATTCGTGAAACTGTTGATAAAACTGATGATCAAAAGCTTCTGGTCATCGAGTTTCTTGTTCGAGCTTTTGCTCTTGTTGGAGACATTGAGGTGAGTATTCATTTGCATAAGTCTCTGTGATCGTTCAGAACATCAGAAATTGTGCTTTTAGCTTAGTCTTTTTTGTTGTTATTTTGTTTAGTCTATAAATATGGTATCGTGTTAATAAAACCGTGGTAATTCACTTTTGCTTGCTGTCTAAGTTTTGGTGCTTTCTAAGATTTCATCGTGGGAGCACCGCAGCATTTCCCCTCCTTAAATCACCTAGTTTTGGTATTTATATTCTATGCTAAATGATGAACTTGTTAGCAGATGTGACTACCTATTTCTCTAAGTTCAGCTTACACTTCTCATGCTTCTAGAGTTGCTTAGCTTTGAGATATGAGGCCTTGAATTTTCGGGAACTGAAGTCTTTTAATCAACCAAGGCTTCAAGTCTCACACGCGGAATGGTTAAACTTCGCTGAGCATTCATTGACCGCTGGCTTTTTTTCAATTGCTATGAAGGTAAGGTAATTTCTCCTATTTATGTAACTGCTTAAGATTTTCTTTAAAACTTTGGTTAGGTAGAGGAGCCTGTCCATTAAAAGTTCTATATATTATGTGTGTTGGATCCCTTATGTAGCTAAGCATATTGAGTATGTGAAATGTGAAGTGAGATTAAATTCTTAGTCAAGATGTATTTGTCTTTCGGGAAATTAAGAATCGAGCTCTACAATTTTGGAGATTTGCGGAATGGTGGTGCAAGTAGTTCATAAGGAAAAGCTTTGAGTGGAGAATTCTTAAATAGGAAAGAATAGCTCGGCATAAACGCTAATATTGTGGCTAAGTTTTAAGAAAGAGGAAGAGAATATCATCAAATGCATGTGGAATGCATGTGAACTGCACATGATCCAATGTAACTAACTTGAGGTGCCTAATATACAATATCAGAAGAAAATATGATGCATGACATTACAACAAATCCTATAGCATAACGTTCTCCTGTTATGAGGTTGGTCATTAAGTATAGAAAACAATAGGTAAAGAGAAGCTTTGTCAGAATGTTTTCTAGACTTCAAATGGTTTGAATTGAAGAATATGCTCGTGAAAAAAATGAAGAATATGCTTATTTATTACATGCTCGCGAACAAAATGATTGTAGGCCTGAACGAGTTTGGAATAAACACTGTTATTATAGCAAAGTAAAATCAATGGCGAGAAAGGAGAAAAACATACTGTACGTTGCACCACTTCTACCCATTAGTGGAACAACATTAATTTTATTTCTTCCATCCTATCAGGTTAAGTTGGATGTGATCAAATCTAATCTAGATGCACGACTCTGTTTTTCACCGTATACCTATTAACTTTTTGTTTTTGTCATTTTTTTCCATATCTTGTGTCTTATTGTCGTATTTCAGCTCTAATCTTTAGTATTCAGTTAGTTTTTCTCATGATACAAAGAAATGATGGTGAATATTCAATTAGAGTCTCATTCAATACGGTGAACTTATTTACATTTTTTTTTATAGGCATATGAGCAAGCACTGTCAAGCCTTCAGCAGAGTGATACTGCAAACTACACATCACATGGTTCCTCTAAATGTGCGGAAGTTATTGAGAAGATAAAGAGACTCAAAGATCATGCTCTGAAATCAGCTGGTTCCCATTCTGGTAGGGATCTTAGTTGAGTTAAAAGATTTGATGATTAAATCAATCACTAAAAGTGACTGCATACGTAGAGTTTGATTTTGATTACGAACTGACTGTTTCATTTTCTGATAGAAGGCCTTATATCCGTTGACAAATTGACTCTCATGAATGAGATTTCTGACGTCCTTGAACCTTTTGCTTTCTGACCCCCTTTGTTGTTGCAACGTAACCTAGCATCCAGTTCTTTCATCATAATACTATCTTCAAATGCCTTATGATTCAAAGGGAATATAAAGAAAATAAGATAAAATTAGTGCAAATGCCTATTGGTTCTAATGCATCGTTTTTATAACTAATAGTCTGGCTTTCAGATAATCTTGTGAAAACAAAATTAGGCTTCTAGTTCTTGCATTCATCTGATTCATTGCAAATTGTCTGATTAAATCAGTTCAGGCTCTCACATCTGAGTATTTGAAAAAGAAAGTAACTGAAAGGAACAGAAAGATTTCTTCATCCTGCACAAGAAAGTTTACGGCAAGCACTCTATTCAGAAATGGTATCAGAAACCATAATGCAAAAAGGCTGCATGAATATCAAGCTTTGGAGGGGTTAACCAGTGAGTCGTACAAAATCCAGATTCATGATCAGTCCTACATATAGTCTCCTTGCATATCCATCTGACTGGATAAATGTTCAGGTTAGTTTTGCATGCATCGGTAATATGACTAACTTCTCCTTTTATCAGTGTGATAGTTCTTTATACTATATATCCATCATGTAGCTTTATAATGACAGTACCTATGCATTTGTGAATCTGATGGGGTAGTAATCCCATAATTCGCCTAACTATGCTAGGAGTGAAAAACGGAGTATGTAGGAGTAAGGTTGAAATTGATGCCATGCATTTGTTCTGTAACTAAGAGGGTGCCAGACTTGACTGCACGGGTGATGCAAGTGATGTTTGGTGAGAGTGAGTGAGGTAGGAAATAGATGAGTAGTTTTGCGAGAGAATGAATCTAATAACATGATAGGGATCGTTGAGAGAAGAGTCCTACATTGGTTAATTGAGGGGAAGGTCATAGGTTTATAAGTAAGAAATACTATTTTCATTAGTATGAGGTCTTTTGGGGAAATCAAAACCATGAAAGCTTAGACTCAAAGTGGACAATATCATACCATTGTGGAAGTTTGTGATTCCTAGCTCTTCTCTCAATCGTCCTTGACATAATTAGAATTAGAAGAGGCGTCCCTACAAGCTGTTGGCACAAGCCGTTGCAGCTGCTTATGTGCCTGCCTGAATAGATTAAGAAATGAATCAAGGGCCATTTTTTTTCTCCATGCCAAAAGAATAGAGTTGCAGTTCAATAGCTCTTCCACCATGAATTTATTATTGCTTATATCAAAGATTTGCTCTATAACTAAGAAACACCAACATTTTAGTTTGGCTGGCGTATCTGTGTCCAGAAGATGTGTATAAGTGCATGCTTGGGTAGATGCATTACCAGACGATTGTAAAAGCAATAAAAATACTGCAATTTTGACGCTTTTCATTTTTTGATTTTCTTACTGTTATTTTGACGCTTCAGAATCTGTCTACTTCCTTTAGGCAATAGGTTACTCGGCCTTTTTATCCAGAAGATGAAGTCAACTGCTACAAACTTATAGTTTCCATGTCTGGGAGTGGATCGGGGAGGCTCGCTGGCAAAAGAAAAGTGCTTTCACCGAAACTCCAGTTGAACTCAGTTCGGTGGAAGTCCAAGTCGCCTCTCCCCTTCTAACAGGTATCTTCTATCAATATCCAAATTTCTGCTTCCATCAATATGGCAATAGCCACTGTTGTTTTTGGGGAAATTTTCTAGCTCTTATTTTAGCTGCTGAATATGACCAAAAATCAAGGTGATTAAAAAGCAATGTGGCCCAGATATTGGACGCCATATCTCTAGTCTTTCATCCTTCAAAATTACATTAGAGAATCGTTTCTAAATGTAACTTGAAATTTCAAATTTTTTATGACAATTGTTTCTCCTAATATTGGAGATTGGTAGAATGTAGTCAGTGACCATATACTGTCATGGTTAGATGTAAGAGAAAAACTAAAAATGCAAGTTTCACCTTGTATTCAAAGAATTAAAAGAGTGAGACATTGAGATAAAACGCAATCGATCAGATTCCATGTCTAAATTACTATTTGGTCCTCAACTTTCAAAATAATAAATTTCGTTTTCAAAAATCTATTAAATAAAAAATATTTAATTCAATATTATATGTGATAGGTTGATTAACTTCTAAAAATTTTAAGGATCTATCCGACGCTGAACTTAGAATATTGGGAACTCTTGGCGCAAAAATGTACGGATCTACATTAAATTGAAAGTTGGCTAAATAGAGGCAAATTTTATAGTTCATACACCTAACTTAATTTAACCTTCCATAATTTAGAATAAATAGTGTCATGGTGACATTTGTCTAAGGAGTGTTGCCTATGATTGTGTATCGAATGTCTTGATCATACTTGTCTAAGGTGTGTTGCCCATGATTCCATGTCCGATCCAAACCCCATTTTACTTGCTTTTATGTTAGTTATGTCTTTACTATTCTTGTTGTGTCGAAAGGGGACATGACAAATTGTCAATTCTTCTATCATAGATTATCCGCTTTTAGAGATGCAGTTATTGTTTATTAGCCTATAACATTATTTTCTTTCAAAATGCACAATTTAGAAAACATTTTCTGTCAAACGTGACTCGAGACTTGATTATATGTCTAGATTGTCTGTAAAGTTTGATTTTCACACAGGTGACTTGTTGGCTAGGTTAGGATAAGTGAACTCGTGGTTAAATCACAATTTATTATGGGACAAATTGTATTATTTCTTTAAAATATTTTAGAGTTTTTGTACGGATGTGATTGGAGGGATCCACCATGGCTCACTTTTTGGAGGAGAAAAACGCGAAGAAATTGCAGCATGTGCCATTAATATTAACTCGTACAAAACCTGCTCCCAAATAGGAAAGAAAAGAAGAGGATTTTTCATTGAAGAGAGACTGAGGGAGAGAGAGAGAGAGAGAGAGAGAGATGGGTTACAGTTCGTTGCTGAAGAGCCCCAAGAAAGAAGGAGCAGAAGAAGAACAAGAAGTTCCAAATTCCATTTGGGACGATTTCAAAGCCTTTTTTGAGCTCAGCAATGAGGAAAAGCTACCGCTGCAGCAGCAGGAGAATTTTTCCATCGTCAATGGCGGTCCACTCAATTGGGACTTGATGGATCATCATTCCAACCACCAGTTTTCCCTCTCTGAAACCAAAACAAACCACAGCGGCCATGGCGATGGCGTCGAGGCGGAGGTGTTCAGCCGAGTCGTCCCAAAAGCTTGCTCCTTCGACGGCGATGGCGTTATGGAAAGCAAGAAGAAGGCTTCGTTGAACTTAAATCTTAACTACGAAGAGGTTTCGGAAGCATGGTCCGGCCGTGGATCTCTCTGGGCCGCCGGCGGTTCTTCTCCTTCCAACCCAACCCACAACGTTTATGTAAGTTGTAATTATCACTTATCATATTTCATTCTCTATATTTATATGCCCATCATCCTTGACTATATGTATATATATAACATATGGTTGTAAAACAGATGGGAGAGGTTCCAAGAATGGAGGAAGAAAGAACAAGAAGGGTGCTGAGGTACAGGGAGAAGCGGCTCACCAGATTGTTCTCCAACAAGATAAGATACCAAGTTCGTAAGCTGAATGCCCAGAAAAGGCCCAGAATAAAGGTCACCCATTTCACTAAATGCTTCATTCCAAACCCCAACAAAACCTTAATTTTAGCTTTCATTTTGTTTTTTTTGTTTTGGCTCACAGGGGCGTTTTGTGAAGACTGTTTAGCCACAAAGTTCAAAATATCTCACCCAAAAGAAAAAAGTATCCTTTTTTTTTTTCTTCCCCTTTTTCTCTGTGAATATGCTTTCTTTCTTCATTCATTCTGTGCATGAAAATATCTCAAAATTTGATTCATTTCTTTGATACTCACAACAGCTTTCCTGTGGCTTTCAATGTCGTGGACCCTCCAGACCCCAACTTGCCATTAAAGACACGCTCTGGATTGACCATTTACTCATATCACTCCCTCTGCAAGCATATATATATATATATATTATAGCAATAGGCCTGCAGATTTAGACAGAACTTTGATGGGGATGTGTCGTTTTCGGGTTCGATTCGGAGGAAGTCCTGAGTTCGAAACGTTTGAATTTGTAAAACTAAGACCACATTAGCTTAATTTGTATTAATACTGAGATTAAGGAGTTTCGTATGACTGTTTATTTCAAAAGCTGAGGGGGATCTAATTGAATTATTTAAAAACATAAAAGTAAATAAAAGCAATGAACTTTTTGCATGTGATTGAAAGGGAAGCCTAAGATATTTTGTAGTCTTTTTCATTGCTACCTTTCTTTTCATTTTGGATTTTTCTAACTTTTTTGGTCCTACAAAAATACCCAAAACTGAAGAGCTATAATCATTTTTGTTCACAATTATCACATGCTTTTAATTTTTGCATCCATCCATTGCCTTTTTTAATAAAATTAAATAAAAAGTTTTAAATCTCATTTGAATCTCTAAATCAACAAACTAAAATTCCTTTTTTTTTTTTTTTTTTTTTCATGAAATATTAATGAGTAAAGATTAATTAGTCTTTTGCATAAAGTTAGGAATGGGACGTTAAAGAATTAAATTAAATACTTAAAAATATAGACTAAAATACAATATATATATATATATATATATATATATATATATATATATATATATATATTGATTATACGTAAGAAAAAAAATCTCCATTTAAATTATGTATTGATTAATTATTCTATAATAGTTGGTTCCAACATTCTATAACAACTTACTTGTGTATTGCGATCTATATTAGCCCTTACTTCATCAAGCCACTCTCCAATCTAATGCTTCTCCTTAAGAAAACGGCTTCTTGGTTGCTTCATGCTGTCAAACTCCTTACTTTGAACCCCAATTTCTTGATGAATAGTCGTTCTTAATTCATGAAATTTCATGAATTAAGTTCTATAGTTTTAGGGTATATAGAAAACGAATTTGTAGAAGAAATCAAGAGTTGAAACCGCCTCTAAAAGTTTGCACAAGTCAATTTATAAGGGTAACTGATCACTTCTAACGATCATAATTCTATGCTCAATTATAAAAAATTGATGGATTTAGACCGAAATGATAACTAAAGATTCTGTGAAGAATCTGACTCTATTTGAAGCCTATATTGAATTGTAAAGAAACAAAAAGAGAGGAGCAAGGCATGAAAAGAAATGCAAGAATTTGGGTTGGAGAAAGAAGATGGTGACAAAAGAAGTCAACGGTCAACCTAAGCCTCTCTTAGACATTTTCCTCTTTTTATGATTTTTAAATCTTTTAAAGTCTAATTTTCCAGTTGTTACCACTCTGAATGTGTTATCTTTTACCTAATCAAAATTTTGTTTTAACTTTGATCAGAAAAATCTATATTCAATAATTATTATGAGACAGTCACATTGTGACAACCTCATTAAATAATTTATCTAAGACATTAATATGAATTTAGCACTATGATAATTATGGTCGAAGCTTATACAATGAACCAAATTAACTAAAGTTAATTTGCTAATACATTATTTTTCAATCTTAATTTAAGAACTACTTTATTTTGTATATATACTTTTAAAAGTTATAATATTGTTGAAATTTACCTGAATTTTGCAAGATGTGGAAGCCATCTTCTTTCCTGTCTGGTCAAATAACATCTCAATGATTAATTCAATTCAAGAACTAAATACAAACCTTAAGAAATAAAATATAAATTCATAAACTAAAAAAATGATCTTGTACCCAAATTACTTACAAGTATTGACATTCCAAAACCATACTCGCCGCAGTTGGCGGCCTCAGTTGCCGACGTAATAGTTTTAGGTTTCTATCACGGCGAGATCGAAACGACACGTCGACTATGCGGTCAACAAATGATGGGACACTCATAAACGACAAACGTAGCAAAACCTCTTTGGTTAATGCCCCAAAGCTCATTCCACTAAGTTTTGTGAGGGTTGACTGTCTCTCTCATTTATCTTCAGCTCAGAAATCATTTCCGATGGCCGGAATCCACGTGGTGGTGATGCCTTACCCCGGCCGCGGCCACATCAACCCTACGATGAACCTCTGCAAATTGCTCGCCTTAACAAAATCTGATATTCTCATCACCTTTGTCGTCACCGAAGAGTGGCTCGGCTACATCGGCGCCGATCCCACGCCTCCAAATCTCCGGTTTGCCACCATTCCTAACGTCATTCCGCCGGAGAGGCTGAAAGCCGCTGACTTCAGAGGCTTCAGCGAAGCTGTCGTGACTAAGATGGAAGCTCCATTCGAGCAACTCCTCGATCGGCTCCAGCCGCCGGTGGATGCGATCATTGGCGATTTGGAGCTCCGTTGGCCGATCGCTGTCGGACGTCGGAGGAATATCCTGGTGACCTCGCTCTGGACGATGTCGGCGACCTTCTTCTCGATGCTTTACAGAGCCGATATTTCCGCTCGAGTCCGGCGGCTGTCTTCCAATTGGTTTGGTACAATATTCATGTGAACTGTATACCAACGTCATGCCATTGATTTTGTATTAATTCATAATCTAAAGAAAAAGAAACCTATTATTATGAATTGTCTTCGACAGCTTAAAAGATCTAAGTTTTTTTTTTTTTCTCCTCTTTGACAGAATGTAGATGGAGTAGAACTTGAATCAAACCTTAAACCAAACCAATTTTGATCTATGGCGTTGTTGTTCTTGATAGATAAGAATCTGTTCAGGAATAGAATTATTAGAACACGTCAGTTGATAAATTTTCAATGTAAATGCAGATCATGGTGATGAAGTGGATCAAATTTCAGGACTTTGTTCAACCCACAAAGCCGATCTTCGGAAAGTGTTTGAAGAGAATGATGGAAGAGTGATGGAGATTATCTTGGATTGCATATCCAGGGTGCCAAAAGCAGACTGCCTATTATTCACTTCTTTCTATGAATTTGAACCCGAAATGATGGAAGCTTTGAAACTAGAATTCCCATTCCCTATCTACCCGATTGGTCCTGCAATACCCTATTTTGAAATTGAGAAGGAACCTCGAGTAGCTAATGATAATGATGCCTACAATTACCAACAATGGTTGGATTCCCAACCTGCAGACTCTGTATTGTACATTTCATTGGGAAGTTTTCTTTCGGTCTCAGCTTCCCAAATGGATGAAATAGCTTCTGGGCTACGAGATAGTGGCATTCGGTTCTTATGGGTGGCTCGAGGGGAAGCTCCTCGGTTGAAGGAGCGATGCGGCGAAAAGGGGTTAGTTGTGGCATGGTGTGAACAATTGAAGGTCTTGTGTCATTCCTCAATAGGTGGGTTCTGGACTCATTGTGGCTGGAATTCAACTCTGGAAGCTGTTTATGCAGGGATTCCTATGCTTACTTTTCCTCTGTTTTTGGATCAAAATCCCAACAGTACCCACATTGTTGAAGACTGGAAAATTGGGTGCAGGGTTCAAGAAACCAAGGTTGGAGCTGAAACACTAATTTTAAAAGAAGAAATATCAGAGATTGTCCAAAGGTTCATGGATCTCAGCAGCCCTGAGGGAAAGCAAATGAGGGATAGAGCCAAAAGGCTAAAAGAGATCTGTCACCGAGCAACAGGGGAGGGTGGATCATCTCGCCAAAACCTGGATGAATTTATAAGGAGCATTTCAAAAGGTGACACCAAATAGGATGGATGTCATCTATTCTATTCTGTCTAATACTTGGGATTACACCCCATAGTGTTCTGTTCTGATTGTATTATAGTGTTTTGAACCGATTGGCCTTTTTCTTCACTGTTAAGGGTTGGCACCATCTTGTGAAATAATGGAGGTGTAGGTTAGGTTATTAACATGGCGAAGATTTGGTGTAAGAATTATGCTGTAGAATAAATAATCAGTTTGCAAGTATGAGTTATGGAATCAGATTATATACCATGTTTCATTTTCAATGTGACCTTACTTGAGAAATGATGAGCTCGTCTGCTCACAACCTGACCGGCGACCGAAGTGATATCATCAAATCTCCCCCCTGTTCAGAGAGTTAAAAGAATGTCTAAGTTAACTACCAATGTAAATTAATGGGAAGTTAGCTTACATTATGTGAGTCAAAGCCTTGCCTGTAAACTTCATTCCCAATATTTTTTTCTAGAAAGGAACATCATAACACTGTGTGGATTTAGTGGAAGAAGATATCCATGGTAAGGAATCCAATGGAGAAAGTGCAAACTTTTGCTAAGAATTACGGACCTCGGAGTATGATATTATCCATTTTGAGCATAAGCTCTCGTGACTTTGCTTTTGGTTTCCCCAAAAGGCCTCATACAATAGAGATAGTGTTCCTTACTTATAAACTCATGATCTTTCTCTTAATTAGAGAATGTGAGACTACTACTCTCAATAATCCTCAACAATCCTTCCCTTGAACAAAGTACACCACAGAGCCTCCCTTGAAGCCTCCTTCTCTCGAGCTCTCAAACAGCCGCCCTTTAATTGAAGCTCGACTCTTTTTCTGGACCCCTCGAACAAAGTACACTATTTGTTCGACACCTGAGTCACCTTTGACTACACCTTCAAAGCTTACAATTTCTTTGTTTGACACTTGAGGATTTTATTGGCGGGTTAAGTTAAGGGCATGACTCTGATACTATGCTAAAAATCACGGACCTCTACAATAGTATGATATTGTCCACTCTGAGAAAAATTGACTTTGCTTTTGGTTTCCCCAAAACTCAGGATCTTCTTAGCCAATGTGGGACTCCTACTCTCAATAATCTCCAACAACTTTCAGGTCGAAGTAATAATGCTCATGAAGGATTGTACCTTAGATCTAGCCTCCAATGAATACGGTGATTCAAAGGCTTTATCCGCTGAATGACTACTTGGAAGGTTAGGCAGTGCCCTGGCTAGCATCAAGAAACGAAATAATTGAGACTAACCTTCCAACAGATACTGAATCAGATATCAGATACCAGCCTCAACAATATTGCAACAATCTCATGGTTCAAAACATTATCAAAAAGTGCATCCGAGGCCATCACTAAAATGTCTCCCCCATTACCTCCACAATGCTAACCTGTTTGCAGTACTCAAACATGATATATCTGTCGATTTCTGTGATCACTGTGCAATTAAAGATTATAGACGGTTTAAGGAAGTGGTAAAGTAGCTACCAAATTTCGAGGTCTAAAAGATAACCACGTAACACCAAAATCTCATGGCACTCCCTAGTTTATGATTTCGTCGTGTAAATTAGGAAATACCAATTCCTTCGGGTGGGGAAGATCATTGGTCATACATACAACGATCACAAAATAGAACAGCTCGTTTTCTCTATTTCAGCTATCAATTCAAACCTTCTGACTAAAAAAATTGACCTAAGGAAATCAAGTTTATGTTTATGTAAAGAAATGAAGATTCAGAACCGAACAGTTGAAGCCGGATTTGAAGATAGGATTACTGACCGAAAAAGTGCGTCATAGTAATAGATCGACTGGTGGCGAAATTCATAACTCATCCACGTAATTCTAAATTTGCTCAACAAGCCAACAGTTCCGGGATAAAAGGATTCAAGTTTCAATTGGAAAGCGAGAATGCTTGAAGAGATAATGATACAGAAAATAGTGGAGGAAATTCTCAATACGGAAACAAAACTAAACAACATACCGAACATGGGCGAGTTCAGGTGGAGCACAGGAGGAAATTCCTTCTCTTCGAAAATTGAGAGAGTCTTGGAAGAGAAAAGGAAGGGAAATGAATAAGTGGTTGAGACTGAGGAACTGAGGCATCGTCCATGGTGGGCGAGTGCGGCCATTTCCCGCTTCCATATTTCTCGTGTTTTGCCTCTCACTAGAACAGAACCAAAATTTTATTTATCTTAATAAGGTTCGTGCTGTAACCAACAAGCACCAGTGGTCTAGTGGTAGAATAGTACCCTGCCACGGTACAGACCCGGGTTCGATTCCCGGCTGGTGCATGTCCTTTTTTATAAAATTGTTTTCCATTTTCGTTAAAATTTATAATTTTAGAAGATTTTGTTTTTATATGGCTGGCTTTAGATCCTTACGATTGGATGCCCCTGCGTCGAGTGCCCTAATTAGCCATCGTCGCTGCTCGTTCCGATTCGAGAATGAACGCATCGTTGAATTCAGGAATGGTTTTCTCTGAAGGTACATACAAAGATGGTTTTTCTGTTTTCTGTTCTTTCAAGTGATTCAATTTTCTTGAGTTTTTTGGTCACGATGTTCCTCGCAGACATAGCCGACGGAAGTGATTCGGATACGAATTCCGCTGAAGGATCGGATTACTACGAGCCGATCTCGGCCATTGATGGTGAAGAATCCGATGAAGCTGCTGGATCAGATGACGAAACTTACAGCTCCGATACTCATTTGCACCATTTACCCAACGGTTGCCGTGTAGAGAATGCAGTTTCGTCTCTTAGCCTGAACGACGATGTGGAGAGAAGGTGCAGTGATGAGGAAGAGGAGGAGAGCATGAGAGAGGCTTCTGATTCAGCGATTAGAATGGCGTTTAGAGAGGATGAGACTCGGAGAAATGCGCCGCTGTCGCCGGAGAATGCGACGAGGATCATGGAGGCCATGCGCGGCATCTCATTTGGCGGCTCTGCTCCAGATTGGACTCGGATTGTATCTGAGGATCGTTGGATTGATCAACTTCGAAGGCTTAGGCAAACCCCTACCTCTCCCAATAATTTCGGAAACTGAGAGATGGAATTCTCATCATCTCAAAATTCAGATCCTTCTTCTTCTTCTTCTTCACTCCTTTAGTTTATCATAGAATTGTCATATCACTCTCCGATTATCCTCTTGAATAAAGATCCTTCTGGGTTTTGGTTCGCGAACAGTTCATCCATTTCCCAATCACATGCGCTCTCTTCGATCTCATAATTAAGTGTCATTCAACTTATGCTTGAAAGAAAACCGAAGTCATGACTTTCAAGGAAGCTGCTTGCTTCAAGCTTAAGCTTCTTCAAGCCACAATATGATGTCTGCACTTTTGTCTAGTGGCTCAAAGCTCAAAATAGAATTGAATTGGTGATGAGTTAGATCGTATGTTTCTCGGTTCTTGAATTCAAACTCTCTGCCTTCCTTCCCCTTTTGTTTCCTTTGATTCTTGTATCCTATGAAGCAGAAGTCATCTGTAATATTTGATGAAATTGAAGTAAAGGACTGATGGAAGTTTCCATTATCATAAGGAGAGGCAAAATGTTGTATAAATTATGGCTTAAATGGTGGGCAGTTCAATTATATAAAAAGAAAATACCCTCTTTGAGGAGGAGAACAACAACGAGGGATAACCAACCCCCGTTTTAAAAACCTTAAGGAAACTCTAAAAGAAAAGACCCAAAGAACCAGCGTTTTAAAAACTTTGAGGAAACTCTAACTTGAACTGCTACTACAAATGGTATAAAGTTAGACATGAGGCAATGTGCTAGCAAGGAGGAAAAGTTAGGCTTGTACTGTTCCAAATGGAATTAGAGTTAGGCATGGGACAATGATGATATTAGAGTTAGGCATGAGACAATGATGATATTAGAGTTAGGCATGGGGCAATGTAGCAAGGAGAGAAAGCCCCGAAAAAGACAATATCTACTAGTCGCTCCCAATTTAGGCCGGAGATTATTGAAAGTTTGTAAGGAGTAATAATTTCAATTACTTCAAAAAAAACAAGTCAGATGAGATAACAAACTGCGTAAACAAATCAAAACAGAAAACATAACCAACTACAGGTTCAATTCAGATTTTAACTCATTTTGCATACGATGAACTGACGTAGTAACATACATAAAGATTCTCGTGCACTTGCTTTAGAAACTTGAAGCTCTAGAACTCATTGTAACATCTGGACACATAAGAAGGAGCATAGAACTAATCTCTGTTTAATGCTGTTGGCACTGATGGGGAGATGGGCAAAGCAGATACAGAAAGAACTCTGCAGCCATGAGTGAGTTGTTTGCTTCAATCTAGACTTCATTAAGCTGCAACATTCTCAATATCTGCACTTTTGTCCACTCTTTTGAAAATCCCAGCTATAACCTGTTGAGACCCGAAGTAGAAAACATTTGTGAGAATAACCCAAAATATATTTTTCCTAATGCAAAAAAGGGTGACCTCAAATTGGTGTAGAGTTTCATACCTTTCCAGGGCCCAATTCATAACTCTTCTTCAGCCCCTTGTTGAGTAGAGTTTTTACTGTTGTTTCCCACAGAACAGGAGAAGTCACCTGTAGTTTTGAAATGGGAACAATGAACAATGTCAGAATTGATTGCCATACAGAAGAAACCATGCTGATTCTGACCCCTAAACAAATTTAAAGGGAAGATGCCATGTGTAGTCTTCATCCTGAAAGTTATGAGTTAAGTACCTGGCGTGCCAAAATTTTCCTAATTGTGTCGGGATCTGCATGTGGCTGTGCGTCGACATTGGAGATGACTGGTATTCTGGGAGTTCTGATCTCTGTTGCTGCAAGTGCAGCTTCTAATCTTGAAACAGCAGGTTCCATGAAGCTAGTGTGGAATGCACCGGCCACAGCTAGGCGTACCTACAATTGAATGGTGCAGCCATTGCCATTTTAGGTCTAACGGGACCTTCAAAATGCAAGTTCCATTATAGATAACATATAGGATAGATACCGTCATTCGAGCTTTGAATGACTTTGCTTTGGATTCTACTACTTCTACTCCTTTAAGACCTCCTGATACAGCATAATTGCCCTGCGACGGTTCGAATGCATTACATGAGAACGGCAGTATAACTATGCTAATGACATTCAAGCAGACCGAGCTGAATTAAGAACCTTACAGGACATAGAAAATTTGCTATCTGAACTTTATCGGCTTCATCGACTTCTTGATTAGCTGCATCACACAGCTGTTGAACCTTCTCTGAGTCTAACCCTATGATACTGACCATAGCACTTTTTGCACCATCAGCAGCTGCCTGAAGAAAGTTACGGGGAAAAGCTGGTTTCGGTCACTACAACAATATGCCGGAAGCTGAAATAGAAACATTCATTACCCAACTATTTATCTTTACCTGCATTGCCTCCCCCCTTAGTTTGACGAGCCTGAGTCCATCCTCAAAGCTAAAAATGTAAACAAAACCATTAGCAACCATGTCAATATGAAAACATAAAACATAATCACTACATACAGAGATCAAAGATAGATGGCTTTAAAATATTAAACTTATTTGATGCTATTTACTCGACCAATAATCTAAGTATGCAAGCAGGTACACTTTGGGACTACAGTCAGCCAGATTAGATACCTGAAAGCCCCTGCAAATGCTAATGCGGTATACTCTCCCAGGCTTAGACCACAAGTGACATCAACAGAATCAATTATTTGTTGGCCTCCATCACGTGCACGAAGTAGCTCAACTGCAGCTAGACTAGTGACGTAGATAGCTGGCTGCAATTGTGCAATCAATTCAGCAGGTTCAAAACCTTGAACAGGGATAAAATGACAACCTAACATTCACACAAATGCATATGCAAAATGCAACATACATACACAGGTGTAAGCGTAGACACAAATACAGATCAAAATAGGAACAGCTACTTTTAGTTTTCACACAACATAGATCACAAAGAGTACCACTGCAAATCTATGTTCTGTGAGAATGGTCCGAATAATTAAGCACCACTACTACCTCACAAGGTCAACGGGTCTGACAAGTTTCACCAGAAAATCAAGCATTCCGGCCACATAAGAAGGATAAACTTCTCGAAAACAAGTCTTTTCACATCAGAAATCAATTGAACAGTGGCTTGCATAGCCATCCCCTAACTATAAGTAAATAAAAAGCCATCTAAGAGAAGTCTGAATAGTTCAAGATAAAGCACCTGACTTATAACAGTTGAATCTAGTTTCTCCTTTGGCCCATTAGTGCAGACATCGAGAAGATCAAACCTGCGAACAAAGATGAAATAACATTACTTTACATGGGCAATCATTCCATTATCTGGAAGCCTGAGAGGTGGGTCAACTCTCTATGTATGGTTGACCTTGAACTAAAGTCCATGCAAGGACTAATGCAAGATGGGAGAATACTAATAGGGGAAGTACCCTAAAATATCATTTGCTCGCTTGAACAAGTCAGCTGCGACAGGAACGCTTTGAGATTCCTTTCCCATTCCCACAGCTTGTGCACCCTGACTCAGAGTGAAAAAAGACAAAAGATTCAAAATTTTGTTTGTAAAAGAAAAAGAAAATCATAAGTACAGTCCAATGTCCAGATTCATGATTTATGGGAGGTTTTTATGAGATCTTCTAAAATATGAGGTAAATCTAAGACAATGGGCTGCATCTTCTACTCCTTGATCAAGGTGCCAACATATGCAAGGCACCCGAACAAAATTCAGCAAAAGAAGCCTTCATAAACATGACTCAACAGAGTCACCATAAAAAGTAGAATACTTGTTTCTCTTGCTAGGCGCCTACATTTGTACAACACAGGACACTGATGAACTCGTTGGCTATTGCCTTCAAAGAATTGAACTTCATGTCTTGAGATACAGAAGGAGAACTAGCTTTTTGCAGACTCGTCTTTCTTAGCCTTCAACTCTCATGAAAATTGAAGATTACGGGTTAAAGAAACAAAATAAGTAACACCATTTTTTCAGAACTCTCCATGCATAATAGTGACTGTGTTCTGTTACTATCGTAGCTCATGACGTGTTTCTTTTATGAAAGATGAATTACAAGTTTTGCACACCCCGACCCACAAAAAGAAGAAAAGAAACATACACAATCCACTTTTCCCATCAAAAAGGAAGAAACGATTAAGGCAAATGCTTAATTAGCCTTCTCAATGTGAATGTGAGCATCAGAAATTACGAAATCCTCAACCACTTTTCACCACTGAAAACGCTCGTTTCAATTCAAAACTGGATTCACTCATCACTCTACACAACGTCCATTTCTCCTCGGAAACTAATTCTAGCGCATCAAGTAAGCAACACCAAACTCAATAAAAAGAATGAAAAAAAAACCGTTCGAAATCACCTGCCCAGGGAACAGAAAGGCACAAGTGGGCTTGTAATCCAAGAACAAGGAATCATCGACCAAAGTCTGCGATCCAACCGAAGCGCTCATGAAAACCCTAGATCGAGAGATGGTTACACCAGTGGAGCTTCGGGATCCATTTCTGAAGCCAAGAAATGAGCTGGAGCTCCTGAAAGAGGTGGATGCATTGCGAGGCAACTTCTTGAGGGAAATTGTGGAAGGGAGAGCGAGAGAAGAGGCCATGACGGCAGCGGAAATGGGAGAGGGAGATCAGCGGAGGACGGCGGTGGAGATCAAATTGGGAATGTGAAGAAGAAAGTTGCGGCAGGATAAGAAAGGCGAGCCGGTTCCACGTTACAAGAAATGGAGGTTTTATAGGTCACCGGAAATGCCAAGGTTTTTGCGGAGTTCCCAAAGGGCAGAGACTTTGGGAAGATGGTAGGATAACCAATAAAACCGCCAAGCTGCCTTCTTAGTAATAAGCATTTTTATTTTTTTTTTTTATTTTTATTTTTTTTAAATAAAGCTAATAAATATTACTTTCTTTTTTAAATTTTAATCTAAGTTTTTAAAAAATAAATATCCTAATCAATCATGAAAATCTCATATAATTAATTGAATTAGAAAAAAACAAATTTATCAATGAAAAATTATAACCGAATAATTAATTATACTTATTAAAGGAGTATTTATACTGTTTCAAATAAAATAATAAATATTTAATTAATTGAAATTAAGGGAGAAAACATTTTTTTATGCTAGACTTTAATACTTTTAACTTTTGATCTCATCAAATTACACCTTAATAAATATTGTAATTTTAATCTTAAACGTAAAAATAAAAAATAAAATAAAATAAAATAAAAACATTTCAATTTTAACCTTTTAATTACTTCTTGCTCCAGATTTTATTAAAAAGTTATCCAATCTATCTTTTAGGAATGCAACAAGTAACAACCCAAACTCATCGGATATTGTCTAGCCGGTTATGTATTGTCGTCAACGTCATGGTTTAAAAAAATGAGAAATTTCAAGACCCTTGTAAGGAATGTTTCGTTCTCCTTCCTAACCGATGTGGGCTCTCATAATTTGACCGAATAAGTAGCAGTAGAAATAGAGAATCAAATAAATAATTCTTTGAACAACTGATGATATTTCACAAATATGTACTGTACATGTCAATGGAATTGAACAAGAACAACTCCCCTAGAAGTGGGTTTCAATGGTTAAACGCCAGTGTTTTACAAAATCAGATTTTGACTGAACTCTGAAGTGAGGGATGGCATTGAAGTCAATTTCTTACCGGAAGTCCATTCGAAGGTGTAACCGCTGTGGCTTCTCGTGCTCTTCTCGACGTCATTAGATGGAGGAGCTGATTATGTCTCCATGAAAAAGCTGATTATGGAGCTAATAGTTCTTGGAAAAAGCAGAATCCAAGCTATGAACAGATGATCTGAGTTGATTCTAAACCAAGCTGGTAAAGTAAACATGATGCACATTCTTCATCTGTCAAAAAGAAATGAGAAAATAAATTCACATAGTTAAGAAATGATATGATTTTGAATACTTTTGGCATTTCAAATGTTGCCCAAGAACATCGTTCTAATGTGTGTTATAATGTTTCAGAGAGGTACCTTGCTATATATAGTTAACAACTTGAAGTTCACTAAACCTATCCCTCTTGCTTTTGATAACTCTAGCTTTGTCGCCTCTGATTTCTAGTACCTGGTAAAAGGTATTGGAAACATTAGGGGGGAAGTAAGAAATGGAATTTATAAACACTAAAGAAGAATGTAAAGTTATTATTATGATCTTATAATTTGTCACTTATATCCTTTTCGTCCCTATGGTATCGATGCAATTCTATGGCACATCAAGAAATCATGTTAGCTTTCACAGTACCACATTATCGTAGGTTTAAGTCTTTGAAAGATATATTTAGTAAATTAAAACCATATATATATATACCCCATTAGGCATTGCTCTCAAAATGTACTTATTCATTCTCTATATTCTATCTTGTTGTAGATACTGAAGTCATCAATAATAAAACCTTTAGCCAACATTCCTCCTTGTATTTTCTCTCTACTGTTCTTTGTGTTTATCTTGATCGAGTGTGTGCGTTGTTGAGCGATCCTAACAATTGGTATCAAAGCTAACAATTGGTATCGATCCTAACAATTATATTGTTCATTACTATTTATGTAACAGCCCAAGCCCACCGCTAATAGATATTGTCCTCTTTGGACTTTCCCTTTCAAGCTTCCCCTCAAAGTTTTTAAAGAATGTTTCGTTCTCCTCCCTCCGACGTGGGATCTCACAAACCACCCCCTTTGGGACCCAGCGTCCTCGCTGATACTCGGTTCCCTTCTCCCATCGATGTGGGACCCCCCAATCCACCCCCTCCAAGACCCAACAACCTTGCTGGCACACTGCCTCATGTCCACCCCCATCGAGGCTTGGCCTCCTCGATGGCATATCGCCTGGTGTCTGGCTTTTATACCATTTGTAACAGCCCAAGCCCACCGCTAGCAGCTATTGTCCTCTTTGGGATTTCTCTTTCGGGCTTCCACTCAAGGTTTTAAAACGCCTCTGCTAGGGAGAGGTTTCCACACCCTTATAAAAAATGTTTTGTTCTCCTCTCCAACCGACATGGGATCTCACAATTTAAGTTAAAATCGAAGAACAAAAAATAAAATGGAACAAGAAAAAGTATAGGAATCAAAAGGCTAAATGTAGTAAAATACAGATATTAGAATTGTAATCTACACAAAGAACTAAGAAGAATCTTTAGGATGGCCTCAGAGAGATCATTATTTTGCAAGGAGTTCAGAATGAAATGAATCAATCGCTACAAGAATATGTAAACCAATAACCTATTTACAACATAGCCAGTAAGCCTCACATACCTCAGGTCTCGAGTTAAGAACTCCACTTGACATCCCAACATCAACTCGCCAAATGCTACAATTGTATTTGCTGCAAGGAAAAATCAAACTTCTAAGAACATTTTGAAAAGGGTAAATCTACTCTCTTCAATGAGGACCAAAACATAGAGTACGGTTCCTTTATATAAAGCTAAGAAAGATCTAAAGCTCATCTTCAAATAAAAAATTGCAAGAGACCACTCATGTTTCATGGTCGTACCAATTTACTCCAGCCATTTGAGGAGTGTGGCCTACCACCATTGCCTTGGCGCCAACTGCTTCTAGTGTGTCTTCGAGAATTGAATTTATCTGTCAAGAACCAATTATGTATCATCCAAAATTGTTAGGATTTGAATGCTTATGAACTTTCAGATCAGATAAAAGAGAAAAGAAAAGGGATAGAGAGAATTTGCATAGCTATGTAAGTGGTTCAGCCAATGGCCCACATCCACCCTAATGTACATCTCTTTCACTTCTTTGAAGAAAATACGGTCAAAGGCACAAGCTCTCATTTATTCCCAAGTATGACCAAATTAATTAGAAAGCTTAGTTGGGAAATGATTGTTTTCCCTTAACAAGACATGCCTATTGGCAGCTGACTGAATAAAAACCCGACAAGTACAAGTTACAAGGCTTGCCTGTTTAATCTCAAAGTTTCCCAAATCTGCAAAATCTCTCGAGTATAATCGATTCCATACAACACTATCATAGCCCTTTGTTGCAATGATAGGAAAGGGAGTATTGCCACTTTCACCAAGGCCTTTCATCCACTGGGATACTTCCCGGTTCATCCTTTCTACGCCATATGCAACTGTGGAAGGATCAATATTCCTGTCAGACATTTCAAATTTGAAAACATAAAATATCCTGAATCAGTTTGAACATAGGATATACTATTCTTGTAAATTGGTCTTATAGTTTCAATCGCTTTTAATACATCCTCCATGGTCCAAAAACAATCATCCAACCTAATATATAATTTGAAAAGCCTTTTTTTTTTTCTACTAATGTGTCACTTAACCATACGAATTACCTACGCAACAACTACTGTTGAGATGCCACGTTAGCAAGAGGGTGAGAGAAAATTGAGAGTGCATGTTGTACTATTTTCCAAACCATGTTAAGAAGAAATAATTGTTTTATACTACAAGGAATAATGTTTGCTATATTTTCTATTTTAGTCGAAATAAAAGCATACTACAAAAAGAGTGACAGTAAGTTTACCATGGTGAGGAAGAAGACCACCATGACAGAAGACCCAGTCATTAACTTTAAGAACAACTGCATGTTGTGCCAACTCACATGCCAAACGACCACCGGGTCTGAAGAGGATTGATCTCGCTACCACCCCTTTTTGCTTCTGACAAAAAATAAGAGCATAATTGTTATCAAGAATATCCATGTTTCACAAGTTGAATGAAACCAAACTTGTTATCATCATGCTACCTTAAAAAGTAATCAAGCATGAGACGACGGGGTTACACAGAGATCAGAGATCGTTTATAAAGTCAAAGGGTTTTCAGAATAGGATCGTCTTAATTTCGTTTACATTGATCCAAATCATCATTTAAGTTTCGAATAAGTTTAGTTACTTTGATCAAATTGATCACCAGGTTTTAAGGTCATTTCTTAAGGAGAAAAATGATTGTTGTTAGAAATTGAATTAATTAGCTGTATTAATATCTATATCATTCTTATTGTTCCAGCATCAGGGCGAGGTGAGAATTGAAATAAACAAGGAAAATAAGATGGATAGAAGAGCAATGTAGCACCTTCACCAAATTCATAGGACCCCAAAAATTTTGTGATTTCCTCTGATCTTTCCACCTCTCTGAGGCTTGGATCCAATTAAGAAAGGCTTCTTCAAAATGATCTCTATAGTCTTCCAAGTATTCCATGAAGTCCAGACACTCATTAAAAGCCCCAGAATCAACATATCTGAAATCCCCTTCCACATTCATTGTCTCGTGATTCCCGTTCACCTGGATATCCACATTCAACAGTGATAAACAAAAAGAATAAGGCAACATACAACGTTGTCAGATAAAAAGAACTATTTTGAATTTTATTAGCTTGTTGAACATTTACATGAAGCTCATAATGTGTTTGCAGCACAAACCTGAAAGACTGCGCCACCTTGTGCTCTTGCTTGGACATCTAATGATCTCAATAAGGACAATATAGCTATTTCATCTTCTCCTCTGTCCAGTATATCTCCAAGCTGAACCAACACCTAAACCAATTTTTTTATAAAAGAAAGCCTCAATATTCGAGAACCATCAAAAGGGAGCATGTCTAGAAACTGTAAGACTTTCTATTTTTTATTTCAGTAGACTGCAAACAATTTCTACATCAAAAATATTTCTTCTATCTTCATTGGAATTGAAACCTTTTCATAAGTTCATATGGACCTAGGATCAAAGTAGATAATATTATATTATTATGACGGCATAGTTGAGTTCAACTTCAAACTTTGTGGATATATTAATTATTGATAAAGTACATGTTATGAATATTATAAAATGTGTATAGAAATGATAAATGAAGACGCACCGTTTCTCCACCAGTCCACAAGTCCCGACTGTCGGAGTCCAATACACCAGCCATCTCAAGCGCCAATCTAGTTTGCTTAAGGTCTCCATGCAAATCTCCAACTGCGCAAGCCAACAGAAAAAGCTCATTTACACGATTGAAATACAAAACAAAAACAAAATACAAATTCCTGAAAGCTTCAATCGAGGTGAAGAGAAACAGATTAAGAAGAAAAATGAATCATAGCTTGAAAAGTATGAAGGATCGGCAATAGAAACCAACCAGCAACGATTCGGCGACCTGGAGCAGAGACGAAGGTTGGGGGATTTCCACTGACGACGATAGGTTTTAAGGTGTGAGACTTAATGAAATCGTTGCGATTCAGGGAAGAAGAGGAGGCGAAGAAGGATTGGATCAGGCGGCGAGGTTGTGAGGGTGATGATGAATAAAAGGAATTGAGGTTGAGGCAGAGGGAAGCCATTGGTTCTTGAGCGAGCAGCCAGAATCAAATGGCTGTTAGTTTGGCACCATTAAAATCCAACAGCAAAGGAAGCTCTTCCGCTTTGTGGAAGACGATGATGAGAGAGTGGTAGCCACATATTTTTGTTGCTGCACCCACTGTTTCTTCTCGCTTCCCTTTTTTGGCCTTTTTTTTTCTTTTATTAATACTATAATATCCATTTATCTCATAAATATTTTTAAATTTTTAAAATTTACAATAATATCATTAAATTAAAATATATATATATATACCTTACAGTCAATTTTAAACAAATAATAATAGTAATATTTTATTTCAAAAAATACGTATAACTTTTAAAAATACATTTAATTTTTCAAAAAAAAAAAATTAGCATTTTAAAATATTTTTATGGTTAGTATTTTCGGATGAACTTTTAAAAGTAACATTAAAAAATTTAGAGATAATTTATAAATTGTTAATAGACAATTTTCGTCTATATTAATGATATGAATTTTTATAAATTTTTTTTTAGAGAGGTAAAAGATGTTAATGCTATTTTTTTTTTTTTTTAATTATATGGGTAAATATTTTAAAACATACTTTTAGTCTTAATTATTTTTTAATTTAAAAAAAACTTTTAAAAATATTTTAAAATATTTTAAAACAAAATACTAACATTTTTATACAAAAACTAAACATTGGAGTAATTTTTAAATTTTTTTTAGTTTAAAAATTTTATTGAAAATCTCGAGAGTGAGAAGAGAAGAGGGCCGAGATTTGAGATTGTAAAAGTAAAGGTTATACCAACGAATATGAGTTTAATTAATTTTAAAGTTTTTATGGTTGGACTATTGAAATTTTTTTTATTTAATCGCTCATTTATTAAAAGATACTAAATATAATAATTCCTTTTTAAATAAAAATATTGAAGTCAACGTTACAACAAAATTGGTTAAAAACAAACTTGGTGGGTAATATGTTAATAAATTAAAACTTTAGGCTTTTTTAGAGAGGTCTATGAGGCCGTATTAATGAAATATTTGACTATGGTTCTTAATTTTCTTTTTTATATTATATAGTCGGATACGACATGTAGTGTTTCACATTTAATTATATGATCTTTTTCGACCATATTATTTTGTCAAAGCCTAGTATAGATGAATATGGTATGATTTAATTGCATTTGAATATTTCTTCTTTAGAACTTTTTAAACATCTCGATGGTAGATTAATTAAAGCATGATTTGGTTCATATGGTATAGTTTTGTAGCAACTTCATGCATGTTGTGGTTGAGTTAGAAAATAAATTAGGTTGTCTTATGGTGTGAGTTCTCATATCGGTTGAAGAATGGAATGAAGCAATCTTTATAAGGGTGTGGAAACCTCTCTCCAATAGACCCATTTTAAATTTGTGAGACTAATGGCTATACGTAATAGGCTAAAACGGATAATATCTACCCGTAGTGGGCTTGGGCTATTACAAAAAGTGTCAGAGTCAGACACCAAGTAGTCCCTCGTAATAGGCTAAAACGGATAATATCTACCGGTAGTGGGCTTGGGCTATTACAAAAAGTGTCAGAGTCAGACACCAAGTAGTCCCTGGAAGACTATGCAAACCTCTCTCTAATGAACACGTTTATTCACCGCTAGCAAATATTGTCCTCTTTGGACTTTCCCTTTCGAGCTCGCCCTCAAGGCTCTAAAACGCGTCTGCTAGGGGAAGGTTTCCGCACCCTTATAAATCGTGGTTTGTTCTCCTCCCTAACCAATGTGGGACATCACATAAACAATATCTACTAACGCACATATGCGTTTTAAAATTGTGAGGCTGACAGTGATGCATAACGGGTCAAACTAAACAATATCTACTAACGCACATATGCTGACGATGATATATGATGATATATAACAGGTCAAACTAAACAATATCTACTATAGCAGAGATGGGTTTAGGCTGACAGTGATACATAACAGGCCAAATTAAACAATATCTACTACCAATGTGCTTGGACGGTTACATATAGTCATCCTGGATTATGGTAGCCAAACGCATGGAGTAGTGGATGGACATGAGTTGTGTGCTTTAGGAAATTTCTAGGCTAGAGATCAACACTGAAATCGACCCCAAAACACTTTTTAGCCACTTTTGAACCATTTTGTAGTCGTAGAGAACACATTAGGACGGTGTAGTTTTGAAACTCTTGTCATTTGATCTAACAACCTTGTTAAAGAACCAGACATTTAGATTTAAAGTACACGAAACCCAAAAAAAAGTCTTGTAGTATATTTCACCATATATCTTGTACTTGCTTCCAATCCACCAAAATAATACCAAAGATTATATGATTGAGAGGTTCAACCAATGTATAGTATAGAGATGTTCTTAACAAGGAGGCAGATCCGGCGGGGGAGGAAGAACAGACTGCAGCTCTCCTTCGCCATTCTCAACCAGAAACACCATCGCCAATCCCCAAGCAAGGTGCGAGTCTATATGGCAATGCATCAACCAAGCCCCTGTTTTTCAGCGCGCAATCCATTTATTACGGGGAATTCAAAACCATTTAATTATATAGAACACACATTTATTTGTTGCAATCGGAGCTTACCTGGATTATCAGCCACGAATCGGATGGCAACCCAACCACCGGGGGGCGTTCCAATCGTGTTTCTCACCGGTGGGTCGATGAGATTGAACCTCGCCGGATCCGTGGCTGGGTTGAAATTGCCAAAACCCGAACCAACGACGTAGAAATGGTAGCCATGGAGATGCATCGGGTGATCTTCGGTGGTTACAATGCTGGTGTCCTGCAGCACAATCTGCACATTTGACCCATATTTAAGTATATAACCCTTGGTCCCTCGACCGGGCTGCCAAAGCCCTCTGCTCACGTTCCCTGTGTAATCAAATTGCAGCGGCGGAACCGGCGGAAAGTCGGTGGTGAAAACCCCCGGAACGCCCTGGTAAAAGGCTTGCATGATGGAATTGGATTTTGGGAAAACGAAGGAGACGTTGTTGATGCTGGCGGCGAAGCGAGTGCCGTTGGGGCCTTGGCAGCGGGGGCTGTTTGGGTTCGTGCAGTTGATGAGGCCTAATCCGACGGTGAAGAGTAAGCTGTCGTCGATTTGGGTCGGGACGTTCACTCTGTTTGGGCTCCGGAGTTGGGAGGTGAATCGGGTGGCGGTGGGGGTGTCGTTGAAATTTGGGAGCTGAGCCATAATGGGTCGCGGTGGGTGCTGCTGGTGTTGCTGGCAATTTTTGTATTCGAGGATGGCTGTCGTGGTGGTGTTGTCGAAGGCGGCGTTGAGGGCGGTGTTGTAGGCGGTAGCAGCCATGTAGTAGTGAGCTGGTTGTTGGTTGGCTGTCAGGAGGACATCGGTGGTCTGTCCGGGTCCGATCATAATCACATTTGTTGTGAATGGTTTGGTGTAAGACGCGTCGACGGCCACCACCGTCAATTGGTGGTTAGCGACGGAGAAGAACAGCTCCTGATTCAATGCTGAGTTTATAATCCTCAAAAGAATTGTCTCGCCGGAATCCACCGCGAATCTCACCGTCTCTGCCAAATATCAAACCAAAACCCTTTTTGTTTCATCGTAACCAAAACCCATTCCAAATTTGTAATAAAGAAGACAGCACCAAGCACCAACCTTTGCCGGAGCAGCGGTAGAAGTCGCCGGGCTGGCCGTTGATGGTGTAGGCATCGGAGACATTAGGAGCCGCGCCAGTGAAAAGCGCCTGCCGCAGCACACTTATCGGGTCTCTGTCGAACCATTCCCCTGTTCAAGAAACCATAAATAAGGCATTGCGAGCATTTGTTAAGCATTTCTTAAGAGACTGCGGTTACCAAGAAGAACAGAGGCTTCTCTTTTGGGCATTAAGAAAGGGTATGAAGAGGGGAGCTTGGGGTAGATAATGAGAGCGCCATAGACGGTGGCTCGCAGCCATCGGCTATGAGCATGCCACCACAGGGTTCCCTCTTGGTCTTGAATGGTGAACCTGTAGGTGTAGCTGCCTCCTGGCTTTATGGAGCATTGGGTCACGAACTCTGGCCCATCTGCCCATGGGTTCCTCAGCTGCCTGATCCCATGCCTAACCATACAAATCAACCATTTAATTACCACTAAGTTTTGTATGCCCATCCAATGGAAAGATTGTGGTTCGTACCAATGGAGAGAGACATTGTAGCGGGCAACATTCACTACTTTGATGACAAGGGAATCGCCGTTTCTGACCGCTAGAGTTGGTCCAGGGAACTTCCCGTTCACTGTTATGATGTTGTGGACTTTGCACAGCCTCTTCACTGGCTTTGGTTGCACCTAAAGTTCATTTTTTGCACACAAACAGACACAAACAAACTGAGAAATCCCGACTCAACGTTACGTAAAAGCTTAAGTAGATAGATTCAGCATTTACCTGCCACATGATCATATTACCTATTGGTTGCTTATAACAGTAAAAACTACTCTCACGAGTTTTTTTTACCATGTTTTGAAGTATTCATTTGGGTTTCCCTCATGGTTTTAAAAACCCGTCAGTTAGGGAAAAGTACCCGTCTGTTAGGGAAAAGTTTCCACACCCTTATAAGGAATGTTTCGTTCCTCTCTCCCATCAACGTGGGATCTCACAATCCACCCTTTTGGGGCCAGTGTTTTCATTGGCACATCACCTAGTATGCGACTTGATACCATTTGTAATGACCCAAACTCACCGCTAGATATTGTCCTTTTTGGGCTTTCCCCTCTTGAGTTTTCCTCCAAGTTTTTAAAACACTTATCTAGCGAGAGGTTTTCGCACCCTTATAAAGAATGTTTCGTTCCTCTCTCCCATCGATATGGGATCTCACACTCCATCCTTTTGGGACCAGTGTTCTTATTGGCACATCGCCTAGTATCCAGCTTGATACCATTTGTAACGGCCCAAGCCCACCGCTAGATATTGTCCTCTCTGAGCTTTCCCTTATAAGTTTTCCTCCGAGTTTTTAAAACAGGTAGGATAGGGAGAGGTTTTCACACCTCTATAAAGAATGTTTTGTTCCCCACTTCCATCAACGTGGAATCTTGCATCTATGATCTAGACATAAATAATAACTTTAAATTTTCGTAAGTCTGGTATTTTTAAGATCGTATACTCGTTTACTCGAACGTGACAATACCAATATAAAAAAGGGAGAATTTGAGAACTTACAATGAACTCATGGTAGTGAGTTTCTGCAACAGCAAAAGGAGGGAGTAAAAGGAGGAAGGCCAAAAGGGAAAGCAAGAAGAAAGAGCAACAGGACTTGATCTTAAGCAGCTCCTCCATCACTCCCTGTGTTGTTTGTGATTTAGAAACTGAATGGGAGGAGGTATTTATAGGCATTAAAAGAGGAGGGAAAAGGGATGATCAAATTCAATACAACATAGGAAATTATTAAAAAAAACTTGTTGCAAAATTAGGTTTAGAGAGTCAGCAGCTATTGTGAGGATTTAAGGCTAAATCATTTTGGTTCAACCATTAATGGGGATTTGTTGTACCCACTTCCTTTCCCTAAACACAAACATCTAATACGAACTTCAAACTACTCAGATTCTCGCTCGTTTATACTCATACGAATTCAAATATGATTAACTTAGGAAGATGCCCAACGAACAATTTATTTTAGAATGTACTTCTTAGGTTCGATACAGTATTAGCAAGGAATTTATGGGATTCTTAGATATAAGATCATGGAAGTATTAGCAAGGAATTTATGGGATTCTTAGATATAAGATCATGGAAGAAACTACGATGCCTGAAAAAGTACATAAATGAACCGATTTCATGTGTGAATTGAGAGTGATTCTAACGATGTGATGGTTAAGAAGGCAATTGAAAGTTAGTGTCTATATTGACAAAGTGCATCTTTCATAGTTAAAACGTTGAAGTAATTCTATGTTGAGTGACTCCTTGTGAATTTTTCTAGAAAACATGCGAGTGGAAATAAAATATATTAAAAAGACTGTGTTAGTTTATGGGAATAATAGGTAAAGTATCGTATTATAAATGCATGTGGATGTTGAATATGAATTTCAAATCTTGATCCAAGGGAAAAAGAATAATTTCTTATAAAGGTGTCGAAACCTTTTCTTAAAGACGCGTTTTAAAATCGTGAAGATGACAATAATATGTAACATGCCATAACGGATAATATCTGCTACTGGTGGACTTGGATGGTTAAAAATGATATCAGAGTCAGACTCCAAATGATGTGTTAACGAGGATATTAAATACTAGATGCCAAATTGTGAGACTGATGGTGATAAGTGTATAAATTATTTTAATAAAGTCAAAAGTAGTTAATGCTGTAATTAAACATCAATCAAGGCACTAATTAGTTTGCCTGCCAGGTCACACCTAAAATAATAATAATAATAATAATAATAATAATAATAATAATAATAATAATAATGATTTATTACTATTTTGTGGATTATATTTAAAATCAATTCAAAATCATTTAAATAACTTATCTTTATTTTATTTCCCGGCCATGAACGCCCATTGGAATTCTTTGAGAAGTCAACGATAAATTGGCGAGTTTTTGAGGCGACACGGGCACTAAAGATATCGGGAGAAGAACGAAACAGTACTACGGTACTACCCCGCGTCCATTCTTCCCGTGGACGGAAAGACTTCTGAAACGGCACCGTTTTTAGGACTGGAGGTTTCTGTGAAGGGTGGGTTCCTGCAGCGGCCACGTGCTTGTCTTGCTCACTCTTCGTCGTCCTCAGCTGGCTCTCTCCGCCACGCCGCCTGGTGGCCTCCTCTGCTTCGGACTTTCCGCAGTTTCTTCGTTTTGTAGATTGCTAAGCTGATACGCGCAGTGGTAATTCCTGAATTCTCTGTTGTTTAACTGGATTTTGTTTTGGGGATTAGATTCTAGGATGATGGATTCGGAGAACCAGGGCTTTGAAGAAGCCCGATTGTATTCCTCTCATGAGGAGGTGGAAAATTTGGATTTCAAGGAGAAGTTAAGCGCCAAATCCTTTTCTAATTATCGCAGTGCCATGTCCTCGCTCTCTGATGCCCACCATCCACTGTCCTCGCCGGCTGTTCTTACACCAGCTGACTCAGATCCCCTGCGTCCGCCGCCGATGGATCGAGATCTCCAAAAACCTTACGTGTCTGATCATTTTTTCTCCGACCCGCTTCACTTTTCTGATGTGAATTTTGGCCCGTCCGATGGGAATAATGTCAGTGATCTTAATGGTGTTGAAAGCCCTAGCAAGAGTTCGGAAAGTTCTGGGAGTTTGTCCAGATCTTCGTCTTCCAACTCCGAGTATATAAAAATTTCAGTCTCGAATCCCCAGAAGGAGCAAGAGGTTTCGAACTCGCTAGTGCCCGGTGGGAGTTCGTACGTCACGTATCTGATCACGACGAGGACTAACATAGCGGAGTTTGGAGGGTCAGAATTTAGCGTTCGAAGGAGGTTTAAGGATGTGGTGACGCTGTCAGAGCGTTTGGCGGAGTCTTATAGAGGGTTCTTTATACCCCCACGGCCGGATAAGAGTGTGGTGGAGGGCCAAGTGATGCAGAAACAAGAGTTTGTGGAGCAGAGAAGGGTAGCACTGGAGAAATACTTGAGGAAGCTAGCAGGACATCCAGTGATCAGAATGAGCGATGAGTTTAAGGTGTTTTTGCAAGTTCAAGGGAGATTACCACTGCCAACAACCACCGATGTTGCATCTAGGATGATTGATGGGGCAGTAAATCTCCCTAAGCAGTTTCTCAGTGAGAGCGCAATGGCGCCTCAGGAGGTGGTTCAGCCAGCGAAAGGTGGAAGGGATTTGTTAAGATTGTTTAAGGAATTGAAGCAATCTATGACAAATGACTGGGGCAGTTCGAAGCCTCCAATCGTCGAGGAGGATAAGGAATTCTTGGAAAAGAAAGAAAAATTGCGCGATTTCGAGCAGCAGCTCAGTGCTGTATCTCAGCAGGTGACATACTTATTATACTTATCAGTTAGCCAAACTGTGTATATTATTTGCTGGTCGTTTTAATTATGGTTGTAGTGCAGGCTGAATCGTTGGTCAAAACTCAGCAAGATATGGCAGAAACATTTGGAGAGTTAGGTTTGACATTGATTAAGTTGACAAAATTTGAAAATGAGGAAGCTGTATTCAACTGTCAAAGAGTTCGTGCTGCTGACACAAAAAATGTAGCTACTGCTGCTGTTAAAGCAAGCCGATTATATCGAGAACTCAATTCTCAAACTGTGAAACATTTGGTAAACTTCTTATCTTCCTTGATATTATGAACTGAAAACATTGCTATTTGATCGAGTTATTTTGAAAATGGCTCTTCTTTTAAGTAATAAATTAGACAGTTAGTATTGCCGAAGAAACTCGTACACGCCCACACTATTCGATCTGTCATTTATGTATGTAGACTATGAACATTATAGTCCATTCATGATATGATAGAACAATAGCAGCTAGCTCAAGACTTGTGCATTTCATTATAGTCCTGTAATTATTTCGTAGCTATTTATTTTATATACTTTCAGGACGTACTTCACGACTATCTGGGATTAATGCTAGCAGTTCATGGTGCATTCTCAGAACGCTCGAGTGCTTTACTGACCGAGCAAACTCTATTGTCTGACTTGTCCTCATTGCGTTCAAGGGCTGAAAAGCTCGAAGCCGCATCATCTAAAGTATTTGGTGGTGACAAATCAAGGATTCAGAAGTTAGAGCAGTTAAAAGAAAGCATAAGAACTACAGAGGATGCTAAAAATGTTGCAATGCGAGAATACAAGCGCATAAAGGTGCCTTCCCATCAAATCTTGCAGTGTCTTTCCTTCAATATATTTTTAAACTGTAGTACATAGGATCTGATGTATGTCATGGTATGAGTCTCGCCTTGATTTGGAAGCTTTACCGCCCGTATTATTGTTCAGAGTGTAGTTTTAGGTTGTAGGATTTTGCATTTTGCTATCATTTTTCTTTGCTAATTTCTAAGGAAGGAAGATGCTCCTATTATTGTTGGGCTTCTCGTTTGGTATATATAGAGCTTACATCACTTTCTAAGGAAGATTAGGGTAAGCCCCAAGAGTAAGCGACTCTTTCTCGTGGCCTTTAGGATATGGATAACGATTCAGTGCTTTAAGAATCATGTCAAAAGAGATTAAATTGGCTTTGTTTTCTTTGAGGAAACTTAAGCTAGACTTGATTGAACCAAAGGGCAAAGTGTAAACCCAGGTGTCGAGGTTGGGTTAAAACCAGGACGAGCTTCCTTGTGTATATTCCTAGGCACATCTAACTTGACTCAAGCACTTCTACTTTCAGTTAAAGGAGGAAAAAAAGAAAATCCCACTTTTGGAGATGACTCATAGCTAGGAACAAGTTGTACTTCGTTGCTTGCTGATCTGAGATATTTAGTTGTGGGATTTTCATTTCCTTATTTCCTGAGCAGTATGAGAATTTTCTTTAAGGTGTCAAGTTTAGAAGAACCTTTCTATGTTTTGTCCGTTTGTCCGGATGTCTTCATGTGAGATCTTACATCGATTGGAGAGAGGAACGAGTGCCAGTCAGGATGTTGGGCCCTAAAAGGGGGTGGATTGTGAGATCCCTCATCGGTTGGAGAAGGGAACAAAGCATTCTTTAGAAGGGTGTGGAAACCTCTCCCTAGCAGACACGTTTTAAAAACCTTAAGGAGAAGCCCGAAAGGGAAAACTCAAAGAAGACAATATTTACTGGCAGTGGGCTTGGGCTTGGGCGGGTACACTTCATATATAAATTATTATCATCATTTTATGATATGTTTTTGGGGTAAAAGGAGGGAGTGAGCTCCCCTGAGACAAGCTCTAACTTTTAGCCTCGTCGTACGTCTTCTTTGAACCATAGGAGGCCTGGGCTTTTTTGTATGCTTTTACATGACTGTTATGCTTTAGCCATACTTGCTCATACAAGTTTAAGATTTTTAAAATGTTTTTAGTTAAATTTGAGACTACGTCCCGTCTCGCCCCTTATAGGTTAAAATCCTCGAGGTCACCTTTAGCATTTCAAGAAGAAGGTCTGAATTCAGTTGTCACATTTTTTGTCAATAGCACTAATGCAAAATCTTTCTTGCTTTGGCTTCTCCATCGTTTTTTTACACTGGCCTAATGATGCTGTATGTAATAATTCAGGAAAACAATAGAAGTGAACTGGAAAGATTTGACAGAGAACGACAAGCTGACTTCTTGAGTATGCTCAAAGGGTTTGTAACAAATCAGGTACGTACCGTCCTGCGTCCTGTCTAGGATGACGATGACGATGACGATGATCATGTTTTAATCCATAATTCAAGCTTTGTATGATTGTATGATCATTTTAACTTGTGCTGAAGCATTCATAGCTCTGGTTGGTCAGATATTGGAATGAATGATTATGTAAAAGGGTTTCTGTGTTCTTGTTGATAGGTCCGATATGCAGAGAAGATGTCTGAAGTATGGGGGAAGGTAGCAGAGGAGACAAGCAGCTACTCAAAGGAGAGCAGCTGAGGCTGGTTGTGTGGTATCAATTCAAATCCTCAAGAACACATTCTTTTTCCTCGTTTTTTCCTTTCCTTTCATTTCACTTCCTCTTTGTTCATATAATTTACCATTTTTAAGGTAATAAAAATATGAAAAGGAACACACTTGGGGAAGGTTTTTTTCAACATCTTTATTGCCCAAGTTTGTGTCCCTACGATATATGTTAGGTTCCCACACACTGAGCTCATGCACTTCATGCCAAACTCAGTTTTGATATTGTAAATTGTTCTTCTTAGTCTTTTTTCTTTAATCCTTATATATTTTTTAGAAAAAGTAACTTTGATTAATTTAGCTTATAAACTATACAAAAATGGTGACACATGGACCCATTTTTAACAATTATTTATAATTTATATATTTTATTTACTTTTCATTTCACTGGAAAAGCAGCAAAGTGAATGTAGCAATCATTTTTCTTTAGTTATATAATGACAAGAATCATAAAGTTTTTGAAAATATAACCATTCATAGTGTAATCCATACCATTCTTTTCTTTTTACAATTATTGCATTCTCTTTTAAAAATTTTAGTGACAAAGTTTTTGAAAATATCAAATTCATACTAGTTTTATAATCATTCCATTCTCCCTCAAAAATTTAATTTGATTTTATTAGATTGAAGATTTGATTTTTTTTTTTTTTTTTTTTTTTTTTTTTTTTTTTTTTTATGGAAGAATATGATTCAATTAAAAGGGCAATGCATAATGATTATGAAGTTTGAAAAATAAGACCAAAAAGGTGATTTGGGACCCTTCTCCCTCCTTCATATTCTCCAAACAATTCATTTTGGTCTTAAAACTTTGACCATCCCTCTTCCACTTTTACTTTCCACACACTAATTTACACACTTCATAATATTCTCTTGCATTAACACAAAATCAACATATCTTTTCTCCTTCTATCAATCATCCCTAAATTATTATAATGTTGTCGAAGTTGTACCAACCAAATATGACCTATGGTTCTTCGGGTTTCTTTTTCCGAGAAATAATATGTTATACCAAAACAAAGTACTTACCAATTAAGGTTGGATTATGCTCGAGTGATTTTTTTTTTTGATCTCAAGGACAACGTACTTACCAATTTTTTAATTCCGAGAACAAATTAGTAACCAATTGAAGTTGAAGGATGAATGGCAATTATTTATTGATATGGACGGAGAAGGAGGGAGTAATGTAATGATTGATGAACAAACCGCGTTCCCTTCCCATTTTTGATTTCTACTCTTGAATTATTCCAATCACTCTTTTTCTTCTATTTGTTTCTCTCTGGCATTTTCGCAAACAGTTTCATGTATCTGAACCTCGTTTCCATGTCTCTCGCTCTTTGATTCTTCCCTTCCCCTTTTCTTCTCCTGCGCCTTCCATTGCTTTGCTTTGTTTCTGATCCATCTTCCTTTTATCTATGGTTGACAACGGCGAGGAGAAGTTGCTGGCTATGGCTCGCCACATAGCCAAGACCATGGGTCGCAACGAGTCCATGGCTGATGATATTCTTCACATTTTCTCCAATTTTGATGCGAGGTTTTCCCTCGATAAGTTGTCTGATAAGCCCGATGAGCTTGATCCCAGAGGCTCCGCCGATTTGCACCGCTCTCTCAAGTCTTTGGACCGCCGGATCTCCCAATACTTGGTCGCCGACCATCCAATTTGGGCTGACTCTGCTGATTCCTCTGCGTTTCTTGACGCTATCGATGAGTTGATGGCAATCATTAGGGACTGGACGCCGATGGCTAGGGATAAGTCTGTTGGCAACTACCTTGCTCGCGCTGACGATCTGATGCAGCAGGCGATGTTCCGCGTCGACCAAGAGTTCCGGTCGTTGATGGACCGTGGAGGTGAGTCTTTTGAACTTACTCGTCATTTCAGGAACGGCGAGTCAACTGGTGATTTCTGCTTCGATTCTGAGGAAGATGAGGATGTTGCGGAAGGAATTCTTGGCGATGGTCTCCAGATCCCTGTGGCGCAGCCGGTGACGGACTACAACATCGTTATCGACGCGCTTCCGTCGGGGACTATCGGCGATCTCCATGAGATAGCGAAGCGTATGGTTGCGGCTGGGTTCGAGAAGGAGTGCTCGCACGCTTACAGTAGCTGCAGGAGGGAGTTCTTGGAGGAGAGTCTTTCTAGGTTGGGGTTACAGAAACTGAGCATCGATGAAGTTCAAAAGATGCAATGGCATGACCTTGAAGAGGAGATTGAGCGCTGGATGAAAGCGATTAGCGTCTCCCTTCGAGTTCTCTTCCCAAGCGAACGACACCTCTGCGAACGCGTCTTCGTCGGCCTCTCCTCCACCGCGAATCTCTCTTTCATGGAGGTCTGTCGAGGATCGACGATCCAGCTACTGAATTTTGCAGATGCGGTGGCAATTGGCTCCCGCGCGCCAGAACGACTCTTCAAAATTATCGATATGTTCGAAACCTTGAGAGACTTGATGCCAGAGTTCGATTCAGTATTTCCAGACCAGTACTGTTCGTTTCTTAGAAATGAAGCACTCACAATCTGGAAAAGTTTTGGCGGAACAATCAAGGGGATCTTCATGGAGCTTGAGAATTTGATCCGTCGTGATCCGGCTAAGACTCCGGTGCCGGGGGGTGGCCTTCATCCAATCACTCGATATGTGATGAATTACCTTAGAGCAGCCTGTAAATCGCGGCAGACTCTGGAGCAAGTTTTCGAAGAAGTCGCTCTTACCTCCAAGGACTACAGCAAGCTCGAGGACAGAGCAGCAGCATCATCGTCATCGTTGTCAGTTCAAATGGAGTGGATTATGGAGGTTTTAGAGAGCAATTTAGAGGCGAAGTCCAAGATATACAAGGATCTTTCCTTAAGCTCTGTGTTTCTGATGAACAATGGGCGATACATTGTCCAGAAAGTGAAAGACAGTGAATTAGGATCAGTTTTAGGTGAGGATTGGATTCGAAAGCACTCCGTTAAAAACCGGCAATACCTTGGGAATTACCTGAGAAGCTCATGGAGCAAGGTGATCGGAGTGTTGAAAGTGGACAGTGGCTCTTTAGCTCCGGCTGCGATGAAGGAGAAGCTCCAATCATTCAACGTACAGTTTGAACAAGTCTGCCAAACCCAATCCACATGGGTGATATTCGAGCATCAGCTTAGAGAAGAAGCAAGAATCTCAGTCGCCAAAACCCTGTTGCCGGCATATCAAAAGTTCGTCGGAAGGTACCAGAGTTTGCCGGAGTTGGCAAAGCGTACAGACCGGTATTTGAAGTACACGGTGGAGGATGTGGAGGGTCGAATCACCGAGCTGTTCGAAGGTGGAGGAGGAGGCGGAGGCGGCGGCGGCGGAAGGAGGTGAGGTAAATAAAGATTGCGTGTATATGATAGAAATGGGATGTTTGATAAGAAAATGTTGGGCAAAGTGGTAATGGGATTTGATGTGGTGGGTGGAAGTGTTATAGTGAATGAATATGCATGATTAAATCTGAAGGGCTTTGCTCTTTTTGTTTAATGATTCAGAATGGAGGATTAGGAGAGATTACTCCTAAAATTGGGCAATGAGTTGAGATCTGATCTGATCTGATCCAAATTGGGCTCCCCAGATTCCTGTTTTATGGATCCAATTCGGCCAAGAAGACGACGATCCTAAAGGAATCGCAACAAACAGGTACACAGAAATATACTATTTTCCGCACGCACTCTGTGGCTAGTTCTTGATTAATTCTGACTATAATTAAAAAAGAAAAAAGGGATCAATTGAATATTTGGTTCATTGAATTTTATGCGAAAAGACAATAGGAACGAAGATTTGATTCATTGAATTCTACTCCTTTTTTTCAATTTCAAAATAATTACAACCGATCGAACTAAGATCAAATGGGTTGGCATAAATCTAATCTCTGACCACAACTATAAGGATTTGAATTTTAGTATCCTTCGCAATCTTCATTCAATTCTCTACTTAACACGAATTACATATTTTTATTATTATTATCATTATTATTTTGTTATGCTACTATTGAGATATTCAATTCTATTTTGGTTGTAACATTAAATATCAAAACTTTGTTCTTAAAATTAACCTAAAAGAATAAGTGCTTAATCTTGGTTTGTAAGAAACTTTACCTTAGTCCATGTGGGACTCCAACAACCTTCACACAATGCACCAACGTCACTAATTTATTAGAATTGTCGTCGTTTTAGCTCAATAATCCTCACGTTGCACACTATCGTCGTTGTGGAACACACGTCGATTGGGTTTTGTTGGTCAGGTTGTTGTCACTAGGTTTCAGGATTCACGTTAGTTCACTCATGAAGAAGAATATCTCTAGTTCGAGTTCAAGCCTGGTTCAAGGTTAGGTCCAATTCGTTCAATTTTTTGGGTTCTTATCGATTCAATCAATAAATTTTGTCCAATTCGAGGTTTTTTTCCTCAGTTCAAGAGATTTTCAATCGTTTCAACATGGTCTCAATCAATTTCTTTTAATTTAGACCGATAGAGTATTCTCCTTACGTTTAAGTTGGTTCAAGAGTTTGTTAAACATATCTAATCTGGAATTAAGACTAATAAAGTTTATATGTACATCATGTGACAGTGGTGAGTAGATTTAGACATTATCGAAATTTTTTTAAGGTTTGGATAACAATTGCTATTGAGGCAAAGAAAATTTACTATTGGACGCGTTATATTGGTACCATGTACCGTTATATTTTAATGTTTTAATTTATACTTTTAAATGAAATTTATAACATGCATGTAGTAACATCCAAAATCATAATATTTTAAAAGGGGTATTAGTTTACGTATGTAACAGAGAGTTTATAAAGTAGATTAATTAGTTAATAAAATAGCGACAGATTTTGGAATCTTAGGTGGTGTGATGGGCTTAGGTTTCCTTAATTAATCAAATGTTTTATAATAGTAAGCTTAGTCGGAATTGGATTATTCAATGGTCGGTGTCTTGTCTTATGTTATGTTTGGGTTTAATAATAATAATAATAATAATAATAATAATAATAATAATAATAATAATAATAATAATGATAATAAATGTCTGGAAAATTGTAAATAAACAAATAAAATAGGAAGCTTCCTTTTAGTTTGTAACATGCCTCCACAACCTCACAACAAATAAAATAGGAAGCTTCCTATATATTTTTTTCCATTTTCTATACTTTTAATACATTAGTTAAATATTTTATTAACGAAATTAAATAAAAATATTAAAAAACATTAATATTTATTTTAAAAATATCATAGATTGAAGCAGAAACAAAATTCATCTAAAATACATTATTGTTTTTAGATTTAATTAATTTAAAAATATATAATTTAGGAAATTGAATAGTAATAATTCCGTACGTAAAGGAAATTTAATCACTTGGAGTTTGAAGTATGCGTTTGTCGGATGGCTATATTCGCGTTCACTCCCTACGCTGTCATGTCCCCTACCTCTCCTTATTTTAATTATTTTTTATTTTCTTTTTAAATATTCCAATTATTTCTTCCTTTTTTATTTTATTTAAATAAAAACAGCTGCCTAAAATATATTTATTTAAATATAAAAATAACGCGTAAATTAGAAGAAACCAACGCCATAATTCGGAATCCACTTCAGAAGGACATTTTCGTACTTTCCATTTTTTTTAATTTATTTTTCTTTTATTTTTGTGTTTTTTTTATATAAATCTCATCTTTTTCCCCGTTCTTTCCCCTTCACAATTTTCAGTTCTCTTCAATTCTTCTTTGAAATCTCCATTCCAAAACGCTGTCGTTTTTCTCTGGTGAAATGGGGAATAGTTTAAGGCATTGTCTGGGTTGTGTTCTTCCCTGTGGCGCTTTGGACTTGATCAGAGTGGTTCATCTCAACGGTCATGTCCAAGAATTCTCTCCGCCCATCGCCGCCGCCGAGATCCTAGATGCCAATCCTGGACACGTCCTCACCACTCCCTCCGACGACCACCACCACCTCGTCCGTCATGTTACCATTCTCTCCCCCGAATCTCACCTCCGTCGTGGCGGCATTTATTTCTTGATCCCGGCCAGTTCCGACCACCGGAAGGCTGCCAAAAAGCCCTCCTCCGCCACCTCCAGCGACGCTGTTTCCAACGATCTCACCCACCGCATGGAGGATGTCATTGTCTTCAAGAACGCTAAACCCGGCCGCCGAGATCGTCGGAGCAGCCGTGCCGGCAGCGGCGCGTGGCGGCCTCATCTACTGAGCATTAATGAAGATTAATTAAACCCCAAAACACCCTTCTCTTATTGACATCGAATTTTTTTAAAAAAATATGTATGTCGTAATTCTTATGATCTTGTCCTTTTTTAAAAACTTTGGCGGCGGCGGCGGTCGATGAACAAAAATGGGAACGGTGAAGATCGTGTACAGTCAATTTGTTTTTTAAAAATGTATGGGATATTCATTTGTAATTGTTTTAGCTTAATTATAAAAATAAATAATGAAAAATTTAATTTATATTATAATCTAAGAATAAAAAAATTTATTTGTACAGAAAATGAAAATAAAATTTAATGATAAAGAGAATCAAGTAGGCTCAGGTTTGTGGTGCCATGAATTGGAAGAGTTGAGGGGCTTTACTACTTCCATACGAAACGACTCATCTATTAGGCATCGGAAATCTTCTAGAAGCTCATGATCGCCCACGATGGTCTGCTGCTGAACCACCAGCACTGTGGCGTCGCTGGGGGAATCAATGGTCGCCAACATGTCCCCAATGAACCCCAGCTCTGGGTACTCGTGCCACTCGTTCAACCCCACGAACAACGCCGAGTCCCCATCGTGGCGCCGCCCCACCAATATGAGATCGTAATTGTGTTCCATTTTCCTCATCACTCCAATCAGCCCCACGCAGTCGCTCGCCGTCACCTCTTCGTAGAAACAGTGCTTTATCCCTGAGCTCGACATGATCAGCTTGAACTCGTTTAGCATCTCGAAGTCATGTTCTTGGTCCGCCGGTTGGTGGGTGGTTCCTTTTGGATGAATCAGCCGGACCACCGTGAGCGTCACCATGGGATGCTCCACCATGCGCGTTGCATACGCTAGCGCCTCCCGGTCATCCGAGCCTCCCACAAAAATCAGCCCCACCTTGTACAATTCCGCTCTGTTCATTATGGGAACCGTGTTGGCGGTGGTCGCCATTATCATAGGGTCTATCAAGATCCCGACCGAACATGGAGCCTTCGATAGAATGTTCTTGTTCACTGCCCTTATTGCATTCACCGAACCCTCGTACACGTTCATTGTCCTCCGCTTGTGGAACGGCACGATCACCATCGACACTCGCTTCTCCAATGCCAACATGCATACATCGTCGTGCATGGTGGCAAAGGGAGCCACCGATGTGAACGCGTTCATTATAACCTAAAATCACAAAAGTATATCAGCACTGTTCATGGAGAATTATTGACATCGACTCGTTAAAAACATGAGAGCTAGGTCAAGAATTGTTGGGCTAGAGTCCCACGTTGGCTAATTTAGGGAATGATCATGGGTTTAGCTAACATGGGACTCCCTCTTAACAATCCTCCTCTCGAATAAAGTACACTATAGAACCTCCCCTTAATCGGGACTTTACTCCATCTCTAGAGTCTTAGAACAAAGTACACCATTTGTTCTACACTTGAGTTACTTTTGACTATACTTTCGAGGCTCACAACTTCTTCGTTTCACATTCGAGGATTCAATTGACATAGCTAAGTTAAGGGCCGGACTCTGAAACCATATTTCAATGAATTTACTTATAAACTCATGATATCATATCATTGTGGAGGTTCGCGACAAGTTAATGCTCAAAGTGAACAATATCAGAGAGAAGAGTAGAGTACTATGGAGGGTTGTGGTTCCTAACAAAAACAAAAGATCATTATCACCCACCTTATCGTAACTCAATTGCTGGAAGAGTTGGAAGGCATTGATGATTTGATCGGAGAGATTGCAGCGTTTGGAGCTGCGACGATTGGGGTGGTGGTGGATGAGGAGCGGAGAGGCTCGACCGGTGAGCTGGATGAGGTGGATGAGGTAGAAGCAAATGGGGCTTTTAATGGTGGGATTGGAGACCTCAAGGAGGTTGATTACAGAGGGAGTATTGTCTTGGTGGTGAATACAAAGCAACACACGCAGCTCCCCGTTTGGGCTGGTATGCTCAATGGTCCTCCTCCGCCTATTGCATGTGTATTTGTTTGATGGTTTGTACAGCATTTTCACTATCGGCGATGTCGCCCCTGTCATCACCATCATCGCTAACACCATCACGCTGTATGAATTCAGGTCTAGCATCTACACATAGACACACAGACGCCACCCATTTTCACGAGCTACCAAAACTAATATGAATCAAGAGACATCAAAACATAACATAGTGGAAGTGGAAGTGGAAGAAAGAGAAAAGAAAGAGAAAAGAGGAGGAATTACTTGAAGGAGCAATCCCTGTTGGAGAAAGAGTATGTCAGAGATGCCTTGAGTGCTCATGATGAGTCCCAAGGTCAAGGAATCAACCAAGGGCATTTTGCAGTACAAAGAAGGGAGCGTGGCCCCAATCAGCTTCCCCATTAAGCTCCCAAAAGCCAACAATTGAACAATCCAAATGCTCTTCATATCAAGCTTGGAGAGATTGATTCTAGCGCCACTAATAACGAAGTAGCAGGGCAGCATAATAGAGGACACAAAGGACTCGAGTTTATCCACCAACGCGGACCCAAGGGGAGGCCCATCAGGCACAGCCAGCCCAAGAATCATTGGGCCCAATAAGAAATGCTGGCCCACGAACTCACTAAACAAAGAACAGAACAACATCATTATAAACATCAAAAACACGTAGCTTTCCTTAATGGGCCTCCCGGAGATGTTGGTCTGCTCCACAATCCAAAACATGATGGGGCGAAGAATGTAAATGACGAGGATGATCATGCACGCCACGCAAATGGCCATCCATGGCAGCGCGTCTTGCTGCTCCATCGAGGTTTGGCGTAGGGTGAAGCAGATGACTATGGAGATCCAGCTCAAGGTGCCGCTTATCATGGAGGACGAGAGGGCGAGGCGGCCGATGTGGGAGTTGAGAAGCTTCAGATCTTCTAAAACGCAGGCGATGACGTAGAAGGAGCTGGAGGACTGAAATGCGCCGATGGCGGTGAGGGAGTCCTTTAAATTGTTATCCATTTCGATTGTGCTCTTTAGGTACACCGACAACAGGTAGTTGATAAGCAATGGGAAGAGGAACACCAACACGCCGATGACCATGGCCTTTGTCCCTGATTTGGTGATCAATGTCAGATCCATTTTAACGCCCATCAGGAACATGAATATCATGCACCCGAAGAAGGCGAAGGTTTCGCTGACGTAGAAGCTCTTGTAGGGGAACACCACCTCCAGAAGTGGGCTGTTTCCACCGTTGAACGACGGCCCAAGAGCAAGGCCCACCTGAAGGAAACAAGCCCAAAGTCTAAAAAAAAAAAAAAAGAAAAAGAAAAAAAAGAAGAGAGAAAAGAACCAAGGACAGGCGGGTGCGGGCGCGACCAGCATCTGAGAAAAGAAGGAGCTCTCGCCAATGGGCGTGAGGAGGCATTGTAAGAGGCAGGTGAGGAGCGAGGAGACGGAGATTTGAGCCAGAAAAACGGTGTTTCCGAAGGAGAAAGGGTTGTCCCCAAAGAAAATGCCTCTGGATCTGTAGCGCTCGTTGGGCTGGCACACCCAGCTACCATTGTGTGCTGCTCGAATGCTCATCCTTTCAACCCTTCAATCTCGTTTAAACTATTCCTTTCGCTTTCAATTATTTCAATATGGCTTTCAAACTTTGTGGTCAATTTCCTTCCTTACTTTCTAACCATCTATTACTCCTCCTTCCTCTTCCCTCTATAATTAGAAATTAATGCTTGTCCATACATTTTCATACAAAAATCACAATCCTACTCTTCTTCTTCTTCTTCTTTCAATCCTGTACTGTCCTCATCTTCACATTCTCCTCACCATCTTTAATACAAACTCAACCCATATGAATAGCCTTATAGGATCGTCAACCATCTCTTGTGCGCGCTTGTTTGTTCAATTGTTATGTTGGTTCCCAACAACATAGCCCCATGCATGGTGATGGCATTCCATGTCTCAACACATATTGGCTATCTTGACTTGTTCGGATATATCCGTTGGGAATTAACCCATGTGTCGATCATCTTAATGGGACATCTTGAACCTCCATTCATCTGAGATCACTTGAACATTGGACTCGTTTCGAGACCAAAATAAAAACTCGAATTGGATGTAAGTCTTTTGATTACAAACAAAAGTTGATCTCAAAGTAGGAATAAAAAATAGAAATATAACTTTTAATTTAAAAAAACAATGGCATCTAAAAAGGTTCTATTTTCCAAATTTTAAAAGAGAATAAAAATGTTTGGCAACAAGATAATTGTGAATTGTGTTGTAGGGATAAAAGAAAAAAAAAAAAAAGCGAAATCTGGTTACGACATGTCGGTCGGTGGAACAAGCCCTCGCCCACCAATCTCCTTTTGCCAAGTGTCACCTCCTCTCTTTCCTATTTACTCCGTGACATTCACGTACTCGATCTTCTCTTTCCATTTTACCCAAATACCCTTTCCGTGTGAACGTGGGTTAAAATAGTCATTTAATAACCCTTGGTCCCCCAAAGTTGACTTTTCTCCTTCAGCTTCTCCGCCAAGTAATCCACTCACCACCCCCTCCACCGCTTTCTTTGACTTGTTCAAACTTTGTGCTGACGTCAGCGATGACATCACATATCTTGCTATCTATCTGTCTCGACCTCTTCATATATATATATATATATATATATATATATTTTTCTAAATATCGAACATTTATTTCGCGAGTTTCTTTTATATATTCAAACTTAAAACAAAAATTAATAACAAAAAATAATAATATTGAAAGTATAATTGTGATCTATAACATACAGGTGTATTATGATACTAATACAAAAAAGAAAATAATAATAAAACCCAACCAGCCCCTAAGAAAAAAAAATATACAGCCAAAAGAAAAAAAGAATTAAATAAACCTTATTTGATATTTTTTCTTTTTTTTTTTTTTGGACTTGAAGTTTTGCCTAATTCGTAAAAAACCCCCAAAAAGGAGAGAAAAAAAGAATTGGAAAACCCCTTAGTGTCAACATAGGAGAGATTGGATGAACATGTCATGATCTCTGGGCTCTTCTTTGGCTCGAGGGAACAAATTATGGTTGGGTTGGGTTTGGTTCATGTAAGATCCCGATCCCATTCCCATTGAGTTTCCGAATTCCGGGAATGAAAATCCATTGGGATTTTGGACCATTTCCACCGCGAATGCTGTCTGCAGGGACTGATGGCCGCCGTTGTTTGACTGATGGGCCACCGCGGATGGGCGGATTGCGGTGGCTGGAGGGTCGTTGTTGGGGAATGCACGGCTGAGGGAATGGCTTCCACTGCCTCGTGCCGGTGGGACGTCGTGGTTGTGCTTGCCTTCATAGGTTGTGATCACTGCCCTTTGATCGTGTGAAGCTCTCTCCACATGCTTTCTTACAGGACATCCTGGGTTTGTGCATTTGTAGTAACTCCTGCAAAAAACAAAGCTTCGGACATTTAGGAATCAAAGTTTGGATTTTCAGAGGAAATGAAATGAAACGAAATGAGAGATTGTTTTCACCTTGGATTTGGGTTTCCCTTCACCACTTTCTGTCCGTACTTCCTCCACCGGTAGCCGTCGTCGAGAATGTCGATGTCGCTGGTGGTTTGAACGACGACTCTCGGCTCTCTCACTGTCCGGCTGCCGGCGGCCGACATGCCTTCGTTGTTCTCAACTTCCCTTCGCCTGAAAATCAATACCCAAATCCTTAGTTTACAAAACAGAGAAACAGAGTCAATTTGCAAGAACATAGCATCAGATTTAGCCCCACTCACCATCTCTTCGCCTCTGGCTCGACTTCATCATAGTCGTCCCCTCCGGATTTGCTCTTTTGAGAGCTACGATCGAAGTCGTCGTCGCCGATTGAAATCGAGGAATTCTCCGGCGTTGCAACGCCGTCGAATTGGGCACTGCCTTGAGTTGTAAATGACTGGTCCGCCATCTCGTTGGCGGCCGGATTCGAAACCACCATGGATAGGGAAGAACCGGCGGATGACAGCGACGACCTTCTCGTGGATTGGGGCTTCGGGTGGTTATGGCTGCCTTTGTAAACGATCTCCGTGATCTGTCCATCTAAGGATCTTTCGACCTTTTTCTTTGTTGGGCAACTGGGGAAGGTGCACTTGTAATAGCTTCTCGGATTTTCACTTCCCTTGACCTGTTTCTGGCCGTATTTTCTCCAATTGTATCCGTCGTCGGACCTCCGATTCACCGTCTGAGATTGTTGCGGGTAATTGTTGCCGTAGTCGGACTGCAACTGCCCACCGCCGTTGATTTGGCTCTGGTTTTGAACAATCCCGTATTCCGGTGAGAAGCTCTGCTTCACCATATTATTCTCCGACGAAAAACCGTCCTGTTTCTTGCCCTGTTCTTGAAAACTCCAATTCTGAATCGGAATCACAAAATGAATCAGAGATTTGATAATACGAACAAGAAAAAGAAAAATCCTCTGTTTCGATGTCACGTACCATCGGAGCTGTGGTGGAGGAAGGCTGAAAAGACGAAGGCGGCGGCTTTGACGATTGAGTCTGAAATGAGAAGTTGGACAGATATTTGTTTTCTTCTTTAATGCTCTGCTGATTATAACCATAATTGCTCTTCCAATTCAACGACTGAGACGGGAAACTCCCAGTAGTCGGCGACGGCAGAGGCTGAACACAATAACAAAAAAGACAAAACCCATTAAACCAACATGAATTTCACCAAAATAAATCCGACCCATAAGCTAAAATGAAAAGAAACGTACATGAGAAGCACTGAGAAGAACAGGAGAATCGAGAAGCTCGGCCGGACTCAAGCCAGGAGGAATGGCGAAAAAGGAAGAAGGAGAGAGAGGAGGAGGAGAGAGCGGCAGAGAGGGAGGAGGGAGGGATTTGAATTTAGGAACGCCGGTAGTGGAACTCCGGAGAGAACCGTGGGGTGCGGCGGAGGAAGGAGGATCGTCGATGCCGGAGGCGAGAAGGTCAGAGTAAGAAGTAGTCATAAAAGGATGACTGGAGAAAGTGAAAGAGGGATGGGAATTCCCGGAGGTGTCTAAGCTCCCGGAAGAAGAAGCCATGAGAGGAGAGGAAGAAGAAGAAGAAGAAGAGATTGTGAAGAGAAATGGTGAAAAGAGAAAGTTAAAGAAGGAGAAGGGAGAAGAGGAGGGTTCCAGGAAAGGGAGTCTCATGGGGGATTGTTGACTGTATTTTGGTCAAATCTCGTGGGTTTGACTGAATGGCGGCTCACTTGTTTTTGTTTTTTGTTTTTTTTCCAACTTAATTGCTCTGTTTTCCATTTTGCTTTCTTTCTTGCTCTGATTAAGAGAGATAGAAAGACATAGTTTGGTTATTTTTGTCTTTTTATTACCACTTTTCTCATGATTTTAAGCCACTCGTGTGTCGTGTTCTGTCCGGCAGTTTTCTTTTCTTCCTTCTCGTTTAATATCTCCCCACAAAGTGGACGCAAAAAATATCATAAATATCAAATCATTCTTGTGAGTCAGTCCGATAGCTCTACAGTTTCAAAGGTTAGTGGTTCAATCATCAACCCTAGTTTGATAATCATTTTTTGTAAAATTAAACTTATAAACACAATTTCCACCCATAAGCTGCATTGTTTTGGTTTCAGTAGTTGTACCCAAATTCAAAAGAAACATGCAATATAACAAGAATAAATTTTAAAGGTATAAAGCAGAAAATGAAATCATTATCATATAGAGCTAACGCTAAAATCGTTAGCCACTTACCGAACGTTCCTGTTATAGAAAGAGTAGACCAGCTCCGAGAAGAAACTTTATGAACGTAATCTACTGTCATCTATAAAGACAAACAAGATAGTAAACATTAAACATATACATAATTTGTTAAATAATAAATTCAGAAATGGACACACATTAGATAAATTGCGTGACACTTTCGCTTGCTACGGAAGGAAATGTGAGGATGGGATTTATGACGACATGCTTTCTAGAACCCAACGTCAATAGAGATGAGAAAAGGGGCAGCCCAACTTCCACGTGGCCATGGGAAAAATTATATTCCTTTAAACTATTATCTTTTATGAAAGAAAGTTAATGTGGTATGTGGTATGTATGTTGGGTCATCAAGATACTTACATCTTCATTAATTAAAGACATCCTTAGGAGATGACATCTCATATACGAAGATTTTGATAATGATCGTTCCAAGCAAATACAGGATTGGGCCAGTTGAATTTGGCAACATTATCCTTATTTGCCTTCTTTTACACGACACCTTTTTTTAAATAAATAAAATACATAAACATATTCTCCAATAAAGTCGATTTAAAACCATAACATCGAGCTATAGCTAATAACTGGTATGAGAATTGGCTAATGAAGGGTGTAAATTAATACAAAGCTAAATCAATCCAGATGAATCCTTTGATTCCGACCCTATAAATAATTCAGACAAAACATAATTAGTTATCAAACGACAACTTAATTCATTATACTTGATCCTCTTACCATTCAAACCTATAAACATGGTCAAACAAAAGGGTGTTTTTGTAGTCATAGACCACACGAGTCAAAGATTCCCTAGGATCTAATCCATGTTCACAATTTTCAAAAAAGAATGTTAAAAATACTCTTAAAAAGTTTAATAGAGTAGAGATAAAGGTGGAGAAGCATTCCTTCCTAACCCCCAAAGGTTGAAGACTATTATTCTGGTTTATCCATTCATTGTCCCATTCGCCTGGTACCAACATCTTTACTTTTGTCATTACTGAATTCCTTCAATTAAGAAAACATAAAAAAAACACTGCAACGGCAAGAAAATAAGGAAACAAGACAGTTGGAAACCAACATAGTTTTGATTATTGTGATGGGCTTGCAACAAAATAATAAGACACAAGAAAACAACCATAATTTTTTCACCTAATTAATATTTATGTTCATATTATATTCTTCTTTTTAGTATGTCATGAGGAAGAAGAAGACAAGAGAACTCACAGGCGGCGTGGTCGATGTATCTGAATGGCGATGCCCAGAGAGAGACGGCATGTCAGCTTTGGTGGTACTGAAGCTTTGATGAAAAGTCAGCAGTCAGCACTTGATGAATCACTGATCCCTATGAAATAAAATAACAAGGTTGCAACCTTTAATGATAATACTAACAAACAATAGCTACGTAGTTGATCCGGTAAAAGACAAATTTCAAAACTAAATTTGGGTCAAATCTTGCTCATAATCGACCATGGAAGCAAACACACGCACCAAGCAGCACTGTTCCTGAGTCTTCGACAGAGATGATTATCAATACTTCATTGTCCAGGACGACATTTTCATGCAAAAATCTAATCAAACATTGTCTCCTCAATTTCAGCTCCTTGTTTTCTTTTGAAAAGCTAGCTTTCCACTACTACAAGTACATGAACACGTTAAATAAAGGCTTTGATTAGTTCTCTCTGTTTCCTTTTTGACAACCCAATATAAACTATTTTCTTGCCATCCTTGGAAACTGGAATTAGCACAGCCGGCAAAACTCATGGAGTCTCATGGTTTGATATCCTCCTGCTCTTAGGAACATGTTTTCTTGCTTTCATTCTCTTCTATCGTTGGAAGGAGGGGAAGGATATCTGAACTTTACCTAAAAACTCACGACTCATATTTACGTGCTGTGACATTAACATAAACCTTCTGCGGATTCCATAAAAGTAACAGTAGAACAAAGTTCGAGTTACTTCTTTGCAAAAGAGATAGCCATGGGATGTTGGGGGTCAATTTTAAAGCCTTGAAGAGCCTGCATCGCCATAGAGGATTGAACATCATCTTCAAACTCAACAAAAGCAATACCCGGCTTCGCTTCAATCATTCTAACCTCCCTGAATCCAGGATATTGTTGGAAGAGAACTTGCAACATCATACTAGAGGTTTCATGTGGTAAATTCTCAATAAATAGTATGTTGTTTGGAGTAGCTTCTGCAGTGCTTGGATTTGCATGACGGAATGTGGCCTGCATGAATGACACAACGAAGAGGCTTGCTTAGAAAAACTGATTATGAATAAATGTTGGTTAACGTTCCTGATCTAAGGGGGCACTGAATTGAATCCAATTCGAATAAACATTAATGTCTTTCCAACAAATGCAAGGAAAAAAACAATCAACCAACAAACCACACCATCCAAAAAGACCCATACAACTTATGCTTGGGATCACTTCTAGAGTAACAATAAAACGAAACAGCTCATATGAAGAAGGAAACTAAACATTTTACATCACAAAAAATAAAACAAGATTGAAAAGGAACATACATTTGAACCACCATTCTCAGCAGTTGTTCCATTGGGCATGGTAGATCGGTGTGCACCTTCAGAGCGTTGCTTTCTTTCAGCTGGATAAGCAAATTAAGAGATAATAGGAAACATAAATCAGTTCAAAACCCTAAAGGTCTTTTAAAAGCAATGCAATAAGAAAATGAGAGGTTATGTCCATCAATTCAAAAAGCCATATGTTTAACTTAAAGATTATGTCCACCAAAGAAATTCAAAACAAAGAGTACATATATAGTAAAAATCACCTTTTTCCTCAAGCTTCTTTTTCTTCTCCCTTGGCACAAAGCTTCCGTCAGCTTTAGCAATACAATCTGATTTGGTTTTGGCATATTGAATTCTCTGCAAAAGAAACAACGAAAGTCATCTTTATATTTTTGAGATGGGCAACAGAAAGTCATCACTATAATAACCATTAGAATAAGTTGTATGAATGAGCAAAATGAAGATACACAAAAGTTTCCAAGATGAAACAAAAATAACTGAAGTTTAAAACTAAAAGAGATTACAGTAAAACTTGTTTCTTCCTAAAAGAATCGTGGATACATCTTCAGTCATGTTCTTTTTTTCTTTTATCTTTTTTGATATCTATGAGTGTGCAGCCTAGCTTGTGTGCAGCCTAGCTTGCATGCACCTCAACTTACCTCGTCTAACTCTATAACATTTTGGGTGCCAAGAAAACTCGTAGGATATTTCCTAGGTAGGTGACCATCATGGATTGAACTCATTTGCTCTAAGCCTTTTATTATACCCAAGTTAGAAAAATGAGAAGAATTCCTTTTGTTCAAATTACAACAGAGATCAAATATTCAGTGGCAACATTTAAAGTAGTACATAAGCATGTAATTCATGATAGATGGCCCTCGTTGACAGAAGATATGTTAGCATACAGGATTTACAAAGAGAGACCTCAAAATGCTCAAAAAAGGCACATAGCCAATAGACAGACGCATATGTCCAAAAGGTTAAAACATTATTTAGGGCATGCAAGGCAGCTAAACTGGCAATATATTGAGTGTTATTATGCATAGAGACCGCTCTCCATGCAACACTCATTGAAGCACAATCAGGATTCAGTGGATGAAATGCCACAAAAAGACTATGAAAAGCAAGTTCAGAAAATGTGATAAGCTAAAGACCAACCATAGGTTTATCATAGAATGGGAAGTTTTGCATCTGCCGCACAGCATTGCTAGCTGCAGTCACTTCACTAAATGCAACCCATGCCTGCCCTCGAAGCCTCGGTGTCTTCAAGGCAACGACGTCGAGAATCCTTCCATATTGAGAAAACAAAGCATAAAGGGATCTCTTCAATTCTGTCCAATGGGGAGAAAATTAGTATACCATCAAATCTGAACACTAAAAGGACGTAGATTACACTATATCTTGAACGTTGTTAAGAAGCAGTAATCAAAATCCCATATGCTACGGGAATGGGGAAAGCAAGTAGCCGTCTCCAAATCCAAACTAAAATTTCAAGATATCAATTCCTTCACCCTAACAACCAAATTCTAACTATGATAGTTGTACATTCTCGAGTGATTACTGTGTGACATCCTCAGAAATATCATTTACTGTATTAAAAACAAACCAAACTTTGCCAAAATATCATTTCTGTGTGGCATAAATTTTGGGAGACGAAGGCGAAATGACAAACTTAAAATGTCCCGTATATCACTTCAATTATTCGTTGTCGACCAATGGATAAGAAGAAATCACATTTACACAGGGGATAGAGTAGGGTTAAGCAAAAAGCAAAGAGTGAATCACCTTCTTTCTTGACCTCCTCATTGAGATTCTTGATGTATATGCTCTGGTTAGGTGGTATATCGCCCGAATACATGGTGGTTCACGTTCAGGGCCTTCGGCTTACAGAGAATCACGGAGATACGGACAGAAATCTGGTTTTTCGAATGCGCAGGAAGAAGGAGACTTGTCGGAAGCAGAATAGAGCCCTATCAAGCAATAGGCTCTAGATCGTACTCCAAAGTTTCCTTGGGCTGAGGCCTAAATGGCCCAACAAGAATCACAATTTCATTGGACCCAGGCCTTTCTCAATTATCAAAAGTACCATTCTATCCCCGAAACATAGAACAACAGCAACTTTTACCCCCATCTACTTGGCGCCGTGTTAGGCTGTTAGCAGTGGGCGCGCACTTCAGAGTCCGGCGAAACCCGAAACCTCGCGTTCATCATCATTCTCATTTCCGAGCGCCGGAAAATTTTGAGGTCAATTTTTTAGAGCATCACTGCGGCCTCTAAAGACTGTTAGATAAAACCTGAGTTTTTCCTTATTTAGATTAACACGTTTACATTAATTCTCCGTTTGACCATTTGACAAACAAGTCGAATATGCGAATTCTAAGACGGCAATTCTGTAGGAAGTGGCTTTCCACTCTCCAGCCATTTTTAGGATAGGTTATATTTAAATAGGATATTTATTCAGAAGATTTCACAACCTCATTTGAAGCGCAATTCTCTCTTTGTTATTTTTATGCATTTTATTTTTTCTTCCAACAACCTCTTGTCGAAGATTTCCTGTCACCGAGAAGAAGGGATTTCTCTTCGAAGATTTCCTGTCACAGAGAAGAAGGGATTTCTCTGGCTGATTATCCAAATCCAACAAGTGGTATTAGAGCCAGGTTGAACCCATCAGTGTATATCATTGCGGAGGAGCCATCCTATCAACAATCAAGTTGAATAGCTCAAGTGGTTAGAGTGTCGACCTAACAACACACAGGTTTCAGTTCGAGTAGAAGAAAATGTAAAGTGCAAAAATAAGCACATCGTGGGGTCCATCCCGAGCAGGCTCGCTCACTCCTCCACGCCGCCGCCAAGTGCCGGCATCTCCATCACCACCACGAAGAGGCCGACGCCGTGATGACGGGCGTTGGTATCCGATATTGACAAGGTGCAAGGGTTATGGCACGCTGTCGAGCCAGATGAAGGAGAAACGATTGAGTATGGAGGATCAGCTGGCGTTCGCCGCCATATTACGATCTGTGCCTTCAGAGCCAGCATCTCTCTCCACCAAGCGCACAGCGCAATCGAATCCAACATCGAGCAGCTGGGGAAGGGAGCTCTCGGAGATCCGCTTTAAGGACGGCGAATCCGTCGATGATTTTTCATGCGGATCACGGGGCTCGCCAACAGCATCACCACACTCGGTGGCAGCATCAGCGAGACAGAAATCGTGAAGAAGATGCTGCAGGTCGTCCCCGATCACCTCGAGCAAGTCGCGATTTCAATCGAGACATTGCTTGACGTGAACGACCTAACGGTGGAAGAGGTGACCGGAAGACTACGTAACGTCGAGCAGCGGAAGAAAAATACTATTTCAGCTGTCGATAAGGAGGGTCGTCTACTCCTCACTGAGGAGGAATGGCTTGCACGCCTAAAGCTCCGTGACGACACCGGCGAGAGCAATGGGCCCTCCAGCCGCAAAGGCGGTAAGAAGCCGTGGAAATCTCGCCTGCACATGCACGGGAAAGAGGCGGATCAAAAGAAGGAGGAGTCGACTGATGACGGGCCAATCCAGTGCTCGTACTGTGGGAAGAGAGGTTACCTGAGCAAGAATTGCTGGAGCAAGCTCAGGAACAAGGAGACGACCGAAAAGGCCCATGTGGCTTAATCCGAGGAGGATGAGCCAGCCCTTTTCATGGTGACTGCATCAGTCCTACCTGACGTCGAACCCGAGGAAGAGCTCCCAAAATTCACTGAGGAGGAGCGAGTGCTCGCTCAAATCGGTGAAAGAGGCAACACACCATATGACCGGGGCCAAGTCTGCATTCTCCGAGCTTGACTCGGGGATTCGCGGGACGGTAAAATTCGGCGACGGCTCCGTCGTCGAGATCAAAGGGCACGGCACCATCCTATTCGTCGGCAAGGGAGGCAATCATCACAAGCTGACCGGCGTCTACTTCATCCCGAGACTCAAGGCTAATATTGTGAGCCTGGGTCAACTCGATAAGGCTAGATGCCACATTTCCATCAAACGCGGGCTACTTAGGATCCGCGATGATCGACGATGGTTGCTCACGCAAGTTCGGTGCACGACAAACTGCCTTTACATCCTAAAGCTGGAGATAGAGCAACCAATCAACTTCTCGGCCAGGTACCGGAAGATGGAAGACCTATTAGGAAGAGGTGAACCACCTGGACCGGTGGCGCGCCAACTCGAAGAAGAGGCGGTCGAACAAGACACCGGAAGATGGAAGACCTATTAGGAAGAGGTGAACCACCTGGACCGGCGGCGCGCCAACTCGAAGAAGAGGCGGTCGAACAAGACGTGGAGTCTGGAGGACATGCCGCCAGAGACACCGAGCCATAGGGCTCAAAACGGAGTTCAGACGAAATAAGGTAGTTATAACACTGGACCGGTGGCGCGCCAACTCGAAGAAGAGGCGGTCGAACAAGACACCGGAAGATGGAAGACCTATTAGGAAGAGGTGAACCACCTGGACCGGCGGCGCGCCAACTCGAAGAAGAGGCGGTCGAACAAGACGTGGAGTCTGGAGGACATGCCGCCAGAGACACCGAGCCATAGGGCTCAAAACGGAGTTCAGACGAAATAAGGTAGTTATAACACAGGTTTTAGGAGGAGATTTTTAGATAAAATCTGAGTTTTTCCTTATTTAGATTCACACGTTTACATAGGAAATCTTAGACGACAATTTTGTAAGAAGTGGCACAGATTCAGTTGCCACTCTCCAACCATTTTGTTTTTCGTTTACAATAGAAATCTTAGACGACTATTTTCTAGGAAGTGGCACAGATTCAGTTGCCACTCTCCAACCATTTTGTTTTTGCTACAGGTTTTCTAGGAAGTGGCACAGATTCAATTGCCATATTTAGATTCACGCGTTTACCTAGGAAATCTTAGACGGAAAGTGGCACAATTCAGTTGGCACTCTCCAACCATTTTCAAGCGCAGTCAAAATTTCACTTTCTCTTTATTTTTACTCATTTTATTTTTTATTGCAACAACCTCTTGTCGAAGATTTACTAGAAGAAGGGATTTCACTGGCTGATTATCCAAATCCAACAAACACCACCTCTGCAATCGAAATCCTTCTCCTACCCTATCTCTTGTTTCAAATTACTCAGCTAAGACCACCAAATCCACCGTTAAGAAGGGCAAGTCCAAGGCCGACGCTAAAGCCGCCGATCATCCCTCCGCCTCCCCTGCTGCTTCAGACGAATTAGATGCGGCGCTTTCTGATGATGATCCCTCATTCGATGTTGGCACATATGGTCGCCCTCTCTTTACCTCCGCATCTTCACTCTCACAGCTCACTCGCAAGGATGCAGGTAATTATTTGTAATTCGAGTACGTATCTGAAGTCGTTTGGATCGCTAACTCATGTTTTTATTATTTTATTTTTGGTCTTTTTCACTCTCGAACCTTGTATGCGCATCAGATTTAGACATGTAGTTCAATGATATATTTCCTAATTCTGTTGACAAAAGTTAAATCTCTCTAACCATGTTTAGAATCTTAACAAGGGAAACCATCTCTCATGATCATGATTGCTTAGGGTTGCCGACTGGTTAATGTTTACTGTTTTGTGATAAGCTTTCAGGAGATCATGTGAGGACTGTGGATAATATGAAGCAGTGACCCACTTACTTTACATTGTCCTCTTTGAGCTCTCACTTTTCCCTCGAAAACCGTGTTTATTAGGGAGAGATTTCCACACCCTTACAAAGAATAGTTCATTCTCCTCTCCAATTGACGTGGGATCGCACAACAATTGCTATTACCGTTGGGAGAGGGCATTGGCGTTGGGATGGTGAAAGGGGCTGATAGCATGACGATGCCTGTGGGTTCAACTTTATATATGACTTAATTGATACTATCGTTTGTGAAAGATATTCCTGTGCTCATTGCTATTGATCAAGTGAGGCACAAATCTACATCTACCCTTCTTTTGATTTCTAATAGTAAGTTTCTTGGATGAATTAAATCTTCCAAAATTAATTTTAATCGCAATAATAATTGTTACTTCTTGTACAGAATGACAACTGGTTTACGTTGAGTGAGTATGAAGAACCAGTGACTGTTCAATACGTTGCTAGAGAACTTGCAATGGTTAGTACTAAGAACTTGTTTGATTTATTTTGCTGTCTTCTATTCGCTTCCGTTTATTGCATTATATTGGATGTTCCTGGAATATCTTGTTGGTTTTAGTGTGTAATAAAACCAAAATATTAGACAGTTAATGTAACGACTCGACTTTCTGCACACGTATCGGTCGAAGTCGTCACTTAACAACCAAAAATTTATAATTTAAAATACATACTAACATGCTAAAGATAATTTGCAAGAAAAATCATGCTTGGGTACCCCTTTCTAAATAATTTAAAAACATGCGATTTTAACTAAATAGTTTCACAATTTATTGTAATTAAAGAAAATGACAGCCTTCGAGAATTTCCTAGTTCCCATAAGCTAGGGATGTTCAACCCAAACTTAAAATAATAAAATCAATTAAATGGGGAAGCGTCTTAAATAATAAATTAGAATATAAAACTCTAAGTTGTCTTATGACCGTCATTTCCACCTTGCTCGTCATTTCTATGATAGAGTTTTGCCCTTACCTGAAAATCATTTTAAAACAAGGTGAGTATGAAAATATCCTTTCAATTTCAAACAATCTGGAGTTGATAGTCAAGATCGTGTAATTAATACCTGGGTTGATGTTTTGTACACGCAGCCCGAGGACTCTCGCCGCCACTTGAGTCTAGGGTATTTTCATACGTACCCTGCTTGGTTCAAATTTTCAACAAGTTTTTAAATTTTTAACGTTGTTTTGGAGGAAAACTTTGATCATATTCTTTGAAGATGTTCTTTTGCTCGATCTATTTGGAGGTTTTTATTGACGTGTTTTGTATTCAATGAACTAGACACTAGGAGTTCCTTCTCCATCCATTGTTTTGAGAGAGGGGTAGGTTCCTGTGGCAAGCCGTGGTTGCTAGGGAGAGGTTAAAACGTGTTTGTTCCTAGCAGATATTGTCCTCTTTGAACTTTTCTTTTCAGACTTTCCTTCTAATTTTTTAAAACGTGTTTGCTAGGGAGAGGTTTCCACACTCTTATAAAGAATGTTTTGATTTGAACTTTTCTTTTCAGACTTCTCTTCTAGTTTTTTAAAACGTGTTTGCTAGGGAGAGGTTTCCACACTCTTATAAAGAATATTTTGTTTCCCTCTTCAACCGATGTGAGATCTCACAATTCACCCCCTTCGGGGCCAGCCCGGTGTCCACCCCCTTTTGTGGCTCAATGTCTTCACTGACACATTGCTCGGTGTCTGGCCCTGATACCATTTGTAACCGTTCAAGCCCACCGCCGGCAAATATTGTTTTGGATTTTTCCCCAGGTTTTTGAAATGCGCCTGCTATGGAGAAGTTTCCACATCTTTATAAAAAAAATGTTTCGTTTTTCTCTCCAACCGATGTGGAATCTCACAAGAACAATGGATAAAACAAGGGACCGTGATTTATCTCCATGTGCGTAGTGAGTTGGATATCTTTTCGGAACAACATATTTGCATTAGTTTTCTACTCGATTTTATTTTATTTTTTAGAAACCGAATTCATAATACCAATATGTTGTTATTTAGGCATAGCATATAAAATTTAGTTTTTTAGGCATAGCAGAATTCATAATACCAATATGTTGCTGCGGTGCAGTTGTCAACTTTCTGTCGATGAGGTGACCCAAGCGCTCGCCTATGGTGAGAGGCGAGGCGACCTGAGGCCTTTCTCGCCTTGTAACCAGCCGGGGCGAGCGACTTCAATCAGGCACTTGCCCCACTGCACGCAGTGCAAGGCGTTCACCCCCTTGTGATCATGCAAAAATCAAAACAGAAAAAATAAAGCTTCTCCGTGACTCGATTATTATTGGAACGAGTATTGTTCTTGTACGGCTTTGACATTTTATGTAAATATGTTTACATAAGCTTATGATCTTTATATCTTTATTTATTACGTCTCGCTTAGCTCAGGTGTCACTTTGATGAGTCAATCAAGGTGCACTATCAACTTTGAAAAAACTGGTACAATTATGTCCCGGAGTTCTAAAGATTCACATAACCTATCTTTACGTGATAATATTTGATACAGTTCAGTGGCCCATGATGTTGATTTTGACAAAACTTGATTCTTGATCCAAGTGACGTCGATTTTAGTAGAAATTATGTGTATATATATTTAAAGAGACGTGGGGTTATGGTTGTGTTCTGTTTTTGGGTATCATTTGTTGAGTATTTAAGGCTCCACTCTAAAACAGCCTCACAATTTCCACGCTCAATTCAAATCACCCTTTTTCTTTCATTTGCTTATCTCCTTTTCCCACACACTTTGTTTTACACCTTATATACTTCGAGTTTGCTATCATTTTCCAACCGGTTTCACAAAAATGCTAACTTTCACATCATATGAATTTTTAAAAGTTTCAATATCGTTTATATTAAATTTTTACAAAAAGAAAAATTTAAAAATACCCTTTTAGTTTCAAAACTTCTATTAATACATATTTAAATTACCATTATAATTAATATATAGACAACATCCTTAGTACTATATTTAAAAAATATTCATAAAAAAACAATAATAATAATAATAACAAAAAAATTCGAATGAATTTGAAATTGATTATTTTTTATACTTTTATTAAGAAATTAAGAATATTAATAAAAATTTAAAAATATTTTTGAAATAAATGTGAAATTAGTGATATTTTTATTAATTGAGCAATAATTAAGCGTCATACTGTGGGATGTAAATCACCCATTAATGTTGAATGTAAATGGCTTATATTGCACCACATTTTAGTTACCAAAGCCACAATATTTTATGATTAATGTTGATGCACGATTTTGTACTACGTGACCTATTAACCGACATAAATTTCGAGGTGAGCTAAGCTCTGATCATTCGAGTATTATGCTTGACTACTTGTACTCTCATGTTTAAGTTGGTACTAAGTTTGATTGATGTCAAAATGAATTCGGAGAAGAAGATTTGAATCTATATTTCCAATCAAGATTTAATAAAAACGTTAGGAATGTTTATTTGTGAATTTAATTTTTCGGGGTCAACGTTCTTACACCGCTAGTAAATATTGTCCTTTTCGGATTACCTCTGAAGGCTTTGAAACGGCCCGAAAAGGTTTCCACCCACTTTGTTTAGCTTATATAGCTGATAGTATTGATTTGAAGTATGTTAATTAATGAAGTGGTAGGGAAGTAAATAAAGGTGAGGATCGTAGCCCATATTCTTTTCCTTCCACCAACTCAACTCTTATTTCTCCAAAATTTTATATCATTAAAGTGATTTAAATTCTTTTAAAATTCAATTATAAATATTCTAAAAAATTATACAATTAGGTATATTTATTTAACCGTGAAATATTATTTTGTTTATTATGATATATTATAATCATTATATTTAAAATTATCTAGGTCTAACTTCAAGTTTTTGTTAAAGAAGTATTATTATAATCAACATTAATTTAAAAATTTAAAATTAGAGAAACATGAAATCATCCTCCACCCATCTTGAAAAAAATAAATAAATAATTTTATGAAGATAAAAGATTGAAAGAGGTAGCCACCATGTAGAGAAACTACGAGTGATGATCATATACTCCCATTCCACATTCGTGTAACGGCCCAAGTCCACTGCTAGCAAATATTGTCGTTTTGGACTTTTTCTTTCGAGTTTGGTATAAAGAGCAACGTCTAGCTTTTATATCATTTGTAACTACCAAAGTTAACTGTTAGCAAATATTGTCCCGAAATATTGTTTTATTTGTACTAATATTGTCCTATTTGTACTTTTCCTTTCCAGTTATGTTGAGAATGAAGAATTGATCAAGATGCACAATGAAGATCGTATCCATACGATTGTTTCATTATTCTAAATCGTTATTCTATTCTTGGTAATGAATAACTTGTTATTCTGCAACTCTTGGGTTCTGTTTACACAGCTACCAATTTATACCTAAAAATAGGAGGAAAATATAAACTAACTAATACAGTTAATCAAATCTTAACGTAAAAATATAAACTAACTAATACGGTCAATGAAATCCTAACATAAAATATTTGAGACCCTAACATAAAATATTAAAAAATATCTAAAATCAAATTCTAACATAAACTAATTATTATAATATATTATCCAAATATTATAGGTTGGATTTGGGCACACTTAGAAAGAATGTAAACCACTCCATGAGTGTGTAGGATGAAAACATCCATTAACCCCTCGAGGGAGGGAGATTTAATAAGGGTTGGGACACCCATGCAAATCAGTCCATGACTGTGTCAAGATGGTGGTCTGTAATGCACCACATTTTAATGACCACACCACCACCGATTCTCATTACCATAAATAACATTCATTCCTCAACCAAATCATCCAAATTAATTACCTCCCTTGTGTCTGACTACAACTACACACCCTATGCCTTCCTCTGTCTTCCAATGGCTCAGCCTCCTCGGAATCATATGGCTTCAGTCCATCAACGGCACCAATTTCAACTTCCCCTCTTACTCTTCCCAACTCAAGCACCACCTTTCCATCTCCCAATTCCAACTCAACAACCTCGCATTCGCCTCCGACGCCGGCAAGCTCTTCGCCTGCGTCTCTGGCCTCGCTGCTAACTATTTACCCCTTTGGTCCCTTCTCATCATCGGCTCTTGTCTTGGCCTTGTCGGCTACGGCGTCCAGTACCTCTTCATCACCAACCAATTCCACTCCCCTTCTTATTGCCTCATCTTCTTCCTCACTGTCCTCGCCGGAAACAGCATCTGCTGGATCAACACCGTCTGTTACATCGTCGCCATTAGAAATTTTCCCTCAAATCGCCAAGTGGCGGTGGGGATATCAACCAGTTACCAAGGATTAAGCGCCAAGATCTATACGGATATTGTCGGGTTAATATTCACGAAACGCTCTGACAAAACAGCCGAGACATTTCTTCTGTCCAACTCTGTTTTTCCGTTGGGTGTTTGTGTTTTGGTGTGTCCAATGGCTAGAATTGTCGAATTGGTGGAAGAGAAAGGAAATTTGGAAGTTGGGTTTTTTGTAATTTTTGTGATAACCATAGCCACTGGCGTTTTTGCGGTGGTTACAAGCGTTGGGTCGATTTCCAGAATGTTGTCGCCATTGAGTGGGCTGGTCGGGATTTTGGTGTTCCTGCTGCTTCCGGTGGTGGTTCCGGTGGTAGAGAGTGTGAAGAAGTCAGTAAGAGAAGGAAAAGAGAGAAGGGTTTATCACTCTACAATGGAAGAAGATACGAGAATCCGACCGGAAAATGAGGCGAAATTGAACAGAGACGGCGGCGATGACGCAATGGAGGAGATCGGAGCGAGGGAAATGCTGACAAGAGTGAACTTTTGGTTGTATGTTGGTGTTTACTTTTTTGGTGCAACTTTGGGATTGGCGTTTTTAAACAATTTGGGGCAAATAGCGGAGTCGCGGGGAAGCGAGAGTGTGTCGTCGTTGGTGTCGCTGTCGTCTTCGTTCGGGTTCTTTGGGCGCCTAATGCCGTCGCTTCTTGACCATTTTTTGTCGAGGTAAAATCAATGTGTTCTTGTGGGTGGGGTATGTAATATGTATGATGAAATTTGGGTGGTTTTATAAATGGCGCAGGAGGAAGATGATGAAATCGAAGCCGGGTTGGATGGTGGGATTGATGGGGGCAATGTGCGGGGGGTTCTTCTTCCTTCTTTCAGGGCCGACGGATCTGATTCTGTGCGTGAGCACCGCCGTAATTGCAGTGTGTACGGGCGCAATTACTTCGATTTCCGTGTCCACAACCAGCGAGCTATTTGGGGCCAATAATTTTTCAATAAACCACAACGTGGTGGTTGCGAATATACCTTTTGGGTCGTTTCTTTTTGGGTACATGGCGGCTTATCTTTACCGGAAGCAAGCGACGGGTGGCGCCGGGAAATGCATCGGAGTTGAGTGCTACAGAACCACTTTTATGATATGGGGTTGCTTGTGTTCATTTGGGACTCTGCTGGCTCTGCTTTTGTTTGCTCGAACTAGAAGCTTCTACTCTACAACGAAGTCGCAGATGGCACACGGCTCTACGTAGAACAAGGCTATACATCTTTTTTTGTATTATACCACTTGACTCTTTCAAGTTCTCTTAGTTTGACACGCTAATATATTTGGTCGTTATACTACTTTGTAGTTTCGGGTTCCATAGATAGTCTATTTTGAAAGAAATGAAATTGACTCAATTTCTTCTTCTTCTTTAAATCAAATTTTGAAAACCATTTAAATTCTAAGAAAAATTTCAAAAAAAATAGATGGCTTTTTTTAAATTTTAATTTTAATTTTGTATTCTATATTTTTTAAAATTTATGGATTTAGTGACCATATACGTTGAGTTGTTCACTTTGAGTATAAGCTATCGTGGCTTTGGCTTTGCAGCTATCGTGGCTTTGGCTTTGCTTTGGACATCCCTAATCTCGATACTCCTTTACTTATAAAACCCATGATCATTCCCTAAATTAGCAATGTGGGACTCACTCAACAATCTTAACAAACCCATGATCATTCCCTAAATTACTCACTCCCAACAATCTTAACAAACCCATGATCATTCCTTAAATTAGCAATATGGGGCTCACTCCCAACGGCTCAACAATAGCAATGTGAATAGCAATGTGGGGCTCAATGTGGGGCTCACTCCCGCTCAACAATCTTAACAATCTACTCGTCTTCATCCCAGCCACATATGCCAAGCAATGTGGTACTCACTCCCAACTAGCAATGTGGCTCACTCCCAACTAGCAATGTGGTACTCACTCCCAACAATCTTCTTGTAGTACTCACTCCCAACTAGCAATGTGGTACTCACTCCCAACTAGCAATGTGGTACTCACTCCCAACAATCTTCTCCCGGTACTCACTCCCAACTAGCAATGTGGTACTCACTCCCAACTAGCAATATGGTACTCACTCCCAACAATCTTCTCCGGTACTCCCTCCCAACAATCTTCTCCCAACAATCTTAACCTTAACAGTCTACTAGTCTTCATCCCAGCCACCTATGCCTAAATTAGCAATGTGTTATTCACTCCCAACAATCATAACATTGCCTAAATTAGCAATGTCTTATTCACTCCCAACAATCTTAACATTCTCCTATTAGCAATGTGGTGTGTTATTCACTCCCACCAATCTTAACATTCTCCTATTAGCAATGTGGTACTCATCCCCAACAATCTTAAACAGCCTCCTATCTTAATATTCTCCTATTAGCAATGTGGTACTCACCCCCAACAATCTTAAACAGCCTCCTAGTCTCCATCCCCGCCACCTATTTCATTTTTCATCCCTGCAAAATTGCCACCTATTAAAAAATTTTCATTTATTTTTGTGGGGATCCTACTTATAATAGTCTTATTTTTTTTTTCTTTTATAATCCTTAAAAAAAAAAAAAAAAATAGTATTTATAATTTTTTTTAAAAAAATAGTATTTATAATTCTTAAAACAAAAATAAAAACAAAAATAGTATTTATAATTCTTTAAAAGAAAAAAGTATTTATAATTCTTAAAAAAAAAATTGTATTTATAATTCTTTAAAAAGTAATGTGTGTTAGAAAATATATTTGGAGCAAAGACAGAGACAAATAATATAATCTCGTTCCCGGCCTCAATCCTCTCTCTAGCGAGTCTCCACTAACCTGCACATAAAATGAATATATGTGGTGAGAGTAAAAAATCCTAACTTGTAATTTACATAAAAACAGAGGAGTTCAAATATTTTTTAGTTTACGAAGGTAGGGGGTGGTTTGAAAGTTGAAGTAAATTAGGAAAAGAATTAACGATGAAGACGTTTTATATTTGAGAAAGAGTGAGAAATTAAAGCACAAATGGTTGTCCAAAGCTCCATCACTAATTTTTATACATTTATTTAATGTTTACCTAAACATGACCTCATTTCTTTAATTCTATTTTATTACATCTCCAAACTGTCCTATCCTACACTACCATTTGTGGGACTAACAAATAAATACAGAACATATTCAACTTAATATTAGACATTTTCAGGGACTTATTATGCAATTTCTAAAAATAAAATATTTATTAACCACAATCTATTTTAAAGGTTGATATTGGAAATAAATTTGTAATTTAAGTGCTTCCGCTCCGGGGAATGGAAGTCAAATGCGGCCCGCATCAATAAACTTACGTGGGCCATCCTTTGCATTTACGACAGCCATCTGCTTAAGATTTCATTGGGACGACGCCGTTTTGGGCTCATGTAAACATAACCTCATGCTGACGCAGCACCCACCTTGCCACGTCTCTGCCTTACCCGTGTCGTCAAACATGTTCAAATAACACAAAACATGTTCAAATTTGTGGTCGGAAAAAGTTTCTAAACTTAAGTTGGATTGTAGGGATGGAGTCTCCCTTGGCTAATTTAAGGAATGATCATGAATTTAAGCAATAAATAGTATCTTTATTGGGATGAGGTCTTGTGGAGAAGTCCAAAGCAAAGCCATAAGGGCTTATACTCAAGGTACACAATATTATACCATTGTGGAGATATGTGGAGATTCATGATTCCTAACAATCGGTATCAGAGCCATGCACTAAACTTACCATGACAATAAAATCCTCAAAGATCAAACAAAGAATTGTGAGCCTTAAAGGTGTAGTCAAAAGTGACTGAAGTGTCGAACAAATAGTGTATTTTGTTCAAAGGCTCCAAAAAAAGGAGGAGAGCCTTAATTAAGGGGAGGCTGTTCGAGAGCTCCATACGTCTCAAGAGAGGCTTATAGTATACTTTGTTCGAAAGGAGGATTGTTAGGATAGAGTCTTACATTGACTAATTTAGGGAATGATCGAGGAAGCCAAAAGCAATGCTATTAATTTATTTATGTATACATAATCATTTATTAACAATATTTCAAAGATTTAAGAACTCAAATGAAATAAAAGTCCAAAACCTGAAATAAAAATCTAAAAATTAAGTTAAATCAACGTCAGTACAGCCTTGTCAAAGGCTCACCTATATATTACGCCTTTTAAGCCGTTTACATTGAATGCGGGCACACTCCCTTATGGTGCTGAATGCTGAATGCCGAATGCCGAGTGCCGAGTGCGGGAGTGGGTTGTCTGCAGTTGATGCTGAGCTATTAAACGCCCCCCCGCGGCTGGTGGGTGGCCGCAGACCACATCCATTCAATGCTCAATTCCCATAACTTGTACCATCAATAACTCAACTGCCTCCCATCCTCTTCAATACTCTTAAGTTTTTGCCTACTTCCAACAAAAGAGAGGCACACAAACAACACATCAAGACAATCTACCTTTTCCTGTCCATGCCTTCCAAGCATTCCTAACTTCCTCCAATTGTTCATTGGGAATGCTTGTGTACTTGTCCAATTTCTCCACCCATTCTTTCCATGGGGGTCTTTCTATGTCTAGAAAGTTAGTTACCTCGGGTAATATCGCCGATCTGTAGAATTCATTCACTGACTTGACAATGTCGTGGGATTCGTTTAATGTGAGCAAGTCGGGCCTCTTTGGAGCTCCTGGTCGTTTTCTGTTGGAAAACCTGTTCCCTCTTAGGACTAAGACTTCAGCTGGAGCAATGGGCATAACTATTCTAGAGAACTTGGTCAGTGACAATGCTATGATATCTCTTGGGAGCAGTTTCCGCTTCACGGCAATGGCTGTGCCTACCATCTTTCGAATCTGCCCAGGTTGTAATAAAAGCAGCATGAGAATAGCCCTTTGATTTAAAAGTACAACATTAACTACCAAATACTAATTTCTGATGGAGCCAACTTCATCCTTAAAGTATCATATAACGACTCGAAAAGTATAAAAAGGACGCCACCTTGCCACTTCCCATATCTCCTTCCAAGTCCTAAACCTGCAATAATGCCTTCCATTTCTTACCACTTTCGAGTACGATAAACGTGGAAATGTGGGTTCGAACCTCCACCTCAAGATAAGAGTAGATAACTTCATGGCTCATGTGAGTGCCTCTCCATACCATTTGTTCATAAGATTCTGAGTTTTTCCTGAGGCTTTGACCTCAACGGAATGGTTTGTTGAGGATTGTTGGGAGGGAGTCCCACATTGGCTAATTCAGGGAATGATCATGGGTTTATTAGTAAGAAATATATCTCTATAGGTATGAGACCATATGGAGACGTCCAAAGCAAAGCGATGAGAGCTTATACTCAAAGTGGACGATATCATATCATTGTACAGAGTCGTGATTCCTAACATGGTTTAATCTCTGTTATTAACAGAGAAGCAAAAGCTTTTCAAACAAATTCTACTTTCTCTTGTCTGGATAGAAATCCTATTTCCACCTTCTATCCAGATAATAAGAATTAGTTTTGAACAGCAATAGTCAAGTGCAGAAAAGTTAACCTAGACATGTCTTGTAAGCTATTCCTATGAATTATAAACCTCAGGGAGTAAATGAAGGTTATGATGGTAGATATTGAACAGGTCAAGCTCATAAAGCTTGAACCCATAAACTCATATCTACTGTCCATCAATGCTCAGGGACCATCAAATTATTAACTGGTTCCTATCATCTTAGAATTTAATTTCATGTGAATTGATTTCGAATAGGAATGGGTCAAGTGCAAAAAAATTAAACCAGACATGTCTAATGGTGTAAGATGATCCTATGAGTTATGAACCTTGGGGAGTAAATGAAGGGCTCCCACGTGACCAGAATCATGACCTAAGCTACAAGAGGTGTTAGAACGGAAAACGACCCAAATCTAAGCGATAGAGCTGCCAATGGAAATAAGAATAAATGAAGTAGACATGGACAACGGAAATAAGAACAAATTATGCACCAAAGAAAACAAAGTTAGAGAAAGACTAACTTGATGCAACATGAAAGATTCTCCCCAGATGGAGATCTCAACGAAATCATATCCAAGAGATGTTTCCAGCTTCCCACAAGAACAGTATAGGATTTTTCTGAAGTGCGAGGCGCCTATACGATCTTTCTCATCTGGCTCATGAAGCCATCTTGCACGAACACCCTGTGGAAGCTCTGATCCATTTCCAAGTTTACTGCATACTTCAAATGTATTCTCATAACTACCACTTAAGCTTGGAGAATGTTGATTTGGTTCCTTGATTCCTCCGACAAAAATATCGTTTTCTCCATCACTTTCCTCAAACTCAGAGTTCGACAAATCACTAGAAGATACCCCATCTCCTGACTTGTGGACATATCCTGGAGATTGGTTGGCTCGAATCCTTGTTCTATACTTGGAACGTATTGTATAGTTATGAAAAGGGTGCTCCCCCTGTACGCAAAAAGAATCCACCTATGTTCTTCAACGCCATACAATTGTCTTCCAAATAACAGCACTAGACTATCAAATAAAGGGAGGTACAAACTGATCTTTATGTAATTAAATGAAGGAGATAAAAACCTACCTGAAAGGAATTTAATATATCCTTAAATTCTGAGATGTGATAATCAATTTCAGTAGTTGTGAGCTTACTTTCAATTCCAATAAGCTTAGCAGGGAGGAGATAAGTATACTTCCGAACATCACACTCCCTTCTTGGATCAAAGCTCCTTGACAAGTGAAAAAAATGATGTAAAGTTACCACTTTGTAGTAAAAACATAAAACCGCATCATGCTAATGCTGAAACTTATTGAGCACTTACCTCTGTGAAGGTACAATGCCAAAAACCTTGATATTTTCAGGAAGATAAAAGTTGATGTAATTAGCAAGCAAAATACCACGAGGGTCGCCCATCCATGCACTATCAGGGATTTCCATTTTTAAGGTTATTGTTGTAGCCAAGGAATGAACCTTGAAAATGAAAGAGAACGAAAAAACAAATCAAAACAACCAATAAGATTATAAAAGTCATAAAATGAGATGCAACAAAGATATTCAAGATATTTACTCCTTTATCAGTTCGACTACTCCTTGCCCATGAGATTTTGTTCAGATTTCCATAGTTACTTTCACGAATTCCACCAGCTTTATATATTGCAGCTTCCAATTCTTGTTCAATTGCTACACATTAAAACTGTAATGCTTTAGGACATTCCATCCATGCATTAGCTCGCTACTTTGAACTGTACGAGGTTAATTTCTTATTATCATAACCAACATGGGCACTTAACATTGTTTAATGGTAAAAGAAACATTGAAAGACAAAGAAATGCTTATCCAATAAAATAAATGGAAGTCTACGACAGATCCCATAAAGTTTAATTGCATTAGTGTTGCTGATACATGTCCTTTTTATGTACTCTTTTAGCAGTAACTATTCTGCCACGCATCTCTAGTTCTCCCAAATCATGTAACAGCAAGCATGTTACAAAGTTCCCCTTGAAAACTTGCCTCTTAGATTACATTGTCTGAAATACATGGAATCCAATCTGTCAGTAATTCATAGGAACGTCTGATAATAAGTTCCAAGGTTTCGAGCGCTAGTTGCAATAGATAGCTTGAACCATGAATGCTTTATCAATGGGTCTTTCAAACATCCATCACCTTTAGAACACTTAAGAAAATGATATTCATGGCTTTAGAGTAGAGAAATTGACTATTTAATTAGCTATCAATAGTTAATTTGATAAGGCTTTTGATACAAAATGATAAGGAATCACCACAAGGGAAGTAAGATTCGAATTACCTTATTGATCGAATATCTCAAGGTAAGAACACTTGTTTGAGATTCGGATCACGCTTGAATGATTCTAAAATGCAACCTAAACTACATAGAATTGTAAAGAAAATTAGCCCTTGGCTTAGGAAAGGTAAGAACACTTAGCCCCAATGATAAGGAATCACTCCAAGGGAACATAAAATTCAGATTACCTTGTTGATTAGATATCTCAAGGCAAGAACACTTGATTGAGATTCGAGTCACTCCACAAGAAAGGTCGATCATGTGAAGCTTGAATGCAATCTAAACTTAATAGAATTGCAAAGAAACTTAGCCCTAAAAATGCTGTTTCTACTGCATTTTCCAAATCTCCCTTACAAAGATAACATACATGGCTTTATATAGCCTCAAAATGAAAACCCATAACCTTCTATGAGGCATTCCAAGAGTTGTAACTTTCATATCTTATGAACACTATGTATACTTTATGGTCATAATTAGCCATGTAAATGTAACCTTAGAGTAAATAAAAAGTCTTTAAGTACATCAGTGAAATACCGTAACTCTAAATTATCATCCACTCAAAATTTGTAACAATCTAAGAATAAATGAAGCTTGATTCTTCTTTAATATGTATGAATTGCAACATCTTGTGATAATTTGAATAACATTTTCTTCACATCTTTCTTGAAGTTTATATTGCATGATCGATGTCTTGGTTCATATCACAATTGGTCAGTGAATTTCAACTGTTTCTGTTAGTCACTGTGAACTAAATTGTTGTAAATAGTTGTTGTACTTTACACTTGGCTAAGTAAGTAATTGAGCAACCACCATCACATTCAGTACGAAGGTATGCAAATCAAGGACAGCAACAGAATATCCGGCGGATGTCATTGCCAATCCCCGACAGTAATTTTCATGACATTATGTAAATGATGTAAAAAGAAATGATGAAAAAAGCTCACTTGGATGTGATGATTGCTCGCGTTGCATTTGCAGCCCTGCATTTTTTAAACTCAAGCATTAATGAACTGGTCAAGGATTCACAAAAGGGTCGTCAAGAGAACCAGAGAGTAATATCAAATGAGACCTCTATAATCAGTCCCAACATAGCCGATCCGCATAACGACCTTCTTCTTCCGAAAAGCTTCCCATTTCCGGAGCTGGTCTGGGGCGCACTGAGTGGAAAGAGCATCGGTGGAAGCAGTAGAAGATGAGGAACAGAACAGCAGTCTAGGTCTCAGACCAGAGGTCCACGAAACGAAATTAGGGTAGGGAAAACGGAAGCATAGAAATGAAGTTTTGGTTGCCCATGGGGAAAGCGGGAATCGCAGAGAAGAGACTGCCATGGCATCCAATCTTCGCGCTGTGTGGAGTTGGCACAGTATCTTAGCCGCCTTGTTTTACCTTGAACGACTACTACTTTTGGTGGATCGCGATGCCTATGAAGCCCAATACAGAAACACACCAGATCCTATTAAAAGTTACAAAGCCCAAATCGGCTCCATAGTGGAAGCCCATAAAGGCCCATAGTGAAAGCCCAAAGTGACCCATAAAGGAAGCACAAATTCGCCCAATTGAAGCCCAATCAGGCTTATAGTTGAACCCCAAATTAGCCCATAATGGAAGCCCAAATTGGCCCATAGTTGAAGCCCAAACCGGCCGGCCCATAGTGGAAGCCCAAAGTGACCCATAACGGAAGCCCAAATTGGCCCACGAGTAAAGCCCAAATTGGCCCATAGTTGACGCCCAAAGTGACCCATAGTGGAAGCCCAAATAGGCCCATAGTGGAAGTTCAAATTGGGCCATAATGGAAGCCCAAATGCGCCATTAGTGGGAGCCAAAATCGGCCCACAGTGGAAGCCCAAACGACCCATAGTCGGAGCCCAAATGGAATCATAGTTTGAGCCTAAATCGGCCCACAATAGAAGCCCAAATCGCCCCACAGTAAAAGCCCAAATCGGCCCACAGTGGAACACCAATTGGGCCCTTCATGGAAGGCCGAATCAGCCGGCCCACAGTGGAAGCCCAATTCGGCCCACAGTGGAAGCCCAATTCGGCCCACAGTGGAAGCCGAAATGGCGCATAGTGGGAGCCCAAATGAGCCCAGACTGGAAGCCCAAATCGGCCGATAGTGGAGCCCAAATTCGGCAACCAACAGTGGGAGCCCAAATCGGACCACAGTGGGAACCCAAATCGGCACACAGAGGAAGTCCAAATAGGCCGGCCCACATTTGAGGCCCAAATCGGCCCATAGTGGAAGCCCAAACCAGCCCACGGGGAAAGCCGAATAGGCCGGCCCACAGTGGAAGCCCAAATCGGGCGGCCCACAGTGGTCACCCAAATCGGCCCACATTGGAGGCCCAGCCTAAATCGGCCCACAGGGGAGGCCCAGTTCAAATCGGCCTAAAGTGGAATACCAATTGGGCTCATAGTGGAAGGCCGAATCGGCCCACAATGGAAGCCCAAATCGGCCCGCAGTGGAAGCCGAAATCGGCCGGCCCACAGTGGAGGCCCAGCATAAATCGGCCCACCGGGGAGGCCCAGTTTAAATCGCCCATAATGGAAGCCGAAATCGGCCCTCAGTGGAAGCCCAAATTGGCAGGCCCACAGTGGAGGCCCAAATCGGCACACATGGGAGGCCCAACCAAAATTGGCCCATAGTAGAAGCCCAAATTGGCTTGCCCACAGTGGAGGCCCAGTTTAAATCGGCCCACAATGGAGCCCCAGTTAAAATCGGCCCACAGTGGAGGCCCAGTTCAAATCGGCCAACAGTGGAAGCCCAAATCGGCCCACAAAGGTACATTAATTGGGCCCATAGTGGAAGCCCAAATCGGCCGGCCTCAGTGGAAGCCCAAATCTGCCGGCCCACAGTGGAGGCCCAGCATAAATCGGCCCACCCGAGAGGCCGAGTTTAAATCGGCCCACGATGAAAGCCCAAATCGGCCCACAGTGAAACACCAATTGGGCTCATAGTGGAAGGCCCAATCGGCCCACAATGGAAGCCCCAATCGGCCATCAGTGGAAGCCCAAATTGGCCGGCCCACAGTGGAGGCCCAAAGCGGCACACACGGGAGGCCCAGCCAAAATTGGCCCATAGTAGACGCCCAAAGTAGCCAGAGTAGAAGCCCATATCGGCTGCCCCACAGTAGAGGCCCAGTTAAAATAGGCCCACAGTGGAGGCATAGTTAAAATCGGCCCACTGCGGAAGAACAAATTGGCCCACCGGGGAGGCCCAGTTCAAATCGGCCCACAATGGAAGCCCAAATCGGCCCACAGTGGAACACCAATTGGGCTCATAGTGGAAGGCCGAAATCGGCGAACAATGGAAGCCCAAATTGGCCCACAATGGAAGCCCAAATCGGACCTCAGTGGAAGCCCAAATCGGCCGGCCCACAGTGGAGGCCCAAATCGGCACACATGGGAGGGCCAACCAAAATTGGCCCATAGTAGAAGCCCAAAGTAGCCACTGTAGAAGCCCAAATCGGCCGGCCTCAGTGGAAGCCCAAATCTGCCGGCCCACAGTGGAGGCCCAGCATAAATCCAGTTTGAATCGGCCCACAATGGAAGCCCCAATCGGCCCTCAGTGGAAGCCCAAATCGGCCGGCCCACAGTGGAGGCCCAAAGTGGCACACATGGGAGGTCCAGCCAAAATTGGCCCATAGTAGACGCCCAAAGTAGCCAGAGTAGAAGCCCATATCGGCTGCCCCACAGTAGAGTCCCAGTTAAAATCGGCCCACTGCGGAAGAACAAATCGGCCCACCGGGGAGGCCCAGTTCAAAGCGGCCCACAATGGAAGCCCAAATCGGCCCACAGTGGAACACCAATTGGGCTCATTGTGGAAGGCCGAATCCGCCCACAATCGAAGCCCAAATAAGCCGGCCCAGAGTGTTGGCCCAAATCGGCACACATGGGAGGTCCAGCCCAAATTGGCCCAGAGTAGAAGCCCAAATTAGCCACAGTAGAAGCCCAAATCGGCTTTCCCACAGTAGAGGCCCAGTTAAAATCGGCCCACAGTGGAGGCCCAAATCGGACCATAATGGGACACCAATTGGGCCTACAGTGGAAGCCCAAATCGGCCGGCGGCCCATATCGGGTAGTCCACAGTGGAGGCCCAAATCGGCCCACAGTGGTAGCCCAAATCGGCTGGCCGCGAGGGGGGCCCAAATCGCCCCATAGTGGAAGCCCAAATCGGCCCACCGTTGTGGAGGCCCATATCGGCCTATAGTGGAACCCAAATCGGCCCATGGTGGAGGCCCGGTTCAAATAGGCCTACAGTGGGAGCCCAAATCGGCCCGCAATGGAACACTAATTGGGCAAATAGTGGATGCCCAAATCGGTCGGCCCACAGTGGAGGTCCAAATCGGCCAGCCCACAGAGGAGGCCCATATCGGCCGAATAGTGGAGCCCAAATCGGCCCATCGTTGAGGCCCAGTTCAAATCGGCCTACAGTGAAAGCCCAAATCTTCCCCCAATGGAACACTAATTGGGCAAATAGTGGAAGCCCAAATCGTCCCACAGTGGAAGCCCAAATTGGCCGGCCTACAGTGGAGGCCTAAATCGGCCCATAGTGGAGGCATAGCCGAAATCGGCCCACAGTTGAGGCCTTGCCCAAATTGGCCGACTGTGGAGGCCTAGCCGAAATCAGCCGGCCCACAGTTCAGGCTTAGCCTTAATCCACCCACAGTGGAGTCACTGCCTAATCGGCCGGCCCACAGTTGAGGCCCAATTCGGCCGGCGTACAGTAGTCCCAAATCGGCTCAGCTCAAATCGAGTCCATAGTGGAAGTCCAAATCGGCGCATAGTGGAAGCCGAAATCGGTCCCAGTGGATGCCGAAATTTGCCCATAGTGGAAGGCCGAATCGGCCCATAGTGGAAGCGCAAATTGGCCCAGTATACAATACGAAGTTGGTCCATATTGGAAGCCCAAAGTGAATTAAATGGAAGCCAAAATTAGCCCATGAATGAAGCCCAAATTGGCCCATATTTGAAGCCCACGTTCGCCCATGATGGAGTCCAACTTAGTCCATAGTGGAGGAAGCCCATGTAGAGCTAAAAATAGGAATTAAACGGGGTAAAATTGAAAAACTATATAGTATAGGGTTTGTTCTGCAGTTCTCATCTTTTAACATATTAAATTGAAGATTGGGCGGCTTCATCTCCTTCAATGGGCACCTGCTTGCTCGCTTAATCAGCTCAGCTGAACCCTATAAAAGCCTCTGAGAAGTATTCTTTCACTGCCGTGTCTAGCATGGACCTCCATTATACGAGGGAGAAATGAATCCCTTTACCCTCCCAACTTCCTTGTCCCACCTCCTGTTCTTTGCTCAATCCTCTCCGCCTTTAAGATTAGCAAGCTCAGCCATTGTTGTCGCCGGAGCTGTAGCCGCAGGTTATGGGCTGGGGCCGTGGTTTATATGGTCAACTGCTAACTGTCATAAAATGAAGTACTAGAAAGTTGGGTTGTATTGTGGGTAAGTCTCAAATGAACTTCGACTGCTTAATGAACTACTACAAAATTGGGTTGCTAGTGCTCATTTTCTTATGCATATGAATGTTATATTGGTTGAGAATATTTGGCATAGTCTTGAAAAATGGAGCTCGACCATTTAGGGTGAAACTCCAGTGCCCATTTCTATCCTGATCAGTACGCTATTGATGCATTGTCATTTCCAGTTTTGTGGATGAATCACATATGACTTGCTTTTATTCCTCGTTTGGGTTATGCATGGAAGAAAATAAGGTCCATTTAATGATTCCAAACCTATGTACTTAGGATGTAGAGACTTAGGATGTAGAGAACTTAGGATGTAACGGCTCAAGCCCACCACTACTAGATATTGTTCTTTTTGGGTTTCGCTTTAGGCTGGGAAAGGTATCCACACATTTATAAAAGGTGTTTCGTTCTCCTCCTCAACCAATGTGGGATAATCACAATCCACCCCCCTTCAGGGCCCACCGTCATCGCTGGCACTCGTTCCTTTCTCCAATTGATGTGGGACCCTCCATGAAATTCATATCCATGACCCTCCAATTGTGTCTACCCCCTTCGGGGAACAGCCTCCTCGCTGGCACATCGCCCAGTGTCTGGCTCTGATACTATTTGTATACTATTTGTAACGGCCCAAACCCACAGTTATAGTTATTGTCCTCTTTGGGCTTTTCCTTTCGGGCTTCCCCTCAAGGCTTTAAAACGTATCTGCTGGGGAAAGGTTTTCACACCCACCCTTATAAAGGGTGTTTCGTTCTCCTCCCCAACCAATGTGGGATATCACATAGGAGCACTTTCTCAATAATAACATAACCGTTGGGTTGAATATGTTCTCTTTCTATTGAAATTTAAATGTTCTTTTTTTTTTTTTTTTTTTTTTTTTTGTTTAATGGGTTGAATATGTTTGTTATCATATGATTGTGTGTTGTATGATATGATGTATGTTGATCATGAAAATAAATATTTTGAGACCTATTGCATGCATATTATGTTTGATGATTGAAATATGTTTGATGTGAATTGTGTGACATTATTTATTTTTTCTCACGAAAATAAATGTTTTCGGACTTAATGCATGCATATTATGTTTGATGATTAAGGAAGTTGTGGTAAGGATTACACACTCTGTGAATCGGGTAACCAGCCACTAATGGTCACTGTGCGGAGTGATTGTAGATTCATTTTCATGTGGTAATGGTTACACGCGGGTAACCAACCACTAATGGTCACTCTAAGGGGTGATTGTTGAAAATGGTTTTAGTGAAAAAATTACATGGCGTGTGTTTTGGGTAGAGCTCCACGTCCCTCGATTTCGTTTGATTAGCCTTATGATGTTTATGTATTTGATCCCAATAAGGAAGTTTCTTATCGAGTATTTAATACTCACCTTGTTTTTAAAAAAATGATATTAAGGCGAGGCTATAACAGGGAAGTGACTTGTTAAATTATTTATTTAGACGACATATATTTTAAACTTTCTTTTAAGGGTATTCCGCACATGATTATAATAAATTATTTGGTCGGCATATTTTTCATTTATTTTAAAACTGTAAAATCATTTTTGTTAGGCTCCGACTGCTTACTGTTATGGAGTAGGTAGCCTTATTGGTTTATAAGCTTTCATCAAAGCATGCTTTCCTATAAAGAGAAGGTTGTAAAGGAGGCCATTGCTGCCGGTGTTGATGAATGATGGGTATGATTTGGATATAAAGAAATCTGTGAGGAAGGCAGCTCATGGCTTGAGCGTACGAGCTCGTGTTCTCATCCCCAACCGATGTCGGATCAACATAGCTAGCAAAAGACAGACAGAGTTGACTTCAGATTGTCAATTGTGAATGGTCACAAATGTGGATCTCAGTTTCAATATATATTGTTGTAGCCATTTATAAAATAATATGTGGTCACAAATTGTTGGCATTGTCAACTGTGAATTGGCCTTCATCTGTGATTCTTCAACATGTTTCATGGAAATTCACCTCTTTATTAGAGGTATTGTCGATTCTAATACGTCGGAATTAGAATATGTTCAAGCATACATTGTTATTTAGAAAAGAAGATTATAACCACATGAAACAACCGATCATAGCTCGGTAAATAAAGTATATACCATCTCAAATATTGATGGTTTGATTCACGTTCTTTGTACTCAAAAAAGAAAAAAGAAGAAGATCATCATGAACTCTCTTTTCATTTAGAATCTCTGGTAAATACCTTAGCCAACTTTGGGTAGCATCCTTTATCAGTTCCATGTCCAAAGGACAAAGTAGAAACAGGTGATTCAACATTCTCCTCTTCGTTGCCGTTGTCATCGTCTACCCTCGAATCAAATGATAATCTCCTCGGGCTTCCAGGAGTCCCTCTTTCCCTGCTAGAACTCGAAGACGAAGATGACAACAAAGAGCCGGGCGACCGAGGCTGCAGACTGGCCTTCATAGAAAGCTTTCTGAAGACATTGTTGAGGAAACTGGCTCTATGAAAGGGCTTAGAAGAATTAAGGCCGAGGGGGGAGTTGGGATTAGTAGAGAAATAGGAAGGAGGGGGCGTGAGAGGAGAGAGGAAAGCCCCATTTTCAGGGAAATTGGCCTTGGGAGTGCCTGGCTCTGACTCCCACTGGAATGGCACCGAGGCTGATACTCCTGTGTGGTAATCTTCTTCCACAATCCACATATCGTCTCTTGTCCTCACCTTCTTCAGCTTATTCATGTTTCCTCTCCCTTTTTCAATAGTGAGGAGGATCTACCAACTCCAACGTCCATATAAATAAACCACTGTGATGGGAATGAGTCAGGTTTGGAATAAAATATCTTTAATCTCTCAAATCTGTATGCATATTTACTTAGTAAATTAATAGTGGGTCAATAATAATAATAATAATGTGAAAGACAAAAGGCTTTATATGCATATGGATGAACTGCTGATGTGTCCATGTGTGTGTGTGTTGACCCCAAAACGAAGGCAGAAATGAGGACACATTACAGCTTGGTCGCTAATCCAGGATGCAGAGGCGTTAATTGCGATCCATCTTCATAAAAACTTCCATCATAGTGGGAAATCTGATCCTTATTGATTTTATAATAAACAGAGTAATTCAGATTCCAAAAACTAATAAATTAGAAAGCTATGGAGGAAGAACACAGAAACAAAACAAAACAGTTTGAGCTAAGAGACAGACAGACGAAGTGCAGTCTAACCTAACCATGTCTCGAGTTTCGGTAACCAAACCAATAGTAACGAAGAAGAAGATAACAAGTTAATTGATACCACGTTCTATAGAACAGAAGCCATTCTAATGTTCTTTTCACACTTGATCCCCTTAAAATGGCCTTTGAAAAAAAGGCCATTATATATAACTTAACAACATGTTATTGTTCCCCTCTCTATTTGGTCAACCAAATTTGAGCCCACGTTGCCTCTGAAAGGGTTGAAAATACTATCTGCAGCAGCACACAGATTAGTACTTACTTGCAGAATCCAAATTCATCCATCGTTCTATAATTGGATAAACGTAGGAGATTTAGTCAAGTCAATAATCTCAGACCTACCAGTAATAACTCTTCTCTTGAATTTATACGAACTTGTTCTGCAGTCGGGAGACGGGGTAGACACGTCTATAACCTCATTCTCAACAGGAGGAAGCCCATATGAAACTTCGCTGATTTCAGTAGCTATTCCTGATAAGTTCTTCTTCCTACCAGGTTGCTGCTGCAATTTCATACCACTCCCTTCTAATTGGTTTTCCTCTCCATCATCGATGATGATTTCAGTCCTACCTTCTACAATACAAGGCTGAGCACACAAACCTGGCTCTTGTTCATCACATCCACCCACATCAATATAAGACGGAGTACATGAAGCAGGTGGCACTTGTTCGTTGTCCTCTCGTTCTTTATCGGATCCACGCAATTCATGAGGTCTTCCATCTGTACCTGTCTGGTAATCCATCAAGTTTTGAGGAATTTCATTTGGAACTTCGGTCATCAATCCATATACTCGAGAACTACAAAATTCTTCATATTCTCTATTATACTCCCAGTCATCCTCATTTTCAAGCACACGTCGATCACCTTCGGAATAGCATGGGAGCTCATCGATGGGGGAAACTTGGACCCTCATATGCCCTGGCAAACTTGGGCAACCTGCCGCATTATTCATGTACTTTGTTGAGAAGTAGTTTACAGTAATATTCAAACTGCAAGGATTAGGAGAAAAACGTGAATAGAAGGCAGGACAGACAAATTTGATTGAAATTTACATCAGTTTGTTACTTCTTTATAAATCATAATAGTAAGACATTGTCCCTATCAGACTTTAACTTTGGTTTCACCCAAAAAACCTCACAGTTATGAGGATATTGTCCTTAATTATGTCACATTTCCAACAAATTTGACAGTGAAATCGGATGTTGTATAAATTTTCTCATACCTACACCAAGCTGGAAGTGTGAGCATTGTGTATGCAAGTTTAATTTTGTTGGCAATTCCAGATAGAGACTTGAAAGTTGCAGCAGCACTTCTTACAGCCAATGATTCATTAGGATGCTGCCAGGCCCATTCAAACTGCATTCACAGTTAGAACATCAAATTAAGATACAGGTTAAAAAGGAAACCACCAACACATGTTGGTAAATTCCCGAAACCCCTAACGTATACTCTTAACATCTTAACATTTGTATAGTCATCGAAGAGTCATTCAGCTAGTAGAAGGCACTCGATGCATAAAAGACGCACAATCGAGCGATTTGTAGAGCTCAAAGTCCGGAAATGTAACCTGAAGAGCAGAGACATTGGTGGGGAAGCCGTAGATGCAGAACACCATCTCCCAAGGTCTCTTCCTCTTAGTACGCCACGCACCGCATCTAATTTCGCCATTGTGCTGTCTGATTCTACGTTTAGGGTTCACTGTGAATCTGAAATTCCAAATAACAGTTCACTGTGAATCTGATTTACGCATTTCTCACATTTCTTGATGTTCCCATTCACTCAATTAATGCAGGAATCAAAGAAAGATGGTAAAGAAATTTCCAGAATTGAAAAGTAGAGAAACAGATCCGAGTATCCAGAGATAGTAAAACCGCGTTTTTCAATCCATTATTTCAGAGAGAAGACAAGCAGAAAGAAGATCCGATCTAGGGATGCAAGAAGAGAAAAGAATCGAACCCAATATAGGTATGGCCTTTGTAACGAGGGCACGCAGAGGCCAAGAGATAGCATGAAAAGAAACCGTTCCCTTCGTTACCCCTTTCTTCATCTTCATCGTCTTCCTTCTTCTCCTCTGCAACAGCCATGGTTTTAGGGATTTCCGGCTTCTCTTTCCTCCTCCGCATCTCTCTCTCTCTCTGAAGAAGATGAAAATTTGCTTTAAAAAAAAAAAAAAAAAAAAAAAAAACAATTCGACCGTTGACGTAAAACTTGAATCGGTATTTATTCACGTAAATGGCTTGGGATTTTGAACCGGTTCATTACAGGCAATTGGGTTGGTTCGTGAATTTACCGTTTCGCCCGAATTAATAGAGGGAAAAGAAGTATGGCGTCGAAATCCGCAGTTCTTCAGATTAGAATACGTTGTTTGCTTATTAAAGTTGTTTTTGGTTGCCGTAAATTTCATCTTAAAATATGAATCGAATCTAAGAATCCAACTTTAATTTAAAGTTGTTTAACCTGAGTTATTTTCCGTAAAGCTGATTGGATTGCCCGCAAACGGATGAGCGATTCAATGATCGACTCAAACAAAAGAAGAAACTCGGAAATCTTAATTGATATCAGAAGCGATTGCGATTGGGCACATTTCTCAACACTTGAGTGTCTCTGTTTCAGACTTACAGACGTTTTACAAAATCAACTCGAAGGGAATACAAGAGGAGGAGAAGTATCCAACGATATATAGGAAACCCGAACAATACAGAAGCCCTAGCCCGAAACAGTCGCATCAATTGGAAGGCTTCTTCGACGAGGGCATCAGATGCCTCCACAAGTAGCGGCCGCTGGCCATGTCGACCACCGTCCAGAATCCCGATTGCATTGCCGAGGACACCTGTTCAAACAAACCACAATCCTTCCGTTCAGACACAAACAAAGAAACAAGAAGGAAATGCGTGATTCCGGTATAAAAGAATTACAAGAACCTTGGAGAAGGAGGAGGAGAAGGAGGAGGAGGAGGAGGAGGTCGAAGTGGTAGACACATCGTTGGAGTGGGTCTCGGAATTATCGTCGGCCTCGAAATCTTGAGGCTGAGATTTTAGGTTCCGGAGAACAAAGAAGCCGGCAAGAGTCGCTGAGAGAAATATGAGAATAAATCTCAGCGGACACATTTTTTTCAACGCCCGTCCTTCCCTAACCTTCGGATCTGAATGAAGGAGAGATTCGTGGCGAGGAAGAGGAAGAAATGATTAGGGTAAACAACGAAGGGCAGTGAAGTGAAAGAAATTATCAAAATTTTGAGGAATTTGGAATAATTTGATGCCAAGAAACTTGCTTTTCCACCTAACCTAACCACTCCCTTTCTATTATTTCTTATGACTAAATTGAAAGGCCCCCAAATCAAGACAAATCATATGAACAATCTGATAAGGTTAGAATATTCAACACAAAAGGATAATGGTGGCTGGCTACTATTCTTCTATGGAGTTGACAAGTCCAAAATGGTGCACCAACTCAACTGTCAATGTCGTCATCCATAGATGATGAGCAGGAATCAGGGCGAATGCAGGGAGGTAAAACCAACCAAGCAAAGACCCTCTAGGAAAGGTTTAATAATAAAGGACGAAACATGTAAATCATAATGTTCAGTTGAAATTATCTAAGTCAGGCCCATTTCTTCTACTACGAATAAGATGGGGCAGTACTGTAAGGCCCCCGCATACAGGGCAAAAGGAAGGACAAATAGGGAAACACCGTAAGCCAGTTTCGTAATATTCCAAAGAGGAAGGCACGCCTTAAAGCAACAAGATTGACCCTTTTTTTAGCGCAATTCCCGGATTCGCTTCACATCTTTGAATTGCAACCAAAAAGGACAATGACTTATGTTTCTTTCGTGCTCGGTTTGTGCACGTTCATGAAAAAACTGTTGAGCCAAGTTGCAGCACTTGCTTCAGCTTTGACGAACTTGAGACAGGGACTTCATTGTGTTTCCAAGTTGACTGCCATACTTAAGCTGATCAGAAGAATATCCATGATGTCCCAGCAGAAAAAAGCTTTATGATACTCGAGTAAGCACCTCTCACCTAGACTTTAGCAAACCGAGCGATTTTTGCCAGAGCTGTTCTTAAACTTCGGATACCAGCTCCTGATTTTGAACTTACCATCATCTGAAATGATAAACCACATCTATTACATCTCTCATTATAAACTTGGGCCAAACTTGGAGAAAATTAACTCAACAAACACTTTTGCTCATACCAGAGGTTGGACAATTGACTTATTTGCCTGGAATCTCTGAAAAAAAATTTGTGGCCAATAGTTGTCAGTCTCAAAAGAAGAAAGGAAGAACGAAACCAACAAACAAATAAATAATGGTTTTAGAAGAGATATTATAATCAATAGGGGGGTGAGTAGTAAAACCTCTTCAATTTGCATTGCTCTACGTGCTACATCCATTGGGAAGACCGTATCAGTCTTTGTCAATACAATTTGGTATTTAGTTTGAGATCTATCACAGTGAATTAAGTCATAAGCATCAACACATCAATACATCATATATATAGAAAGTTCAGTGCATGTAAATTTGGTACCTTTCCATCAAATCAATGAGCTCTTGATCCCTTGGCTTCATCCCCCATTTCGTATCAATAAGTAAGCATACCTGTTTCAGACCAACTCTCGTTGCGACGTACTCTTTCACCTAAGATGTACAAGTCTTCAGTCAATTAGTTGGCTGCCCATTGCTGTTATGAACAATCAGTTTCTGGGGAAGGCCAACTTAAAATAGAAGTTCTTACCAATTCCTCCCAAGCATCCTTAACTTCTTCTTTTGCATAAGCAAAGCCATATCCAGGTAAATCAACCAAAGACATCTTTGATCCCAGATTAAAAAAATTAATGGTCTGTACATGAACAAACATTACCAAGTGTTACCAGACATTTCCAACACAATATCTACCCAGAATTGTAGACGTCGTCACCTGAGTAAGACCAGGTTTGTCAGACATCCGTGCAACACCCCATTGTCTTGTAAGGGCATTAAGCAGTGATGACTTTCCCACATTTGATCTTCCTACAATGAAGGAAGATATAAGGCAATATCAAAATGTCTTCCAAGGAACTAATGTCCAATCCAAAAATTTCATAATATTGTAGCAACCCAAGCATGAGGATTGTGGAGACCGGGAGGAGTAAAACCGTCATTTTTTCATGACTTGGAATTAAGTTCAAATATTATTTAGACAGGTTGTTCTAGCCTCCTCCCCCATTCACTCGCATAATATCTTCAAAGATACACAAGAGACTCTAAGAAATACTAGCTAATTCATGATAACAGTACACTTCAACGTCACAAACACAATGACAAATATATCAAATATTATCCGATACAACTACAAATGTAAATTAGATTTTCAAGAACTACTAGTTAATGCATCGAGAATATCAGATAGCTAAGCAAGTGCAAAACTTCGAATACATACCAGCAAATGCGATTTCTGGCAAATCCGGAGTCGGAAAAGATGATGAAACTTTTGCAGCAGCAAAGAAGGTTAACTTATTCCTGAATACCTGCGGATTACAATTAGTTTCCACTCGGAAAATGATAGGATTGGGGAATGGAAAAAAAAATATTAACATTTCTGTTGCATAAATATTGCATACATACATTTTCTTCAATTCTTTCTCTCTCAGCACTGCTAGAAAAGGGGATATTATCCAATGGGGCAGAGAGATCAGTGTTGTAGCCTGCTCTTCTAAGCTCAATCATGCGCCTGCGCCCCAACAACTGTCAACGACATAATAAACAATCATAAATGGAACAACACAAAAAATGTTGAGTAACGGGGAAACAGACTTAACAACACATGGCTATGCAAATTACATTATCTTCTACGAACGAAATGATAGATTTACTAGGCTGTATTGCACGGAACTGAGCATTGCTTGATATCTCATTTTTTTCCTCTGGTTTTGCTTTCTCCTGCCTGGCATTTTCTGGAATCAAAGGTAGGACGATACATCTATCATTAAGCTTAGCATATTGAAAAATAAAGTACTTCAATTACATCCAAGCAATCAATGGGATAAGTAGGAAACTGAGACATGGATATGATCTCACCATCAGTTAGTATCCCATCATCCAGCCGCTTATTCGAGACATCGTATGGATCTATACGAATTACCCGTTTCCTCTTTTTTGACTTATCAGTTCGTATCTCTGGATCACCATTTGCACTTGTTGTCCTGAAAACTCTTTTCTTGGTAGGATCTGAAGGAGTTATACCCCATGATTTTTTCACCGTAGAATCCATTGTGTTGCTCAAATCCTTGGTGTTTTTGGAATGTGTCTTCCTTACGGATTCCACATAGAGATCTTTTCCCCCCCTAGTTTTCCTTCTTTCATATGACACTTTCGGAGTTCTGATATCATTTTCTTGGTTTTTAATAGAGCGTTTACCTTGAGAACTAGAATGGCTTAAACTCTTAGAAGCCAAAAGTGAAGAAGCATATGCGTCACTGCTCTTCCCGGCTACTGCAGCACCGTGTCCTCTTCGCGAATGAGACTTGAATGAGGTGACCTTCATATCACTATTTTGGGCACCATATATTCGCTGTCTTTTAACATTAGCAATTGGAGTCCTCTGTTTTCCCTTCCGGGCAGCCTTTTCAACACTCGCAGTTCTTGCAATTGTGTCGCTATCTCTTGTGCTCCTATCGAAGTTCTTCCTTCCATGTACACCGCTCTTGGAACTCTTAGATTTACCAGCCGCAAGCTTGAGTTTCTTCTTGAACCTAAACCCCGAGCTGAGCTCTTCTTCGGACATTGTCTAGCAGATGTCTATAAAGCCTGAACCGAAATTGGCCAAAAAAAAAAAAAAAGAATCTATATACTTACTTCGAACAGCTACATTGCATATGCCATATGGGAGATGGAAGACAGCAAAGAAAATCCATGGTTCCAAAGAGTTAAACCAAAAGCATGCATTTACAGAGCTCAGATGAAATAGAGAAAGAAAGAAAGACCTTCGGTTTCTGGCCCTTTGTTCAGCGGAAGCGTTCGCCTTCTTCGTCCGCAGTCGGATTGGTAATGGGATCTTTTCGGTTTCGTATAGCCCTATGCCCTCCACTTTCTCTCTCCCTCCTCTTCACTCGGGCTTTCCCTCTCTCCCTCCTCTTCACTCGGGCTTTCCGGTCGTAGCCCATCCCCATCATTTTTTTTTTTAAATCGCTCAAAATTTGCATTTTTTTTTTCATTTTTATATTTCTTCATATATATATATATATATATAATATTTATTTATATTTATGGTGGGCAATAAATATGGAGTTTTAATTTTTTTTTTTACAATTATCTATATTCTTTCCTTTAATTTTTCTTAATTATCCCTCCCACCCATAATTCTTTATTATTTTTCTTATCATTCTATTTCTTTAGTTATTTATTTATTCGCTCTTAAATTATTGGTTTCTTTATTCAATGTTTAATTCATTTATTTTTATTTTTTCGGTTAGGTATTTTACCGCTCATCTTGTGATCTTAGTTGTACATATGTTATAATAATAAATTATATACTATCGGATATAATGTATTTGTATTTAAATATATACGATACAAATATCAATACTTTTTCCATAAAGCTTCATATACATTATGATAAATATATATCATGCATTAAAATATACACATTAACATCTACTCAACATTACCATTTTTTTTTTAATTTAATATAGAATATGATAAAAGACATACTATAGAATATAACATTCACGGGGAGCTCAATTCACGAATGTTACTACCATATTATATTTTATAAAAACATTTTATATTTTATATTATTTTAAATTCATAAAATATATTATTTTAAATTCATAAAATATATTATTTTAAATTCATAAAATATATTATTTTAAATTCATAAAATATATTATTTTAAATTCGAATCTAGGTAAGATTTTTAAGTCAACAATTAATTTACTTAGTAAGTTATTAATAAATTTTATTATTTTTTTTATTAATAAAGTTGTATTTTTAATAGGTTATTGATAAATTTTTGGTATGGTCGTTAGTGAGATGATCTGCACTTAGATATATGATAAAATAGGAGTATATAATCATTGTGTTTTTTGTTTACACAATAATCTATACATGATTTATGATAGGGGTATGAATGAAACAGACCCACACCGCCTACTTTGGCTCATCAGCAGATAAGTAACATATAAGAGCATACATGCCCGGGGGTATGCCTTTTCCAATTAGGGCATGTAGAGCTTGTTCCCACATTTGCATCTCCAGACTTTCGGGAAATCATCACCGACGCCTGAAGGTCCCGGCGGCACCGACACAAGAACCGTAGTACAGGGCGTGCAGCTCCCACACTTTGAGTTGCAGTTCGGCGGCGACGATCCCAACCCACTCAATCCTCTTCTTGACAAGGTCAACTCCTGATCTTCATGATTAGCGATGGACTGACATAGTATAATGTGTTAGATTTTTTGGGTGCAAAAATAGGTATTTGTAAGAAAATATATGAGGAAGGTGATGAATCCTCCATTATCATATTGGAACTAAAATAAATTTACCTGAGTATGTGCATGGCCGGATTCAGCAGATGAGCAGCGCCTAGTGTTGTTTGAGGACAATATGAAGATAATGAAAAACAAGAAGAAGAAGATGGGTTTAGGTTCATTGATTCTATTGAACTTCATCCCTTCTTCCTATGTTTTCCAAATCAAGAAATAATACAAGAGCCCTTGTGCTGACACTACAAGAAAAATGTGATTTTATAGCGTTTGAATATTGCATTTTTGTTTTTGAAAATATGCTATAAAAAGTGAAGGAAATTTTTAGAAAAGCTTTTTATAGCCTTTGACAAAAAAAAATATGCTATAAAAAAGTGAAGGAATTTTTTTAGAAAAGGACATTTTCCCCTCTTATTTATCTTTTATTTAAATTTTTTTATTCTATTGGTTTTCTCTCCCTTTCTTATTCGGTTCTCTTTTCTTCCTTCTTCCATCCTATCCTTTTTCTTTCCCCTTTCCCATGCTCCACCTAATTTACATGTTTGTTATAATGTGATGTCTAATTAGTTGTATGCAATCAGTTAAGTATTGAAATGATGAAGTTATTAATATTTGGTAATTTTACTTTGTTTTCTTACACAAAAATTATATGCCTCTATTAGAGAATAAGAAAAAAATGTACTAAGCTTTCTTTATGCTGGATTCATGTTCTAAGTTCCACGGTCGTCGGCGAGACCAAAAACTCCGGCGAACGTTGGAGTTTTCGTTCAAATGCGACCCATAAGCCTCGCCAAACTTCGGGGATCACCACAACAACAGACCCCGACCCTTAGCCAAACCGCCTGCAAGGAAGAAAACGAAAAAACGTGAGAGTGAGGCAGAAACCGACGACGCTCTAGCGAAGCCAAATCATACGAAATCGACTTCGAAACCTCCAATCTACACCACAAAAACGATCCCATTGACCTTTACACACCGAGGATAGATTTCGACGTTGCTTACACATCGTACACTGTCAGGTAAGGGTGACAGAACGTCGGATTTTCGATCCCTCTCAGATCCGAGAGTGTTAGGCCCTTACGAACCAAACAAACACCTTAAATGGTATTAGGGGGAGGAGGAGACTTGAAAACGGAGGAAGGATGTCGGAACGACGTGACTGAGGAGAGAGAGAGAGAGTCGTCGAAAAAAACTCTCTAGCAATCGGGCGAGGAAGACAAAGTCCGGCCTGATCTCCGACCCGCGATCCAAAATCCTCGCGACCCAACGATTCAACCCTCGGCCCATCGAAACAAATCGCGGCCCAACAACAAGTTCAGCCCAGCCCACCGCAACCAAAACCCTACAGCTCATCACAACTAGAACCCTAGTCGCCCTTTGGTTGTGCCACGTGGCACGTCTGCAGCTCGACACCCACTCGGCTCCGATGGCTTGATCAGATCGGCAGTGGCTTCTCGGCTCCGGCAGCTTATACGGCTCGGAAAACTTGTTTTCGACCTGTTTGGTACCATTTTGATCCTCTCGGACTTGATTTTGACCCCATTTAAGGTAAAATAGATCATTTTAAGGCCAGATTTCACAAATTCAAGCTGGAAATTAACTAATACTAATGAAGGTGTCGAATGATCCAATAGGAACCAATCACCAACGGAAGGCCGACCAAGTAAGTGGCTCACCCGTCGTAGGTTATGCGTTGTATGTTGTATGTTGGCACGTGCCCGAGGATTCGCACGTGTCATTAATTTGTATGCTAGACTGTTATACTCGACTAAGTACGCTTGTGAAATGTGAATGTATGTTGATTAGTATGATGTGATGTGCAATGCTTATGATGTTTATGATGTGTTTGGATGATTCTAGCATGAATGGTACTATAATTTTGAATGTAAACAACATATAATGTATGACATGAAATCACGATAAGTTGCACGGAATGTAACCCCGTTAGGATTATGTATGATACATAGACTGAAAAATTAGAAATGACATGTTAAGTATGAATGATGATAGCGGGGTTATATTCATTAATGATAAAAGTAGAAATATTGGGGACTTCAAGCCTTTTGTGTGCTCATGCATTGGGGGGATTTTTTATTGATGACTTCAGGCATGTACAACAAGAGAGTACAGAGAATAGAAAAGTACCTTTCAAAGCTTTACTAGACGGGATATATATATGGTTCAGTCTACTAAATATAGCTTTACCAGATTTAACCATCTACTATATATAGCTATGTACCATATATAGCTTTACCGGATATAGCTTCACCATATATGGCTTTACCAAATATAGCTTTACCGGATATAGCCATTGACCAAGCTCTAAATACAGGGAGCAGACTCCATAACTCAACATGTACAACGGCTGGGCTCCATTAAATCCCGTGGCTCGTCTTGACGGCTTAGTTGGTCGAATCAGCAACTCGGCTTATCGGCTCGATATCACTATAATATATCGATTACAAGATTTTCGGCCCTTCCGAAGCTGTTACTGCCCTTAGTTTTACCATCTAAGGTTAGTATGGTTCCTAACCATCAAAGAAAGATTGTGTTGGGAGTTTATTTTGATAAATAGCATGAGATTTTGCTAGGGTATGTTATGAAAGGTTCCTAAGTTTTTATGTCGTTATTATAGGACATATTTAACCGTTGGAATTAGCTTGTTGTGAGTGACTTCGGCCAAGGCCATCACGGTAAGTGACTTACTGTTGAAGTTTTCTTACTGCGTGTTGTATGATGGTGTGTGCCATGTGGCCCCCTGCATGCACCATATTTTATATGATATGACTATATGCTGTATGAATTATGTGACTGTTTCCGCTATGAAATGTTATGGATTATGTTGACTGTTGACTGTTTACGCTATGAAAAGTTATGGATGATGTTGACTGTTATGCTGTGAGAATATTGTTGATCTTCTCGTATCATATGCCATGAAAGTGTTGATCGATGCCATGAATATACGTAGTATTATCGAGTCATGTCATGAGATGCTTATGCAACTAGAGTGTATTTTCATGTTATGTAATATGCCATGTAATGTAAGTCATGTGAGATGCCATGTAATGTAAGAAACGTATATGCGATGTTAGCAATGCTTTTGTAATGCCATGTTAGGTATGTTAAGGGACCTCATGCACTTATGTATGTCACTTGCATCGGGATAATTCCCCTTTATGTTACGAAAGAATGAATTACGATATTTATGTTTGTCATGATATCATGCAGGCCCTTTTCTATTCTGTGGTGTCCGACAACGTGTAACACGTTGTGCCCAACCAAGCCATGCCGAGGGGGTATGTATACGAGCCCACCTGGTGGGTCCATGTACGAGTACATGGGCCGTGTGTGAAGGAGTACCACACATCCAACCCTACCCAGAATAGAAAAGCGCCCAAGGTCATGTAAAGTTTATGAAAAGTAAGGTCCCGCTCATATGTTGCATGTGTTTGCATTTCTAACCCCAACAGTGGGGTGACTTACTGATTTCATAAAATACTAAGCCACGTGCTACCTACATTTTTTAGTCAAAGGCAAGGCGCCAATGTACGGTTGACGAGCTGAGGACACCATGGAAGTGGACGAGGGGCATTTTTAGTAGTTTATGTTTATTTGACTTATTTAAGTTAAAGCATTGAACATTGTTTTATTTAGATTTGTTTTGACTTCAGTTACAAAAGGTTTTATTTTCGGAGATATGTTTGTTTGGATTTTTGGATCTTTATGAAAGACTTTATTGATGAGCTTCCGTGAGTTATGTATGCATGGGTGACGTCACTAATTAGGTTTCAAAAACTAGGGGCGTTACAGTTGGTATCAGAGCTCTAGGTTATAGGCTTTGTAAACTGGCTTGTAAACTGGCTTACAATGTAGGCTTAGGCTTTGTAAACTGGCTTGTAAACTGGCTTACAATGTAGGCTTAACGTACTTCCATGGTCCTCCAGCAAATGCTCCGTCAGGTATGCCTTTTTAAAAATTAAAGTTTCTTAGTTAAATGATGCATGTAATAGTGAATATGTATTTTGTAATGAATGATATGATGTACATGTGTTTTATGTTGGCATGATTTATGATATGTTATGTACTATCAGATGGTTATGTTAATGCTATAGTTGTATGTACGAGTGATTTGCATAATTATGAATGTTTATAGAATCTATTAGATGAGTATGTGACTTAGTAGTTAGTGCACTATTTGGATGCCACCTAGAACTTAAGGAGGAGATCGTAGGGGACGACCCCCGCTTAGGGGTAGAGGAAGGGGTGGAAGGGGACGTAGTTGGGGACGTGAGGGTTCTATAAATAAGCCTCTTTCGTCACCAGCGACACCTCATGCCACACCAAACCCTAAAACTGCCCTAGTAGAGGCAGACGATCCAACTGTGCATAGACGATCCAACTCGATAACCAGCACTGAAAACCATCTTTACATTGGATGGTTTGGTGTTTTGATGATGGTGTTTTGATGATCCCTAACTTATTGACCGCAACTTCTGTATTTATTAATTATCTTTCTAGCATAGTTTAAGTAATTTATTAATTATCTTTCTAGCATAGTTTAAGTAATTTATTAATTATCTTTCTAGCATAGTTTAAGTAATTTATTAATTATCTTTCTAGCATAGTTTAAGTAATTTATTAATTATCTTTCTAGCATAGTTTAAGTAATTTATTAATTATCTTCCTAGCATAGTTTTAAGTAATTTATTAATTATCTTCCTAGCATAGTTTTAAGTAATTTATTAATTATCTTCCTAGCATAGTTTAAGTAATTTATTAATTATCTTCCTAGCATAGTTTAAGTAATTTATTAATTATCTTCCTAGCATAGTTTAAGTAATTTATTAATTATCTTCCTAGCATAGTTTAAGTTGTATTTTTAATAGGTTATTGATAGATTTTTAGTCGCAGTACTTAGATATGTGATAAAATAGAGTATATAATCATTGTGTTTTTTGTTTACACAATAATCTATATATGATTTATGATAGGGGTATGAATGAAACAGACCCACACCGCCACTTCGGCTCATCGGCGAATAAGTAACATATAAGAGCATAGATGCTCGGGGGGCATGCCTTTCCGATCAGGGCATGTAGAGCTTGTTCCCACATTTGCATCTCCAGACTTCTGGGAAATCATCACCGACGCCTGGAGGTCCCGGCGTCACCGACACAAGAACCGTAGTGCAGGGCGTGCAACTCCCACACTTTGAGGCGCAGTTTGGTGGCGACGATCCCGGCCCAGCCAATCCTCTTCTTGGCAAGGTCAACTCCTGATCTTCATGATTAGCGATGGGCTGGCATAGTATAATGCATTAAATTTTTTTAGTTAGAACACTAGATTTGGGTGCAAAAATAGAATAGGTATATACGAGGAAGGTGATGAATCATCCATTATAATATTGGAACTAAAATAAATTTACCTGAGTATGTGCATGGCTGGATTCAGCATATGAGCAGCGCCTAGTGTTGTCCGAGGACAATATGAAGATAATGAAAAACAAGAAGAAGATGGGTTTAGGTTCATTGGTTCGGTTGAACTTCATCCTTCTTCCTATGTTTTCCAAATCAAGAAATAATACCAGAGCGCTTATGCTGACAATACAAGAAAAATGTGTTTTTATAGCGTTTGAATATTGCAGTTTTTGTTTTTGAAAATATGCTATAAAAAGGAAGTAAATTTTAGAAAAGCTTTTTATAGCATTTGAGTATTACATTTTTTAAAATATGCTATAAAAAGGAAGGAAATTTTTAGGAAAGGACATTTTTCCCTATTATTTATCTTTTATTTTAAATTTTTTATTCCATTGGTTTTCTCTCCCTTTCTTATTTGGTTCTCTTTTCTCCTTTCTTCCATCCCTTCCTTTTTCTTTCCCCTTTTCCATGCTCCACCTAGTTTACATGTTATATGTGATGACATGATGTCTAATTATTTACGTATAGAAATGATCATGTTATTAATATTTGGTAATTTTATTTTTTTTTCTTGCACAAAAATTATATGCTTCTACCACAATCTAAGAAAAAAATGTATTAAGCTTTCTTTATGCATTGTATCTGGATTGATGTTCTAAGTAGTCAATAACAAATTGTTCTAATGTTTACTATGGTTTAGGTGGGATGACAAAAAAAATGTGTTATATTAATAGTCTGAATTTTTTTATGACTTCGCAAACCATTCTTTTTACTTGCAAATACTCGTTAGGAAGTGCATGTGGAACACATATTCATGTATCAATCAACGGGAAAATATTTTGTTAATGTTTTTTAACCATGTGTTTAGTAATGTTTTTATAAATTGCATGACACATGGATAATTTTTAAAGGGAATGATTGATGGCCAATGGTCTTTCTAAACCCTACAACCATACTATGAAGAGAGCAGGTTGTGTCCCTCATGTTGCGACAAAAAAATTGGCGATCCCCAAGTGGTGCTCATTCGACCACGTGTGTAACGGATAAAAAAAATCCACGAAAAAAAACATCGACTTGGGAAACCTGTTTCCGACTTGTTTGGCACCGTTTTGACCCTCTCGAACTTGATTTCGACCCCGTTTAAGGTGAAATAAATCATTTTAAGGCCGTATTTCACAAATTCATGTTGTCGAATGATCCAATAGGAACCAACCACCAACGGAAGCGTAGGACGTATACGAGGAGCGAGGAGCTTACGTTTATATTTTAGGGAGTACTTCGGCTAAGGCCTACCAAGTAAGTGCCTCACCCGTCGTAGGTTATGCGTTGTATGTTGTATGTTGGCACGTGCCTGTGGATTCGCACGTGTCATTAATTTGTATGCTAGACTGTTATACTCGATTAAGTACGCTTGCGAAATGTGAATGTATGTTGTTTAGTATGATGTGATGTGCTATGCTTATGACGTTTATGATGTGTCTAGATGATTCTGGCATGAATGGTACTATAATTTTGAATGTAAACAGCATGTAATATATGACATGAAATCACGATAAATTACATGAAATATAACCCCGTTAGGATTATGTATGATACGTAGACTGAAAAATGAGAAATGACATATTAAGCATGGAAGATGATAGCGGGGTTATATTCATTAATGATAAAAGTAGAAATATTGGGGACTTCATGCATTATGTGTGCTCATGCATTGGGGGGATACCCCTATTCCATCACGAGGGTACGGGCATGTACACCCAATGGCAGGGGTACGATCGTTATGTTTTGCATAGCGTTGCCGTGACGGTTACTAGTTCTAACAGGTGTCCAGCCTAAGGAGCTCCCAGAGTATGCTCGCCCGACAAAGAAAGTGCCTAGCGGTGTGCGAACCGACTGGAGAGCCAGTACTTGCACGTATGGGCTGTATGTAGAGTATATGGTATACGTCCAAATTACCCGTTAGGACAGCACCGTATGAAGATAGATTTAAAGATAGGTCCCATCATCGCATTTGCATGTGATTGTTGCATAACCCCAATAGGGAGTCACTTACTGAGTATTCGAGAAATACTCAAGCCTCGTTCTACCACATTTTAAGATAAAGGCAAGGCACCCATGTGAGACCAACGGCAGCATCGCACATCCCGGGATCGTGGCACATGCATAGGATAGTTGTTTTCCATTCGTAATATAGGCTAGTATATGTTGAATTTCATCTAAATTCATAGTATAGGTTGAATTCCCATTTACATCATTAGTATAGGTTAATATAGGTTGAATTGTAATCGCATTAATAAATCATAGGTTAGTATAGAACCTTTATTTCAGAGTTGTTTTCCCTTTCTTTCCCTTGTATTCGTTATTCATGAGGTAATAAAAGACAAACTTATGTCGCAGTTATGATAAGAGCCCATTTAAAGTAAATTCCGCGTTTCAAGTATAGTAATAACCTTAGATTAAATAAGTAAATATGTAGCGTCGTTACAGTTGGTATCAGAGCCCTTGGGTATAAATCTTATAGATTAGCTGTCACGACCCAATATTTTACAACAAGACACAAATGCACAAAGTGATTTAAATATGAAATAAAGAAAATCCTTAAATTCGAATAAAGTTTTTGGACGACAAACAACAGATGTCAAAAGAATGCAAATAAAAAAATAAAGACTAGACTGACACCTTGAGACAACCTGTTCCTCTGCGACAATCCCCATCTCCATCACGCCCACCCTTGACCAACGCCTCGCGCTCCTGAAAAAAAAAAAAAAAGGGAAAACATAGCAAGGATGAGTATAAAAATTATACTGAGTAAGCCACCTACTTGTAGGCTCTCTTCGTGTCTTAATTTAACAGATTCCCACGGTTTCCTAATTCGGTTCTAGGAAATCTGGTTCTAATCTTAGTCCCTTGGAGCTTGCCCCTTGGGTTTCACCGGTTCATCGTCCTTTCATTAAACACCTAGAGGTTCCTTATGCCAAGCTAATATGGTCAGTATCTCTCTATGAAGTGCTACCTCTACATGGCTATCTAGGACTACATGGTACCTAGCCTAGGGGTGTGCTGAATACCCCTACGCCCATATAGTCCCCCCTATGGGGGGCGCGGCCCAACCCGTTCCCATGCAGCTAATGGGCTGTGCGACGTGGGGACACATTTCCCATGGGAAATGGCTAAGAGCTGTAAGGACTGATCAGGGATCCTTGGTCCTCCCACGAAGCTATAGATACCGTTCTCACGCTAGCAATCTATGAACACTCTAAGGTACTTTCTTGCCGTGGTAAACCGCTAAGTTCCTAGGGGAAAATTAAGTCGGGCTGGAGCGATACATCGCTCCTAACAGTAATTTCCTAAGCTTATGATAGAAATGAGCCCTAGCAATTAACAGAGTGTAAATGCAACCTTCTTCTAACATCATAGTATGTAATTCATGCAAACTAGGCATACTAGCTCAACGGGGCGATGACCTCCATCAAGTACCCAGAGCACGAAGTTTGCGCTCAATGGGGCGAATTCGTCCATCAAGCACCCAGAACACAGCATACACAATTCTAACATAAATTAAACGCATGCATACATACGGCGGAAGTTTAAAGCATACAACAACACTCATGTAATTCACCCAATACAATCATAACAATTAATCTGACTAATAATTTACATGGAGAGCTAATCTGAAGCAAAACTACTAACATGCATGCAATCCAAGTGAATCCTACAAGTATTTGTTCCTAAATACCGGGTGGTGACTTACCTGGTTGACACGTGCCTTTTTGTTAGCATTTCTTTGCCCGTGAGGTGTCCAAAAATACTGATTTCTTTATATTAGGTCCCTATTCACGTAAAAACAGTATTAGAACTCGAACCAGGACAAAAATTGGGCAAACAAAGAGCAACTGGGTCAAAACGGCCGTTTGATGCGCGCTCACGCACCAGCAGTGCGCTAGGAGTGCGAGGGCCACGCGAGCGGGAAGGCACCAGTCGCAGGCCGTACGCGCGCCTACAACGCGCGGCAGCTTTTGCGCAATGGCGGGTCGGCCGGTCCTTTTTTTTTTTTTTCTTTTCTTCTTTCTTCTCTGTCCTTTGAAAAATCCGTAACACAGTCCCGTTTTCTGATTTTCATATCTTTCGATCCGTAGATCAGATCGATATGGTTTCTTCAGTAAAGTTCTAGATCGTGTTACAGGCTACGCCCTAGTATTTTTTTTTTGTTGTAATTTTTGCTTAACTACCGAACGAGTTAAGAACGTCGGAAGTTCGCTCACCGTTCTCGGACGATTCTTGAATCTCTGCCTTCGGGTTGAGGTGACGGCCAAACTTCTTCACAGATCGTGCGTATAGTTGTTCTTAGGTGAATATTTCAGCATTTTAGGATCGATTCACATAGGAAAAACTCAGATCTGAGAAATGTCGTTCAGAACCTTACCTCGCGAAATGTTCTTGGGTCTTGACGGAGCGTAGGCCTCGCTAACCTCTCAATCCTTGTACAAGTCTCGTCTGAAGATGGATTTCGACGGTGGTCCGTTAACCTTCACGGCTGACTGCTCTCCAATTTCTCTCTAACTTTAGGGCTGGAGGGGCAAAATGACTTTTTTGACCCTCAGTTGACTTAGCCCCCCCCCCCCCCCTCCTTTTTTTTTTTTTGGCGTTACAAACTCTCCCCTCCTTAGGAACTTTCGTCCCCGAAAGTCGCTATCTCTTGGAAGAGTTCGGGATAAGCTTTTGTAAGGCCCACGTTTTTGGCCCATGATCCAATAACAAAATCAGGCTTATAAACAAAAAAAATAAAAATAAATAAATAAGCCTAGGGTTCTATAGGCAGGAAACGATTAGCCAGCTGCCACCCCCTCCTCTTTTCTTTTTTTTCACTTTTCTTCCTTCAGCCACTACCAACCAGCCGCCACCCTTCCTTCTCCTTTTTTTTTTTTTTTTTTTTTCACTTTTCTTCCCTCAGCCACTGCCACCCAACGGTCCGATCTCACAGCCGATTGTTCCCACACCGCTCCGCGCCTCTTCCCATATCAGAAAACATCTGCCCAGCACCCACGTCGCAGCCGCGAGGGAACGATATTGTCGTTGCCAAAACCGACCTCAAGAGGGTTAGACGTAGCAGAGGTTCAACGCCTACGTAGGAGGAAGGCTCAGTTCGAGGGGACTCAGATAGTCGTTGATTAGGAAAGGCCAAGAAAGCAGCTCCTCAAGTAAGGGACATGCCTGTTGAAAATAAACGTTTTGTTTTTTTGAAAATGGGTCGCACAGAATCTTCTATGGGCTAGGTGCTGTGTAATCCGTTTTGCCGAGAATAATATGCTCATTGTCTGTAATTGTATGTAACCTGTTTGACATGCATCCTGATTGCCATGTAATCTGATTGTCGTATATTCTGATTGTCATATAATCTGATTGTTGCGTAACCTGATGGTTGGGTAATCTGTTTATGGTGGGGTATGGTTAGGTTGTGTAATCTCGATAGGTGTAACAAGATTTGTTGGGTAATTAGATTGTTGGGCGATCAGATTTGTTGGGCAATCGGATTGTTTGTGTAATCGAATGGTTGTGTAATCGAATGGTTGTGAAATCGGATGGTTGAGTAATCGGATTGTCGCGTAATAGGGTTAGGTCGGGTAGTCTGATGATAGGTGTCAACTGTCGTCATAATGTGCTTGTAGGCAGCCATGAAATTACATTGGATATCCTGGATGATTTTTTTTCTGTGCGCTTGTCAATCAAAATTAATGGATAATGCATGTTGCTTAATATATGAATATAAATTGTCGAGTATTGATATTTTGATAGACTATCGGGTGTGATTTTATGTACTTGTCAGTCATGCAATAGTGTATAATACACGTTGTAAGAGGAAAATTTTATGAGGTAATTAATTGTGGATTAGGAACGAAACAAGCAAAAGGATGTCTAGCCAAGTAACAAATTGGGGAGGTAAACGTGTTCGAAGCGGGCCGGCGAGGGTACAAGAGAACCCATCTTTGGAGGCCCCACTTCAAGAACAGTTAGTAAATGCGAACAAAATCCGGGGATAGGAGTTCCCCCATCTGGTCCACCGAGAGCAAACATTGATACTCCGGAAGTACCTAATATGACTGTGATGATGGGGATGATGCAATCCATGGCACAGACAAATGGGCAATTGGCCCAACTGATCCCGACCTTAGGGCCAAGTGCCAGGCAGACAACCCATCACAACCGGGGAGACATTGACGCATCAGAAGAAAGCGGGTTTTTTCAGGCTTTCAAACGTCGGGACCCCGAAGTATTCGAGGGAAAATCCAAGGACCTTGTCGTAGCGGAATTATTGTTGTCGGCGATTGATGAAATTCTTCGACGCATGAAGTGTCCGGACGAGCATAGACTGAGCTGTGTGACTTATTTGTTATGCGAAGATGCTAAACTGTGGTGGCAATCAGCCTCCCGGGCGATTGCTGCAGACGAGGATGACATCACCTAGACGCTGTTTAGAACAGTGTTTCGCTAAAAATACTTCAAACCAATATAAGAAGCAACGCGAATTCCTAAGCATAGAGAAGGGAGACAGGTCACTAGAGAAGTATGAGCGAGAGTTCACCCGTCTGTCCCGTTTCGCCCCATTAATGGTCTCAACGAAAGAGTTGAAAGTAGAATGTTTTGTTATGGGTTTGCGGCCCGATGTCCGGGGGGCAGTGTCAGCTCACGTTCCACCTGACTACGTAACGGCACTCCAACTGGCTGAGACACTCGATGTTAAGGAATATCCAACAGAGGACACCCAAACCCACTTAAACACGTCAGTTGACCAGAAGAGAAAGAGAGAGCAAACATCACCTACCTCCTCAAAGGTATCTTGGCACCAGGCCAAGACAAATTTAAACCAAGAGCGCAGGTAACCAAAGGCTTGCCCACAGAACACGCCACGTGACAGACCACATTGCTCGAACTGTGGGAGACGTCACCCAGGACAGTGCAGGTTTAAGAAAATGGTATGTTTCAACTGTCACCAAGAAGGCCACGTTGTCGCACACTGCACCCAAGGGAGAGCAACTAGTACCAATAGACCACTTGGTAACCAACCGACCTCAAACCTGAGGCCAGCTCCGCAACAGGGGCGAATGTATGCTACCACTCCTCAGGAGGCAGAAAACTCCAACACTGCAGTCACAGGTACGCTCTCTATTCTTGGGTACTATGCACGGGTCTTATTTGATTCAGGGTCAACCCACTCTTTTATCTCCACTAATCTTGTAAAACACGCAAGAGTAGAAGTTGAACCGCTAGGGTACGAGTTGTTTGTGGGTACCCCAGCAGGGGTAAGTATGGAAGCCTTCGAGAGGGTAAAGGATTTTCAGTTGTGTGTGTCAAACCACACGATGGATGTGACGCTGATAGTCCTAGATATGGCCAATTTTGACGTCATCTTAGGGATGGAGTGGTTAGCTAAAAACCATGCATCCATCGATTGCTTCAACAAGGAAGTGGTGTTCAAACCTCCTGGTCAGCCAAGCTTCAAGTTCAAGGGGACCAGGGAGGGAACGGTCTCGAGGATAGTCTCGGCATTAAAGGTAAGGAAGATGTTATCTTAGGGTGCTTGGGGGATATTAGCTCATGTGGTGGAATTAGGGCGAACTGAGGCGAGCATTAACTCAGTGCCAGTAGGGAGAGAATTCGTGGACGTGTTCCCAGAAGATCCCAAGCCTACCCCCAGAGCGGGAGATGGAATTCGAAATTGTACTTGAGCCAGGAACAACCCCTATATCAAGAGCCCCGTACAGAATGGCCCCTACTGAACTGAAAGAACTAAAGTTGCAGCTTCAAGAGTTACTAAGCAAAGACTTTATACGACCAAGTGTGTCCCCTTGGGGAGCCCCAGTGATATTTGTGAAGAAGAAGGACGGCTCTATGCGCTTATGCATGGACTGTCGGGAACTTAACAAAGTGACAATTAAAAATAAGTATCCGTTACCCCGAATTGATGACCTATTCGACCAGTTGCAAGGAGCAGTTGTGTTCTCAAAGATTGACTTACGGTCAGGCTACCATCAGTTGAGGATTAAGGAGAATGATATCTCAAAGACAGCCTTTCGCACAAGGTATGGACATTACGAGTTTAGGGTAATGTCGTTTGGCTTGACCAACGCTCTAGCAGAATTTATGGGGTTGATGAACAAAGTGTTCAAAGAGTTCTTAGACAACTTCGTGATCGTCTAAATCGACGATATCCTTGTGTATTCCAAGACTAGGGAACAACACGAGGAACATCTTCGGAAAGTGCTGACCACTCTGAGAACGAACCAGTTGTTTGCAAAGTTCTCCAAGTGTGAATTCTGGGCAGAACAGGTGGGATTTCTTGGGCATGTAGTTTCAAGCGTGGGAATCACCGTAGACCCAACAGAGATTGAAGCGGTGACGAATTGGCCTCGCCCGACCACAGTGACTGAAGTACGAAGTTTCCTTGGACTAGCAGGGTATTATCGGCGGTTTGTGAAGGATTTCTCCAAGATCGCCACCCCCCTCACTGAGTTGACCAAGAAAGGAAAGTCGTTTACCTGGAATGATCAGTGCGAGGTTAGTTTCAAAGAACTTAAACGGAGGTTAGTAACAACCCCGATACTCACTGTACCGTTAGGAGATGGAGGCTTTGTAGTGTACAATGATGCTTCAAAAAGGGGGTTAGGATGTGTCCTCATGCAACATGGGAAGGTTATCGCCTATGCTTCACGTCAACTAAAAGAATACGAGCGAAACTATCCCACCTACGACCTAGAACTCGCAGCAGTGGTTTTTGCATTGAAGATTTGGAGACACTACCTTTATGGAGAAAGAACCCAAATTTTCACTGACCACAAGAGTCTTAAATACTTCTTTACTCAGAAGGAGTTAAACATGAGACAACGCAGGTGGTTGGAGTTGGTTAAAAACTATGACGTGGAGATACTCTATCACCCAGGAAAGGCGAATGTGGTAGCTGATGCGTTAAGCCGAAAATCAGCACACACATCTGTCCTAATCACTACACAAAAGGTGATCCAGCAGGATCTAGAACGCGCCGGTGTAGCGGTGGCCATGGGGGAGGTCGCCGCTCAGTTGGCCCAGTTAATGATTAACCGACCTTGAGGCAACGTCTTATTGAGAAACAACATGGTGATCCAGAGTTGGTTGGAAAAAGACGTTTGATAGATGTCAACCAGACAGAGGAGTTTTCATTGACAGCCGATGGGGGGCTCTTGTACCATGGGTGGTTGTGTGTGCCAAATGAAGAAGAACTGAAGGTAGAAATCCTAATCGAGGCTCACCACTCGCCATTCGCCCTACATCCTTGCAGTACCAAGATGTATCAGGATTTGAAACGATATTATTGGTGGCGGAATATGAAACGTGATGTGGCCGAGTTCGTGAGAAAGTGTCTGGTTTGTTAACAAGTCAAAGCCTCAAGGCAGAAGCCAGCGGGGCTATTACAACCACTTAGTGTACCTGAATGAAAGTGGGAGAACATCGCCATGGACTTTATCGTAGGTTAGTATAGGTTGAATTCCCATTTGCATCATTAGTATAGGTTAATATAGGTTGAATTGTAATCGCATTAATAAATCATAGGTCAGTATAGAACATTTATTTCAAAGTTGTTTTCCCTTTCTTTCCCTTGTATTCGTTATTCATGAGGTAATAAAAGACAAACTTATGTCGCAGTTATGATAAGAGCCCATTTAAAGTAAATTCCGCGTTTCAAGTATAGTAATGACCTTAGATTAAATAAGTAAAAATTTAGGGTCGTTACAGTTGGTATCAAAGCCCTAGGTTATAAATCTTATAGACTTGCTTACGAAGTAGGCTTGACATGTTCCACGGTCCAATTGCCGATGCTTCATCGCTGTTAGGTACACCTCGCTTAGGATGAGAGATGAATGGACATTTTTGTGATATATTTAATGTGATTGGCTTTAAACATTGAGTGTCATGATACCGTATGATTTTATGCTATGATGTGATCTTGTATCAATGCATGTCTTTATGTTACGACATTTATGTTTTCTTTTCCTTGAATGATATAGTAGAATGTAGATAATGTTATAAGTAAATCATATACTTAAATAGAATTATTTTCTTGGTTTCTAGAACCATGCCGCATAGAGGGCATAGAAGAGGTAGAGGAAGGAGAGGACGACCTCCCATTAAGAGATGGGGAAGAAGAGAAGCCAAAAGAACCTCTTCCCAAGAAGGGTCGACTACTGAACCCTATGCACTCGAACTACCATCGAGGGAACCTCCCCTACAAGTTGCACCCCTCCTAAAAACACACTCGTTCTACAAGCTGCACCCCTCCTAAAAACGCACCTCCCCTACAAGCTACACTACCTCCTGAAAACGCACCGCCCCCTCAAACTGCACCACAGGCTAGGTTGGACCCCACCACACGAATGGTTTTGGAGTCACTCTAGACAACGATGCAAACAATGTTGGCCACACAACAGGCCACATTGTTAGCTACGCAACAAGTCGCAACAATGGCCATGTTGGATTTCGATAATCAGCCAGGGAAATCCCTTCTTCTCGGTGAGAGGAAATCTTCGACAAGAGGTTGTTGGAAGAAAAATAAAATGCGTAAAAATAACAAAGAGAGAGAAAGGCTGAAATTTTGACTGCGCTTAAAATCAGTTTGTTTGATATTCTAAATAGATTTTCTATTTAAATATACATTATCATAAAAATGGCTGGAGGGTGGCCAACTAAATCTGTGCCACTCCCTACAAAATTTCCGTCTAAAACTTTGGTGATCCATTTGACATGTTTTTTTTAAATGGTCAAATGGAGGTATTCTGAAATCGTGTTAATCTAAATAAGGAAAAATGAAAAATTCAGGTTTTATCTAACAATCTCCTCCTAAAACCTGTGGTATATCTACCTTATTTTGTTTGAACTCCGATTTGAGCCCTATGGCTCGGTGTCTACCCTCTAGACTCCACGTCTTGTTTGGCCGCCTCTTCTTCGAGTTGGCGCGCTGCCAGTCCAGGTGGTTCACCTCTTCCTAATAGGTCTTCCATCTTTCGGTACCTGGCCGAGAGGTTGACTGGTTGTTCGGTGTCCCTGGCGTCATGTCCTCCAGACTCCACGTCTTTTCCTGCCGCCTCTTCTTTGAGTTGGCGCGCCGCCAGTCCAGGTGGTTCACCTCTTTCTAATAGGTCTTCCATCTTCCGGTACCTGGCCGAGAGGTTGACTGGTTGCTCTATCTCCAGCTTTAGGAAGTAAAGGCAGTTTGTCGTGCACCGAACTTGCGTGAGCAACCGTCGTCGATCATCGTAGATCCTAAGTAGCCCGCACTTGATGGAAATGTGGCAGCCGGCCTTATCGAGCTGACCCAGGCTCACAATATTAGCCTTGAGTCTCGGGATGAAGTAGACGCCGGTCAGCTTGTGATGATTGCCTCCCTTGTCGACGAACAGGATGGTGCCGTGCCCTTAAATCTCGACGACGGAGCCGTCGCCAAATTTCACCGTCCCTCGAATCCCCGAGTCAAGCTCGGAGAACGCAGACTTGGCCCCAGTCATATGGTTTGTTGCCCTCGTGTCGAGGACCCATCGCCGGTGCTCTTGCTGCTCACCTCTTTCTCTGATTTGAGCGAACATTCGCTCCTCCTTCAGTTGAATTGGCTCCCCAGCCGGTGCCGCCTTTGTTATGCACAATTGGAACTCTTCCTCGGGTTCGACGCTCACCGGAGCAGTTATGCCGTTGTCGATTACCTCTGTGGATTTGAGGAGCTCTTCTTCAGGTTCGACGCTCACCGGAGCAGTTATGCTGTCGTCGATTACCTCTATAGATTTTGGGAGCTCTTCCTCGGGTTCAACGCTCACCGGAGCAGTTATGTCGTCGTCGATTACCTCTGTGCATTTGGGGAGCTCTTCATCGGGAGTACGGACGTCAGGTAGGACTGATGCAGTCACCATGAAAAGGGCCAGCTCATCTTCGTGTTCGACGCTCACCGGAGCAGTTATGCCGTCGTCGATTACCTCTATGGATTTTGGGAGCTCTTCCTCGGGTTCAACGCTCACTAGAGCAGTTATGTCGTCGTCGATTACCTCTGTGGATTTGGGGAGCTCTTCCTTGGGAGTAGGGACGTCAGGTAGGACTGATGCAGTCACCATGAAAAGGGCCGGCTCATCTTCGGGTTCGACGCTCACCGGAGCAATTATGCCGTCGTCGATTACCTCTATGGATTTTGGGAGCTCTTCCTCGGGTTCAACGCTCACCGGAGCAGTTATGTCGTCGTCGATTACCTCTGTGGATTTGGGGAGCTCTTCCTCGGGAGTAGGGACGTCAGGTAGGACTGATGCAGTCACTATGAAAAGGGCCGGCTCATCCTCCTCGGATTGAGCCACATGGGCCTTCTCGGCCGTCTCCTTGTTCTTGAGCTTGCTCCAGCAATTCTTGCTCACGTGACCTCTCTTCCCACAGTACGAGCACTGGATTGGCCCGTCATCAGTCGACTCCTCCTTCTATTGATCCGCCTCAGTGAGGAGTAGACGACTTGCGGTGATGCTATTGGCGAGCCCCGTGATCCGCATTGAAAAATCATCGACGGATTTGCTGTCCTTCAAGTGGATCTTTGAGAGCTCCTTCCGCAGCTGCTCGATGTTGGATTCCCGCACTCACTGTACACCGACCCAAAGGGATTTGATTCCCTCTCAAGCCGATTGCGCGGTGCGCTTCGTGGAGAGAGATGCCAGCATCTCTGGGGACACAGATCGTAATATGGCGGCGAACGCCAGCCGATCCTCCCAACACTCAATCATTTCTCCTTCCTCTGGCTCGACAGCGTGCCATAACCCTTGCGCCTATAGGTTGACGCGCATCAACAAGGTCCACTCGTTATAGTTGGACCTTGTCAATATCGGATACTGAACGACGGCGGTCGTTGTCTCCCTGACCACTCGCTCAACGACACCTCGACGCCGTCATCATGACGTCAGCCTCTTCGTCGTGGTGGTGAAGGAGATGTCGGCACTTGGCGGCGGCGTGGAGGAGTGAGCAAGCCTGCTCGAGATGGACCCCACGATGTGCTTATTTTCGCACTTTGCATTTTCTTCCACTCAAACCTGAGACCTGTGTGTTGTTAGGTCGACACTCTAACCACTTAAGCTATTCAACTTGATTGTTGATAGGATGGCTCCTCCGCAATGATATACACCGATGGCTTCAACCTGGCTCTAATACCACTTGTTGGATTTTGATAATCAGCCAGGGAAATCCCTTCTTTTCGGTGAGAGGAAATCTTTGACAAGAGGTTGTTGAAAGAAAAATAAAATGCGTAAAAATAACAAAGAGAGAAAGGCTGAAATTTTGACTGCACTTACAATCAGGTTGTTTGATATTCTAAACAGATTTCCTATTTAAATATAAATTATCCTAAAAATGGCTGGAGGGTGGCCAACTAAATCTGTGCCACTCCCTACAAAATTTCCGTCTAAAACTTTGGTGATCCATTCGACGTGTTTGTCAAATGGTCAAATGGAGGTATTATGAAATCGTGTGAATCTAAATAAGGAAAAATGAAAAACTCAGGTTTTATCTAACAGACCATGCAACCAGCCAATGCGACGGCCACGCAACCGGTTGATGCGGCGGTCACACAACCGGCCAAAAACCCACAACCGGAAAGACTTCAGACAGTATGACCACTGTCCATTCGTCAGTTCAAAGCAAGATCCCACAGCAGCTCAGATGTGGATCGCAACCTTGGAAACGCCCATTGAATCAATGAGATGCCCTGATGACCATAAAGTAGCTTGCACGGCATATGTACTGCAAAGAGACACAAAAGTGTGGTGGGCGGATAATAAACAGAATATCAACTAGAGAGAGGGGATCACAACGTGGGAAACCTTTAAGGAAGCCTTCCTGAAATACTACTATCAAAAGGAAACCCGTTTAAAGAAACAGCAAGAATTTAACCATCTGACCCAAGACGAACGCACGATGGATTAGTATGATCAGAAATCCATGAGATTAAGAAGGTTCGCACCGTCACTAGCAGACACTTAAGAGAAATAGACAGAGAAATTTGTGTTGGGGTTGAACCCGAAGGCCCGCCGTATGTTGGAGGCATTTAACCCGAAAGCTTACGAAGAGGCCCTGAGGACGGCCAAGGCTCTAGAGGAACCTCCAGAGGAGAAAATTTCGGAGCCAACGGTTGTCGTAGGAAAGAAATGCCCTGTCAAGGACGGACCCACGGAATTCCAACTGCCACTCCAGAGACCTTGACATTAGAACAGGCAACCTACTCCACCCCCAGTAGCCCGATACCAAGTACCGAAAAAAATTCTGTGCCGCGACTATGGAAAAGAACATCATGGCAAATGTATGGTAGGCTCCGGTGTGTTTTATAGGTGTGGTCGTGCAGGTCACTTGGCTAGAGCTTGCTCTGCAAGGGACACGGGAAATCCAAGGTAACCCCTTAGAGGTTTGGTCATTCGAGAACCCACCATGCAAACCCACGCACAGACCAGGTGTTGGGTTTTATGTCCTAAAACTCATAGTTCGTAAACAAAAACATATTCTGTTTATAGTATGATTACTTGAACTATATGTAGAGACATAAGAGTGGATCAAGTTCAAGTATATAGTCAAAATGATCTATTGTACATGGATAAGGCTGAGTACCTTATTTTGGGGACACTATGGATGCAGCCCACTTTTGTATATGATATAAACAATGTGATCACTAAATTGTACATGTGGGGACATGTGAGTGGGGGCGTCCTATGCAATAAGTATTGCATAAGATCGGACCATGAAGAAAATCACTCTCACTTTATAATGTCATTAAATGTTGAGACTGATTTTTTTTTCATTCGATGACCTAGGTAACTCGATCTTAATCCTGAGCTAACTATGAACTCTTGATTATACGAAATTATCCTTAGATTTGCATGGGTAAGTGTGGCCCGAGTTCACCGACTCAATAAGCTTCCCATGTCAGGGGTAAGACTGGGTGAATAGCTGGAGACATAGGGTGTAAGATGGAATTCACTCCTACCCGTTTTAGGGATAGTAGAGAGGTTGTTCTCTTAAGTATTGACTCCAAGTCTCGGACAAGGGGCCCCACCCTCTCATTGGCCCAAGAGGGATTCGATTTGGTGGTTGTTCCACAAACAAATTATTCATTAGAGGATTAGTGGCACTTAAGGAACAAAAAGTAACTTTAGGGGTAAAACTGTAAATTGACCGAGCTCTAGTTACAAACAATCTGTGAAGGATCGACTTACTAATCATGGTTTTATCAAATGGACAGAAATATATCTATAGTAAGGGGAGTGCAACTACTAGGCTATAGTGGAGTGTTCTAGTAGTTAACGAATGTTGCTAAACAAGGTTAACGAGTTTAGCCGGTTAATCTCGGATTGTTGGAGCCCATGATCTGTAGGTTCATTAGATCCCTCTACTAGCTCATATCGGACTAAACCTTAGAACAGTATGACGAGTGAGTTCGAAGTGTTTGAATGCAAATTAGGGAATACATGTTAAATATATACGATATAGTTAACCGCATTTTGATTTAATTATGAATTGAACAAAAATGAGAGAATTGGGGATATTTAAATAAGATTTAAATATTTTAATTATAATAGTGATTCATAATCAATATGGGCCGGAATTGATTGGGATTGACATTTTATTGTAAATATTGATTAAATTGTTTAATTAATCATTTAATATTATTTTGATTTGAAATTAACTATTTAAATTAATTGTTGAATTAAAATGGAGAAAGTCAAAAGGTTGACTTCACCTAATGGAAAAATTCATGTTTGAGTTAGTGGAATATTGAGTGTGGTTTAACCAAACTTGCATGTTTGCCACATAATACCACAAATTTGAGTGGAATTTTGAGTGTCAAAATTTGGTTAACTCAAACTTGCATGCCACATAATCCCACAAATTTGAATGGAATTTTGAGTGTCAAAATTTGGTAATCTCAAATTTGCATGAACATCCAAATATGACTCTATAAATAGAGTGATCAAGGTACATGGAAATTTTTCTTGAAAAACTTTGAGAAAATCTCTCAAAACTCTCTCTTTACATATACTAAATTCCTATCAAGTTTCATCACTCACCGGATTCCACAATCCCGTTCTAAGGCCGAAGAATAATAGGGAAGACACTAGAGGTGGTTCGAAACCGTTCGTGAGGAAAAAGGAATTTGAACTATAAAAGGTTAGTATTCAAACTCATTGAGTTTTAATGCTTTTGAACATGCTAGCTAATTTACTATAATTGATGTACTTAGAGTGCCTAAGATCCAAATTGCTTCCGCACGTGTTATAGTAACACCATCACCACGGCATATGCAAGGACCAGTAAAGAGGCGGGAACGTCTGGCACCGTGGTGACAAGTATGCTGTAGCAATTTAGATTTTTCAATTTTTCCTTATATTGTTAAGATTTTTATTTTTATTTCCATATATGACAGATATTATATTGTTGCAATTATTTCCGTCGGAAAATATGCATGATTTCCAATAAGGAAGTTATTACCTTAATGGAAATGTTATGAAATCCTTATATTCCTATATTCCACCCTTCTCTTTCCTTGAAAATGACTTTTGCTCTCTAAACTTGTTTCTGTTTTCGAGGGTGTCTGAGAGTACATAAAAATCGAGAGTGTTACCTGGGAAAACGTGTGGGTTGGTTCGCTGGGTGGTTTTCTTGTTCGGCGAGTTCTCGAAATCGATTGCGTTGCTGTTTTGGAGGAAGAGTTGAGTGGAAGTTAGTGTCGACGTCGGAATCGCTGCGTTGAAGAAGGCAAACCGTCGGAAGCGAAGGAGGAGGAGGCCACGTAACCATCGTCAGAAACGGAGGAGATTGTGTCATCGGCGGTGGCGACACATCGAATTAGGGTTTTCGTGAGGGTTCGAGTGAAGGAGACGCATAGTCGGGTCGGGTTTCGGCCTCTAAACCAACCCACGAATGAACGCGGGCCCTATGCATTTCAGCACAACACGGACGGGTGCATGCAGCCTCGGTCTCGGCTCCACACGCGTGCTCTCAGCTCGGCTTGACATGTACTGTTAGGATCGCACAACAACGCACACGCTCGATCTAGATGATCACAAAGAGAAGGATAGAGAGAATTGCAAGGAGAACTCTGGCTAAAAGGATTTTTTATTGATGACTTCAGGCATGTACAACAAGAGAGTACAGAGAATAGAAAAGTACATTTCAAAGCTTTACTAGACGGGATATATATATGGTTCAGTCTACTAAATATAGCTTTACCAGATTTAACCATCTACTATATATAGCTATGTACCATATATAGCTTTACTGGATATAGCTTCACCATATATGGCTTTACCAAATATAGCTTTACCGGATATAGCCATTGACCAAGCTATAAATACAGGGAGCAGACTCCATAACTCAACAATTCTCCCACTTGGAGACTGATCCTACACCATACCAATTAGGGCTTTGCATAGCTTTAATTTTCCAACATCAACACATTTTGTCAACATGTCTGCTGGATTCTTTGCACCCTCTATCTTCTCCAAACACATATCGCCTTCTTCCACTAACCTGCGAGTGAAATGGTACCGTCTTCTAATGTGTTTTGTCCTTGAATGATAGACTGGGTTTTTCACCAACTGTATGGCACTCTGACTATCTGTATAAAGGATCTTCTTGCACTGCTTCCGGCCTAATTCTTCTAGATAGTCTGTCATCCATATCATCTCCTTTCCAGCTTCAGCTATGGCCACGTACTCAGCTTCAGTAGATGAAAGAGCAACGCATTTCTGAAGCTTGAACATCCAACTCACTGCTGTTCCATCTATAGTGTAGATATACCCAGATGTGCTCTTGCTGGAGTCTACATCTCCACTCAGATCAGCATCCACAAAACCTTGCAGAACTACTTTGCCATTGCCATAACAAAGTGTAGTATTGGATGTACCTCTCAGATATCTCAGAAGCCACTTCACAGCTTCCCAATGTTCCTTCCCTGGATTTGCCATGTACTTGCTAACAACTCCCACTGCATGTGTTATGTCAGGTCTAGTGCAGACCATAGCATACATCAAACTCCCAACTGCAGAAGCGTACGGAACTGATGCCATGTGCTCACGTTCCTCAACTGTCTTGGGAGATTGCCCCTTTGACAATTTAATATGATTTGCCAAGGGGGTAGTCCTGGGTTTAGCGTTATTCATCTTGAATTTGGACAACACCTTCTCAATGTACTGCTCTTGGGATAGATTTAATGTGCCAGCAGATCTATCTCGAGAAATCCTCATCCCAAGGATCTGCTTCGCTGCACCTAAATCTTTCATCTCAAATACTGAAGACAAGCTTGCCTTCAGGTGGTTTATCTCCCTCATACTTGATCCAGCAATTAGTATATCATCCACATACAGGAGTAGAAACACATAAGAATCAGTGTATTTCTTGAGATAGCAACACTGATCCTTTTCACTTCTGTGGAAACCACTCTTGCTCATGAAGGAGTCAAACTTCTTGTACCATTGTCTCGGTGCTTGTTTCAGTCCATACAAGCTCTTATTGAGCTTACATACCATGTGCTCCTTGCTTGGAGCTGCAAATCCTTCGGGTTGTTGCATATAGATCTCCTCATCTAGATCTCCATGTAAAAATGCCATTTTTACATCCATTTGCTCAAGGTGCAAATTCTCCGATGCAACAATACTCAGTAGAATTCGGATAGTAGTTAATTTCACAACTGGAGAAAAGATCTCAGCATAATCAATGCCTTTTCTTTGTGAATATCCTTTAACTACTAACCGAGCCTTAAACCTCCTTCTGCCATCTGGTTCAACCTTGATTTTGAACACCCATTTGTTCAACAGAGCTCTCTTTCCTGTAGGCAACTCAGTCAGCACCCACGTATTATTCCTTTCAAGTGAGCTCATCTCATCATCCATGGCTTGCTCCCACTTAGTTGAATCTTCCACTTGTAGGGCCTCATCAAAGGACTCTGGTTCTCCTTCGTCAGTCAGCAACAGATAGTGTAATGAGGTTGAATATCTGTCTGGTGCTCTGGTAGTTCTAGATGATCTTCTCAACACCTGCTCAGGTGCAACTTGCTCCACGTCTGGTTCTTCAGCAATAGGATCAGCCACGTCTGGTTCTTCAGCAATAGGATCAGGAGTTTCTTGAGCTTCTGTTGTACCATCACTGTGTGAATTTTCTTGCCACTCAAATTCAACTCCCACTTGCTTCGTAGTCTCAGAGTTTATCTTCTCTCTGTCCTTGTACATGACATTTTCATCAAAGGTCACATCACAGTGTCTTAGGATCTTCATATTTTTCTCATCCCAAAACCTATACCCGAACATGTCAGAGCCATAGCCTATGAAGTAGCATTTCACAGCCTTAGCATCAAGCTTATCTCTCTTCTCTGGATCAACATGAACATACGCAGTACAGCCAAAGGTTCTCAAGTGAGAGTACTTGAGTTCTTTTCCTGTCCATACTTCTTCGGGCAATTTGAACTTCAAGGGTACTGACGGCCCTCTATTAATCAAATATGCTGCTGTGTTCACAGCATCAGCCCAGAATGTCTTTGGCAATCCAGAATGAATCCTCATGCTTCTTGCTCGCTCATTCAAGGTTCTGTTCATCCTTTCTGCAATACCATTTTGTCTTGCCTTACCGGGAATTGTTCTTATTAATCTAATTCCCTCAGCTGCACAAAATGTTATAAACTCTGATTTGTTGTACTCTCCTCCATTGTCAGACCTCAGGCATTTGATCTTCAAGCCGGTCTGATTTTCAACTTCAGCTTTCCACTTCTTGAAGGTGGTAAACACATCTGACTTGTGTTTCAGAAAGTAAACCCATACCTTCCTGCTGAAGTCATCGATGAAGGTGACGTAGTACCTTGATCCACCAAGTGATGAAACTGGAGATGGTCCCCAGACGTCTGTATGGACCATTTCCAACCGCACTTTCTTCGGTTCTCTGGCAGCCTTTGTGAAACTAACTCGTTTCTGTTTGCCCATAACGCAGCTCTCACAAAGACCCATATCAACAGATTTTAAGCCTTCTAAAGCTCCTTTCGCAGTCAGCATCTTCATTCCTTTGACGCTCATATGTCCAAGTCTATTGTGCCATAGACTTGAATTGGAAGCACTCTCAGCAGCAGCAGTCATGTTTATACACTCTGCAGTAGTGTATAAGGTTCCGGATTTTGTGCCACGCGCAACAACCATGGCGCCCTTCACAATCTTCCAGGAACTCTTTCCAAACTCTGCTGCATAGCCTGTGCTATCCAACTGACCAATAGAGATCAGGTTCTTCTTGAGACCAGGAATGTATCTGACATCTTGTAATGTCCATTGATTTCCTGCTGGAGTTTGTATGGAGACATCTCCCTTTCCTTCAATCTCCAGAGTTTTATTGTCGGCAAGATACACCTTCCCGAAATTTCCTGATTTGAAATTTCGAAACAATTCCTTACTTGGAGACGAATGGAACGATGCACCTGAATCCAAAATCCAGGATTCAGCTGGGCTATCCACACTAAGGATTAAAACGTCCTCAGCATCTTCTGTTGTGTATATAGAATCATCATCATCTTCAGATTTATGATTCTGCTTCTTCTTTAGCTTTGTACAATCTGTCCGAAAGTGTCCTTTTCCCCCACAGCTCCAACACGTTACGTTGGGTTTTGTTTGGAGATTTTCCCCGGTTCTTTGATTTTGAACGCCCATGTTTGTTTGAGCTCTTTGATTTGCTTCTTCCCCTTCGATCAACACTGAGAGCATTGCCTGATGAATCTCCAATTTCCCGTTTGCGAATACTTTCGCTGAGAACTACATCTCAAATTTCATCAAACTTCAGTTTATCAGATCCTCGGGAACTGCTGATTGCGGCAACAACAGTATCCCATGACTCGGGTAAGGATGACATCAAAATCAACGCTTTAATTTCATCTTCGAAATTAATTTCCACCGAACCCAGTTGACTTATGATCATATTGAATTCATTTATATGATCCGCAACACGTCCACCTTCAGACATCTGTAGATTGAACAATCTACGCATCAAATACACCTTATTCATAGCCGACGGTTTTTCATACATATTTGACAGCGCCTTCATCAGATCTGACGTTGTCTTCTCCTTGATGATGTTAAACGCCATGTTTTTGGATAGCGTCAACCGGATCATCCCTAAGGCTTGTCGATCCTTGAGCTTCCGCTGTTCCGTGGTCATGGTATCCGGCTTCACCCCCAACAGAGGTTCGTGAAGATCTTTCTGGTACAGATAATCTTCAATCTGCATCTTCCAGAAACCGAAATCGGATCCATCGAACTTCTCAATTCCAATCTTTGAACTTTCCATCTTCACAGATCGTGGTGAATTTTGCCTTGCTCTGATACCAGTTGTTAGGATCGCACAACAACGCACACGCTCGATCTAGATGATCACAAAGAGAAGGATAGAGAGAATTGCAAGGAGAACTCTGGCTAAAAGGATTTTTTATTGATGACTTCAGGCATGTACAATAAGAGAGTACAGAGAATAGAAAAGTACATTTCAAAGCTTTACTAGACGGGATATATATATGGTTCAGTCTACTAAATATAGCTTTACCAGATTTAACCATCTACTATATATAGCTATGTACCATATATAGCTTTACCGGATATAGCTTCACCATATATGGCTTTACCAAATATAGCTTTACCGGATATAGCCATTGACCAAGCTATAAATACAGGGAGCAGACTCCATAACTCAACATGTACAACGGCTGGGCTCCATTAAATCCCGTGGCTCGTCTTGACGGCTTAGTTGGTCGAATCAGCAACTCGGCTTATCGGCTCGATATCACTATAATATATCGATTACAAGATTTTCGGCCCTTCCGAAGCTGTTACTGCCCTTAGTTTTACCATCTAAGGTTAGTATGGTTCCTAACCATCAAAGAAAGATTGTGTTGGGAGTTTATTTTGATAAATAGCATGAGATTTTGCTAGGGTATGTTATGAAAGGTTCCTAAGTTTTTATGTCGTTATTATAGGACATATTTAACCGTTGGAATTAGCTTGTTGTGAGTGACTTCGGCCAAGGCCATCACGGTAAGTGACTTACTGTTGAAGTTTTCTTACTGCGTGTTGTATGATGATGTGTGCCATGTGGCCCCCTGCATGCACCATATTTTATGTGATATGACTATATGATGTATGAATTATGTGACTGTTTCCGCTATGAAATGTTATGGATTATGTTGACTGTTGACTGTTTACGCTATGAAAAGTTATGGATGATGTTGACTGTTATGCTGTGAGAATATTGTTGATCTTCTCGTATCATATGCCATGAAAGTGTTGATCGATGCCATGAATATATGTAGTATTATCGAGTCATGTCATGAGATGCTTATGCAACTAGAGTGTATTTTCATGTTATGTAATATGCCATGTAATGTAAGTCATGTGAGATGCCATGTAATGTAAGAAACGTATATGCGATGTTAGCAATGCTTTTGTAATGCCATGTTAGGTATGTTAAGGGACCTCATGCACTTATGTATGTCACTTGCATCGGGATAATTCCCCTTTATGTTACGAAAGAATGAATTACGATATTTATGTTTGTCATGATATCATGCAGGCCCTTTTCTATTCTGTGGTGTCCGACAACGTGTAACACGTTGTGCCCAACCAAGCCATGCCGAGGGGGTATGTATACGAGCCCACCTGGTGGGTCCATGTACGAGTACATGGGCCGTGTGTGAAGGAGTACCACACATCCAACCCTACCCAGAATAGAAAAGCGCCCAAGGTCATGTAAAGTTTATGAAAAGTAAGGTCCCGCTCATATGTTGCATGTGTTTGCATTTCTAACCCCAACAGTGGGGTGACTTACTGATTTCATAAAATACTAAGCCACGTGCTACCTACATTTTTTAGTCAAAGGCAAGGCGCCAATGTACGGTTGACGAGCTGAGGACACCATGGAAGTGGACGAGGGGCATTTTTAGTAGTTTATGTTTATTTGACTTATTTAAGTTAAAGCATTGAACATTGTTTTATTTAGATTTGTTTTGACTTCAGTTACAAAAGGTTTTATTTTCGGAGATATGTTTGTTTGGATTTTTGGATCTTTATGAAAGACTTTATTGATGAGCTTCCGTGAGTTATGTATGCATGGGTGACGTCACTAATTAGGTTTCAAAAACTAGGGGCGTTACAGTTGGTATCAGAGCTCTAGGTTATAGGCTTTGTAAACTGGCTTACAATGTAGGCGCTTTGTAAACTGGCTTACAATGTAGGCTTAACGTACTTCCATGGTCCTCCAGCAAATGCTCCGTCAGGTATGCCTTTTTAAAAATTAAAGTTTCTTAGTTAAATGATGCATGTAATAGTGAATATGTATTTTGTAATGAATGATATGATGTACATGTGTTTTATGTTGGCATGATTTATGATATGTTATGTACTATCAGATGGTTATGTTAATGCTATAGTTGTATGTACGAGTGATTTGCATAATTATGAATGTTTATAGAATCTATTAGATGAGTATGTGACTTAGTAGTTAGTGCACTATTTGGATGCCACCTAGAACTTAAGGAGGAGATCGTAGGGGACGACCCCCGCTTAGGGGTAGAGGAAGGGGTGGAAGGGGACGTAGTTGGGGACGTGAGGGTTCTATAAATAAGCCTCTTTCGTCACCAGCGACACCTCATGCCACACCAAACCCTAAAACTGCCCTAGTAGAGGCAGACGATCCAACTGTGCATAGATGTGGCTGAGATCCATTGAAACTGTATTTGGGTTGTATGGGTTCGTTTCTGTAACTCGATAACCAGCACTGAAAACCATCTTTACATTGGATGGTTTGGTGTTTTGATGATCCCTTGGTGTTTTGATGATCCCTTGGTGTTTTGATGATCCCTAACTTATTGACCGCAACTTCTGTATTTATTAATTATCTTTCTAGCATAGTTTAAGTAATTTATTAATTATCTTTCTAGCATAGTTTAAGTAATTTATTAATTATCTTCCTAGCATAGTTTAAGTAATTTATTAATTATCTTCCTAGCATAGTTTTAAGTAATTTATTAATTATCTTCCTAGCATAGTTTTAAGTAATTTATTAATTATCTTCCTAGCATAGTTTAAGTAATTTATTAATTATCTTCCTAGCATAGTTTAAGTTGTATTTTTAATAGGTTATTGATAGATTTTTGGTCGCAGATCTGTACTTAGATATGTGATAAAATAGAGTATATAATCATTGTGTTTTTTGTTTACACAATAATCTATATATGATTTATGATAGGGGTATGAATGAAACAGACCCACACCGCCACTTCGGCTCATCGGCGAATAAGTAACATATAAGAGCATAGATGCTCGGGGGGCATGCCTTTCCGATCAGGGCATGTAGAGCTTGTTCCCACATTTGCATCTCCAGACTTCTGGGAAATCATCACCGACGCCTGGAGGTCCCGGCGTCACCGACACAAGAACCGTAGTGCAGGGCGTGCAACTCCCACACTTTGAGGCGCAGTTTGGTGGCGACGATCCCGGCCCAGCCAATCCTCTTCTTGGCAAGGTCAACTCCTGATCTTCATGATTAGCGATGGGCTGGCATAGTATAATGCATTAAATTTTTTTAGTTAGAACACTAGATTTGGGTGCAAAAATAGAATAGGTATATACGAGGAAGGTGATGAATCATCCATTATAATATTGGAACTAAAATAAATTTACCTGAGTATGTGCATGGCTGGATTCAGCATATGAGCAGCGCCTAGTGTTGTCCGAGGACAATATGAAGATAATGAAAAACAAGAAGAAGATGGGTTTAGGTTCATTGGTTCGGTTGAACTTCATCCTTCTTCCTATGTTTTCCAAATCAAGAAATAATACCAGAGCGCTTATGCTGACAATACAAGAAAAATGTGTTTTTATAGCGTTTGAATATTGCAGTTTTTGTTTTTGAAAATATGCTATAAAAAGGAAGTAAATTTTAGAAAAGCTTTTTATAGCATTTGAGTATTACATTTTTTAAAATATGCTATAAAAAGGAAGGAAATTTTTAGGAAAGGACATTTTTCCCTATTATTTATCTTTTATTTTAAATTTTTTATTCCATTGGTTTTCTCTCCCTTTCTTATTTGGTTCTCTTTTCTCCTTTCTTCCATCCCTTCCTTTTTCTTTCCCCTTTTCCATGCTCCACCTAGTTTACATGTTATATGTGATGACATGATGTCTAATTATTTACGTATAGAAATGATCATGTTATTAATATTTGGTAATTTTATTTTTTTTTCTTGCACAAAAATTATATGCTTCTACCACAATCTAAGAAAAAAATGTATTAAGCTTTCTTTATGCATTGTATCTGGATTGATGTTCTAAGTAGTCAATAACAAATTGTTCTAATGTTTACTATGGTTTAGGTGGGATGACAAAAAAAATGTGTTATATTAATAGTCTGAATTTTTTTATGACTTCGCAAACCATTCTTTTTACTTGCAAATACTCGTTAGGAAGTGCATGTGGAACACATATTCATGTATCAATCAACGGGAAAATATTTTGTTAATGTTTTTTAACCATGTGTTTAGTAATGTTTTTATAAATTGCATGACACATGGATAATTTTTAAAGGGAATGATTGATGGCCAATGGTCTTTCTAAACCCTACAACCATACTATGAAGAGAGCAGGTTGTGTCCCTCATGTTGCGACAAAAAAATTGGCGATCCCCAAGTGGTGCTCATTCGACCACGTGTGTAACGGATAAAAAAAATCCACGAAAAAAAACATCGACTTGGGAAACCTGTTTCCGACTTGTTTGGCACCGTTTTGACCCTCTCGAACTTGATTTCGACCCCGTTTAAGGTGAAATAAATCATTTTAAGGCCGTATTTCACAAATTCATGTTGTCGAATGATCCAATAGGAACCAACCACCAACGGAAGCGTAGGACGTATACGAGGAGCGAGGAGCTTACGTTTATATTTTAGGGAGTACTTCGGCTAAGGCCTACCAAGTAAGTGCCTCACCCGTCGTAGGTTATGCGTTGTATGTTGTATGTTGGCACGTGCCTGTGGATTCGCACGTGTCATTAATTTGTATGCTAGACTGTTATACTCGATTAAGTACGCTTGCGAAATGTGAATGTATGTTGTTTAGTATGATGTGATGTGCTATGCTTATGACGTTTATGATGTGTCTAGATGATTCTGGCATGAATGGTACTATAATTTTGAATGTAAACAGCATGTAATATATGACATGAAATCACGATAAATTACATGAAATATAACCCCGTTAGGATTATGTATGATACGTAGACTGAAAAATGAGAAATGACATATTAAGCATGGAAGATGATAGCGGGGTTATATTCATTAATGATAAAAGTAGAAATATTGGGGACTTCATGCATTATGTGTGCTCATGCATTGGGGGGATACCCCTATTCCATCACGAGGGTACGGGCATGTACACCCAATGGCAGGGGTACGATCGTTATGTTTTGCATAGCGTTGCCGTGACGGTTACTAGTTCTAACAGGTGTCCAGCCTAAGGAGCTCCCAGAGTATGCTCGCCCGACAAAGAAAGTGCCTAGCGGTGTGCGAACCGACTGGAGAGCCAGTACTTGCACGTATGGGCTGTATGTAGAGTATATGGTATACGTCCAAATTACCCGTTAGGACAGCACCGTATGAAGATAGATTTAAAGATAGGTCCCATCATCGCATTTGCATGTGATTGTTGCATAACCCCAATAGGGAGTCACTTACTGAGTATTCGAGAAATACTCAAGCCTCGTTCTACCACATTTTAAGATAAAGGCAAGGCACCCATGTGAGACCAACGGCAGCATCGCACATCCCGGGATCGTGGCACATGCATAGGATAGTTGTTTTCCATTCGTAATATAGGCTAGTATATGTTGAATTTCATCTAAATTCATAGTATAGGTTGAATTCCCATTTACATCATTAGTATAGGTTAATATAGGTTGAATTGTAATCGCATTAATAAATCATAGGTTAGTATAGAACCTTTATTTCAGAGTTGTTTTCCCTTTCTTTCCCTTGTATTCGTTATTCATGAGGTAATAAAAGACAAACTTATGTCGCAGTTATGATAAGAGCCCATTTAAAGTAAATTCCGCGTTTCAAGTATAGTAATAACCTTAGATTAAATAAGTAAATATGTAGCGTCGTTACAGTTGGTATCAGAGCCCTTGGGTATAAATCTTATAGATTAGCTGTCACGACCCAATATTTTACAACAAGACACAAATGCACAAAGTGATTTAAATATGAAATAAAGAAAATCCTTAAATTCGAATAAAGTTTTTGGACGACAAACAACAGATGTCAAAAGAATGCAAATAAAAAAATAAAGACTAGACTGACACCTTGAGACAACCTGTTCCTCTGCGACAATCCCCATCTCCATCACGCCCACCCTTGACCAACGCCTCGCGCTCCTGAAAAAAAAAAAAAAAAGGGAAAACATAGCAAGGATGAGTATAAAAATTATACTGAGTAAGCCACCTACTTGTAGGCTCTCTTCGTGTCTTAATTTAACAGATTCCCACGGTTTCCTAATTCGGTTCTAGGAAATCTGGTTCTAATCTTAGTCCCTTGGAGCTTGCCCCTTGGGTTTCACCGGTTCATCGTCCTTTCATTAAACACCTAGAGGTTCCTTATGCCAAGCTAATATGGTCAGTATCTCTCTATGAAGTGCTACCTCTACATGGCTATCTAGGACTACATGGTACCTAGCCTAGGGGTGTGCTGAATACCCCTACGCCCATATAGTCCCCCCTATGGGGGGCGCGGCCCAACCCGTTCCCATGCAGCTAATGGGCTGTGCGACGTGGGGACACATTTCCCATGGGAAATGGCTAAGAGCTGTAAGGACTGATCAGGGATCCTTGGTCCTCCCACGAAGCTATAGATACCGTTCTCACGCTAGCAATCTATGAACACTCTAAGGTACTTTCTTGCCGTGGTAAACCGCTAAGTTCCTAGGGGAAAATTAAGTCGGGCTGGAGCGATACATCGCTCCTAACAGTAATTTCCTAAGCTTATGATAGAAATGAGCCCTAGCAATTAACAGAGTGTAAATGCAACCTTCTTCTAACATCATAGTATGTAATTCATGCAAACTAGGCATACTAGCTCAACGGGGCGATGACCTCCATCAAGTACCCAGAGCACGAAGTTTGCGCTCAATGGGGCGAATTCGTCCATCAAGCACCCAGAACACAGCATACACAATTCTAACATAAATTAAACGCATGCATACATACGGTGGAAGTTTAAAGCATACAACAACACTCATGTAATTCACCCAATACAATCATAACAATTAATCTGACTAATAATTTACATGGAGAGCTAATCTGAAGCAAAACTACTAACATGCATGCAATCCAAGTGAATCCTACAAGTATTTGTTCCTAAATACCGGGTGGTGACTTACCTGGTTGACGCGTGCCTTTTTGTTAGCATTTCTTTGCCCGTGAGGTGTCCAAAAATACTGATTTCTTTATATTAGGTCCCTATTCACGTAAAAACAGTATTAGAACTCGAACCAGGACAAAAATTGGGCAAACAAAGAGCAACTGGGTCAAAACGGCCGTTTGATGCGCGCTCACGCACCAGCAGTGCGCTAGGAGTGCGAGGGCCACGCGAGCGGGAAGGCACCAGTCGCAGGCCGTACGCGCGCCTACAACGCGCGGCAGCTTTTGCGCAATGGCGGGTCGGCCGGTCCTTTTTTTTTTTTTTCTTTTCTTCTTTCTTCTCTGTCCTTTGAAAAATCCGTAACACAGTCCCGTTTTCTGATTTTCATATCTTTCGATCCGTAGATCAGATCGATATGGTTTCTTCAGTAAAGTTCTAGATCGTGTTACAGGCTACGCCCTAGTATTTTTTTTTTGTTGTAATTTTTGCTTAACTACCGAACGAGTTAAGAACGTCGGAAGTTCGCTCACCGTTCTCGGACGATTCTTGAATCTCTGCCTTCGGGTTGAGGTGACGGCCAAACTTCTTCACAGATCGTGCGTATAGTTGTTCTTAGGTGAATATTTCAGCATTTTAGGATCGATTCACATAGGAAAAACTCAGATCTGAGAAATGTCGTTCAGAACCTTACCTCGCGAAATGTTCTTGGGTCTTGACGGAGCGTAGGCCTCGCTAACCTCTCAATCCTTGTACAAGTCTCGTCTGAAGATGGATTTCGACGGTGGTCCGTTAACCTTCACGGCTGACTGCTCTCCAATTTCTCTCTAACTTTAGGGCTGGAGGGGCAAAATGACTTTTTTGACCCTCAGTTGACTTAGCCCCCCCCCCCCCCCCCCCTCCTTTTTTTTTTTTTGGCGTTACAAACTCTCCCCTCCTTAGGAACTTTCGTCCCCGAAAGTCGCTATCTCTTGGAAGAGTTCGGGATAAGCTTTTGTAAGGCCCACGTTTTTGGCCCATGATCCAATAACAAAATCAGGCTTATAAACAAAAAAAATAAAAATAAATAAATAAGCCTAGGGTTCTATAGGCAGGAAACGATTAGCCAGCTGCCACCCCCTCCTCTTTTCTTTTTTTTCACTTTTCTTCCTTCAGCCACTACCAACCAGCCGCCACCCTTCCTTCTCCTTTTTTTTTTTTTTTTTTTTTTCACTTTTCTTCCCTCAGCCACTGCCACCCAACGGTCCGATCTCACAGCCGATTGTTCCCACACCGCTCCGCGCCTCTTCCCATATCAGAAAACATCTGCCCAGCACCCACGTCGCAGCCGCGAGGGAACGATATTGTCGTTGCCAAAACCGACCTCAAGAGGGTTAGACGTAGCAGAGGTTCAACGCCTACGTAGGAGGAAGGCTCAGTTCGAGGGGACTCAGATAGTCGTTGATTAGGAAAGGCCAAGAAAGCAGCTCCTCAAGTAAGGGACATGCCTGTTGAAAATAAACGTTTTGTTTTTTTGAAAATGGGTCGCACAGAATCTTCTATGGGCTAGGTGCTGTGTAATCCGTTTTGCCGAGAATAATATGCTCATTGTCTGTAATTGTATGTAACCTGTTTGACATGCATCCTGATTGCCATGTAATCTGATTGTCGTATATTCTGATTGTCATATAATCTGATTGTTGCGTAACCTGATGGTTGGGTAATCTGTTTATGGTGGGGTATGGTTAGGTTGTGTAATCTCGATAGGTGTAACAAGATTTGTTGGGTAATTAGATTGTTGGGCGATCAGATTTGTTGGGCAATCGGATTGTTTGTGTAATCGAATGGTTGTGTAATCGAATGGTTGTGAAATCGGATGGTTGAGTAATCGGATTGTCGCGTAATAGGGTTAGGTCGGGTAGTCTGATGATAGGTGTCAACTGTCGTCATAATGTGCTTGTAGGCAGCCATGAAATTACATTGGATATCCTGGATGATTTTTTTTCTGTGCGCTTGTCAATCAAAATTAATGGATAATGCATGTTGCTTAATATATGAATATAAATTGTCGAGTATTGATATTTTGATAGACTATCGGGTGTGATTTTATGTACTTGTCAGTCATGCAATAGTGTATAATACACGTTGTAAGAGGAAAATTTTATGAGGTAATTAATTGTGGATTAGGAACGAAACAAGCAAAAGGATGTCTAGCCAAGTAACAAATTGGGGAGGTAAACGTGTTCGAAGCGGGCCGGCGAGGGTACAAGAGAACCCATCTTTGGAGGCCCCACTTCAAGAACAGTTAGTAAATGCGAACAAAATCCGGGGATAGGAGTTCCCCCATCTGGTCCACCGAGAGCAAACATTGATACTCCGGAAGTACCTAATATGACTGTGATGATGGGGATGATGCAATCCATGGCACAGACAAATGGGCAATTGGCCCAACTGATCCCGACCTTAGGGCCAAGTGCCAGGCAGACAACCCATCACAACCGGGGAGACATTGACGCATCAGAAGAAAGCGGGTTTTTTCAGGCTTTCAAACGTCGGGACCCCGAAGTATTCGAGGGAAAATCCAAGGACCTTGTCGTAGCGGAATTATTGTTGTCGGCGATTGATGAAATTCTTCGACGCATGAAGTGTCCGGACGAGCATAGACTGAGCTGTGTGACTTATTTGTTATGCGAAGATGCTAAACTGTGGTGGCAATCAGCCTCCCGGGCGATTGCTGCAGACGAGGATGACATCACCTAGACGCTGTTTAGAACAGTGTTTCGCTAAAAATACTTCAAACCAATATAAGAAGCAACGCGAATTCCTAAGCATAGAGAAGGGAGACAGGTCACTAGAGAAGTATGAGCGAGAGTTCACCCGTCTGTCCCGTTTCGCCCCATTAATGGTCTCAACGAAAGAGTTGAAAGTAGAATGTTTTGTTATGGGTTTGCGGCCCGATGTCCGGGGGGCAGTGTCAGCTCACGTTCCACCTGACTACGTAACGGCACTCCAACTGGCTGAGACACTCGATGTTAAGGAATATCCAACAGAGGACACCCAAACCCACTTAAACACGTCAGTTGACCAGAAGAGAAAGAGAGAGCAAACATCACCTACCTCCTCAAAGGTATCTTGGCACCAGGCCAAGACAAATTTAAACCAAGAGCGCAGGTAACCAAAGGCTTGCCCACAGAACACGCCACGTGACAGACCACATTGCTCGAACTGTGGGAGACGTCACCCAGGACAGTGCAGGTTTAAGAAAATGGTATGTTTCAACTGTCACCAAGAAGGCCACGTTGTCGCACACTGCACCCAAGGGAGAGCAACTAGTACCAATAGACCACTTGGTAACCAACCGACCTCAAACCTGAGGCCAGCTCCGCAACAGGGGCGAATGTATGCTACCACTCCTCAGGAGGCAGAAAACTCCAACACTGCAGTCACAGGTACGCTCTCTATTCTTGGGTACTATGCACGGGTCTTATTTGATTCAGGGTCAACCCACTCTTTTATCTCCACTAATCTTGTAAAACACGCAAGAGTAGAAGTTGAACCGCTAGGGTACGAGTTGTTTGTGGGTACCCCAGCAGGGGTAAGTATGGAAGCCTTCGAGAGGGTAAAGGATTTTCAGTTGTGTGTGTCAAACCACACGATGGATGTGACGCTGATAGTCCTAGATATGGCCAATTTTGACGTCATCTTAGGGATGGAGTGGTTAGCTAAAAACCATGCATCCATCGATTGCTTCAACAAGGAAGTGGTGTTCAAACCTCCTGGTCAGCCAAGCTTCAAGTTCAAGGGGACCAGGGAGGGAACGGTCTCGAGGATAGTCTCGGCATTAAAGGTAAGGAAGATGTTATCTCAGGGTGCTTGGGGGATATTAGCTCATGTGGTGGAATTAGGGCGAACTGAGGCGAGCATTAACTCAGTGCCAGTAGGGAGAGAATTCGTGGACGTGTTCCCAGAAGATCCCAAGCCTACCCCCAGAGCGGGAGATGGAATTCGAAATTGTACTTGAGCCAGGAACAACCCCTATATCAAGAGCCCCGTACAGAATGGCCCCTACTGAACTGAAAGAACTAAAGTTGCAGCTTCAAGAGTTACTAAGCAAAGACTTTATACGACCAAGTGTGTCCCCTTGGGGAGCCCCAGTGATATTTGTGAAGAAGAAGGACGGCTCTATGCGCTTATGCATGGACTGTCGGGAACTTAACAAAGTGACAATTAAAAATAAGTATCCGTTACCCCGAATTGATGACCTATTCGACCAGTTGCAAGGAGCAGTTGTGTTCTCAAAGATTGACTTACGGTCAGGCTACCATCAGTTGAGGATTAAGGAGAATGATATCTCAAAGACAGCCTTTCGCACAAGGTATGGACATTACGAGTTTAGGGTAATGTCGTTTGGCTTGACCAACGCTCTAGCAGAATTTATGGGGTTGATGAACAAAGTGTTCAAAGAGTTCTTAGACAACTTCGTGATCGTCTAAATCGACGATATCCTTGTGTATTCCAAGACTAGGGAACAACACGAGGAACATCTTCGGAAAGTGCTGACCACTCTGAGAACGAACCAGTTGTTTGCAAAGTTCTCCAAGTGTGAATTCTGGGCAGAACAGGTGGGATTTCTTGGGCATGTAGTTTCAAGCGTGGGAATCACCGTAGACCCAACAGAGATTGAAGCGGTGACGAATTGGCCTCGCCCGACCACAGTGACTGAAGTACGAAGTTTCCTTGGACTAGCAGGGTATTATCGGCGGTTTGTGAAGGATTTCTCCAAGATCGCCACCCCCCTCACTGAGTTGACCAAGAAAGGAAAGTCGTTTACCTGGAATGATCAGTGCGAGGTTAGTTTCAAAGAACTTAAACGGAGGTTAGTAACAACCCCGATACTCACTGTACCGTTAGGAGATGGAGGCTTTGTAGTGTACAATGATGCTTCAAAAAGGGGGTTAGGATGTGTCCTCATGCAACATGGGAAGGTTATCGCCTATGCTTCACGTCAACTAAAAGAATACGAGCGAAACTATCCCACCTACGACCTAGAACTCGCAGCAGTGGTTTTTGCATTGAAGATTTGGAGACACTACCTTTATGGAGAAAGAACCCAAATTTTCACTGACCACAAGAGTCTTAAATACTTCTTTACTCAGAAGGAGTTAAACATGAGACAACGCAGGTGGTTGGAGTTGGTTAAAAACTATGACGTGGAGATACTCTATCACCCAGGAAAGGCGAATGTGGTAGCTGATGCGTTAAGCCGAAAATCAGCACACACATCTGTCCTAATCACTACACAAAAGGTGATCCAGCAGGATCTAGAACGCGCCGGTGTAGCGGTGGCCATGGGGGAGGTCGCCGCTCAGTTGGCCCAGTTAATGATTAACCGACCTTGAGGCAACGTCTTATTGAGAAACAACATGGTGATCCAGAGTTGGTTGGAAAAAGACGTTTGATAGATGTCAACCAGACAGAGGAGTTTTCATTGACAGCCGATGGGGGGCTCTTGTACCATGGGTGGTTGTGTGTGCCAAATGAAGAAGAACTGAAGGTAGAAATCCTAATCGAGGCTCACCACTCGCCATTCGCCCTACATCCTTGCAGTACCAAGATGTATCAGGATTTGAAACGATATTATTGGTGGCGGAATATGAAACGTGATGTGGCCGAGTTCGTGAGAAAGTGTCTGGTTTGTTAACAAGTCAAAGCCTCAAGGCAGAAGCCAGCGGGGCTATTACAACCACTTAGTGTACCTGAATGAAAGTGGGAGAACATCGCCATGGACTTTATCGTAGGTTAGTATAGGTTGAATTCCCATTTGCATCATTAGTATAGGTTAATATAGGTTGAATTGTAATCGCATTAATAAATCATAGGTCAGTATAGAACATTTATTTCAAAGTTGTTTTCCCTTTCTTTCCCTTGTATTCGTTATTCATGAGGTAATAAAAGACAAACTTATGTCGCAGTTATGATAAGAGCCCATTTAAAGTAAATTCCGCGTTTCAAGTATAGTAATGACCTTAGATTAAATAAGTAAAAATTTAGGGTCGTTACAGTTGGTATCAAAGCCCTAGGTTATAAATCTTATAGACTTGCTTACGAAGTAGGCTTGACATGTTCCACGGTCCAATTGCCGATGCTTCATCGCTGTTAGGTACACCTCGCTTAGGATGAGAGATGAATGGACATTTTTGTGATATATTTAATGTGATTGGCTTTAAACATTGAGTGTCATGATACCGTATGATTTTATGCTATGATGTGATCTTGTATCAATGCATGTCTTTATGTTACGACATTTATGTTTTCTTTTCCTTGAATGATATAGTAGAATGTAGATAATGTTATAAGTAAATCATATACTTAAATAGAATTATTTTCTTGGTTTCTAGAACCATGCCGCATAGAGGGCATAGAAGAGGTAGAGGAAGGAGAGGACGACCTCCCATTAAGAGATGGGGAAGAAGAGAAGCCAAAAGAACCTCTTCCCAAGAAGGGTCGACTACTGAACCCTATGCACTCGAACTACCATCGAGGGAACCTCCCCTACAAGTTGCACCCCTCCTAAAAACACACTCGTTCTACAAGCTGCACCCCTCCTAAAAACGCACCTCCCCTACAAGCTACACTACCTCCTGAAAACGCACCGCCCCCTCAAACTGCACCACAGGCTAGGTTGGACCCCACCACACGAATGGTTTTGGAGTCACTCTAGACAACGATGCAAACAATGTTGGCCACACAACAGGCCACATTGTTAGCTACGCAACAAGTCGCAACAATGGCCATGTTGGATTTCGATAATCAGCCAGGGAAATCCCTTCTTCTCGGTGAGAGGAAATCTTCGACAAGAGGTTGTTGGAAGAAAAATAAAATGCGTAAAAATAACAAAGAGAGAGAAAGGCTGAAATTTTGACTGCGCTTAAAATCAGTTTGTTTGATATTCTAAATAGATTTTCTATTTAAATATACATTATCATAAAAATGGCTGGAGGGTGGCCAACTAAATCTGTGCCACTCCCTACAAAATTTCCGTCTAAAACTTTGGTGATCCATTTGACATGTTTTTTTTAAATGGTCAAATGGAGGTATTCTGAAATCGTGTTAATCTAAATAAGGAAAAATGAAAAATTCAGGTTTTATCTAACAATCTCCTCCTAAAACCTGTGGTATATCTACCTTATTTTGTTTGAACTCCGATTTGAGCCCTATGGCTCGGTGTCTACCCTCTAGACTCCACGTCTTGTTTGGCCGCCTCTTCTTCGAGTTGGCGCGCTGCCAGTCCAGGTGGTTCACCTCTTCCTAATAGGTCTTCCATCTTTCGGTACCTGGCCGAGAGGTTGACTGGTTGTTCGGTGTCCCTGGCGTCATGTCCTCCAGACTCCACGTCTTTTCCTGCCGCCTCTTCTTTGAGTTGGCGCGCCGCCAGTCCAGGTGGTTCACCTCTTTCTAATAGGTCTTCCATCTTCCGGTACCTGGCCGAGAGGTTGACTGGTTGCTCTATCTCCAGCTTTAGGAAGTAAAGGCAGTTTGTCGTGCACCGAACTTGCGTGAGCAACCGTCGTCGATCATCGTAGATCCTAAGTAGCCCGCACTTGATGGAAATGTGGCAGCCGGCCTTATCGAGCTGACCCAGGCTCACAATATTAGCCTTGAGTCTCGGGATGAAGTAGACGCCGGTCAGCTTGTGATGATTGCCTCCCTTGTCGACGAACAGGATGGTGCCGTGCCCTTAAATCTCGACGACGGAGCCGTCGCCAAATTTCACCGTCCCTCGAATCCCCGAGTCAAGCTCGGAGAACGCAGACTTGGCCCCAGTCATATGGTTTGTTGCCCTCGTGTCGAGGACCCATCGCCGGTGCTCTTGCTGCTCACCTCTTTCTCTGATTTGAGCGAACATTCGCTCCTCCTTCAGTTGAATTGGCTCCCCAGCCGGTGCCGCCTTTGTTATGCACAATTGGAACTCTTCCTCGGGTTCGACGCTCACCGGAGCAGTTATGCCGTTGTCGATTACCTCTGTGGATTTGAGGAGCTCTTCTTCAGGTTCGACGCTCACCGGAGCAGTTATGCTGTCGTCGATTACCTCTATAGATTTTGGGAGCTCTTCCTCGGGTTCAACGCTCACCGGAGCAGTTATGTCGTCGTCGATTACCTCTGTGCATTTGGGGAGCTCTTCATCGGGAGTACGGACGTCAGGTAGGACTGATGCAGTCACCATGAAAAGGGCCAGCTCATCTTCGTGTTCGACGCTCACCGGAGCAGTTATGCCGTCGTCGATTACCTCTATGGATTTTGGGAGCTCTTCCTCGGGTTCAACGCTCACTAGAGCAGTTATGTCGTCGTCGATTACCTCTGTGGATTTGGGGAGCTCTTCCTTGGGAGTAGGGACGTCAGGTAGGACTGATGCAGTCACCATGAAAAGGGCCGGCTCATCTTCGGGTTCGACGCTCACCGGAGCAATTATGCCGTCGTCGATTACCTCTATGGATTTTGGGAGCTCTTCCTCGGGTTCAACGCTCACCGGAGCAGTTATGTCGTCGTCGATTACCTCTGTGGATTTGGGGAGCTCTTCCTCGGGAGTAGGGACGTCAGGTAGGACTGATGCAGTCACTATGAAAAGGGCCGGCTCATCCTCCTCGGATTGAGCCACATGGGCCTTCTCGGCCGTCTCCTTGTTCTTGAGCTTGCTCCAGCAATTCTTGCTCACGTGACCTCTCTTCCCACAGTACGAGCACTGGATTGGCCCGTCATCAGTCGACTCCTCCTTCTATTGATCCGCCTCAGTGAGGAGTAGACGACTTGCGGTGATGCTATTGGCGAGCCCCGTGATCCGCATTGAAAAATCATCGACGGATTTGCTGTCCTTCAAGTGGATCTTTGAGAGCTCCTTCCGCAGCTGCTCGATGTTGGATTCCCGCACTCACTGTACACCGACCCAAAGGGATTTGATTCCCTCTCAAGCCGATTGCGCGGTGCGCTTCGTGGAGAGAGATGCCAGCATCTCTGGGGACACAGATCGTAATATGGCGGCGAACGCCAGCCGATCCTCCCAACACTCAATCATTTCTCCTTCCTCTGGCTCGACAGCGTGCCATAACCCTTGCGCCTATAGGTTGACGCGCATCAACAAGGTCCACTCGTTATAGTTGGACCTTGTCAATATCGGATACTGAACGACGGCGGTCGTTGTCTCCCTGACCACTCGCTCAACGACACCTCGACGCCGTCATCATGACGTCAGCCTCTTCGTCGTGGTGGTGAAGGAGATGTCGGCACTTGGCGGCGGCGTGGAGGAGTGAGCAAGCCTGCTCGAGATGGACCCCACGATGTGCTTATTTTCGCACTTTGCATTTTCTTCCACTCAAACCTGAGACCTGTGTGTTGTTAGGTCGACACTCTAACCACTTAAGCTATTCAACTTGATTGTTGATAGGATGGCTCCTCCGCAATGATATACACCGATGGCTTCAACCTGGCTCTAATACCACTTGTTGGATTTTGATAATCAGCCAGGGAAATCCCTTCTTTTCGGTGAGAGGAAATCTTTGACAAGAGGTTGTTGAAAGAAAAATAAAATGCGTAAAAATAACAAAGAGAGAAAGGCTGAAATTTTGACTGCACTTACAATCAGGTTGTTTGATATTCTAAACAGATTTCCTATTTAAATATAAATTATCCTAAAAATGGCTGGAGGGTGGCCAACTAAATCTGTGCCACTCCCTACAAAATTTCCGTCTAAAACTTTGGTGATCCATTCGACGTGTTTGTCAAATGGTCAAATGGAGGTATTATGAAATCGTGTGAATCTAAATAAGGAAAAATGAAAAACTCAGGTTTTATCTAACAGACCATGCAACCAGCCAATGCGACGGCCACGCAACCGGTTGATGCGGCGGTCACACAACCGGCCAAAAACCCACAACCGGAAAGACTTCAGACAGTATGACCACTGTCCATTCGTCAGTTCAAAGCAAGATCCCACAGCAGCTCAGATGTGGATCGCAACCTTGGAAACGCCCATTGAATCAATGAGATGCCCTGATGACCATAAAGTAGCTTGCACGGCATATGTACTGCAAAGAGACACAAAAGTGTGGTGGGCGGATAATAAACAGAATATCAACTAGAGAGAGGGGATCACAACGTGGGAAACCTTTAAGGAAGCCTTCCTGAAATACTACTATCAAAAGGAAACCCGTTTAAAGAAACAGCAAGAATTTAACCATCTGACCCAAGACGAACGCACGATGGATTAGTATGATCAGAAATCCATGAGATTAAGAAGGTTCGCACCGTCACTAGCAGACACTTAAGAGAAATAGACAGAGAAATTTGTGTTGGGGTTGAACCCGAAGGCCCGCCGTATGTTGGAGGCATTTAACCCGAAAGCTTACGAAGAGGCCCTGAGGACGGCCAAGGCTCTAGAGGAACCTCCAGAGGAGAAAATTTCGGAGCCAACGGTTGTCGTAGGAAAGAAATGCCCTGTCAAGGACGGACCCACGGAATTCCAACTGCCACTCCAGAGACCTTGACATTAGAACAGGCAACCTACTCCACCCCCAGTAGCCCGATACCAAGTACCGAAAAAAATTCTGTGCCGCGACTATGGAAAAGAACATCATGGCAAATGTATGGTAGGCTCCGGTGTGTTTTATAGGTGTGGTCGTGCAGGTCACTTGGCTAGAGCTTGCTCTGCAAGGGACACGGGAAATCCAAGGTAACCCCTTAGAGGTTTGGTCATTCGAGAACCCACCATGCAAACCCACGCACAGACCAGGTGTTGGGTTTTATGTCCTAAAACTCATAGTTCGTAAACAAAAACATATTCTGTTTATAGTATGATTACTTGAACTATATGTAGAGACATAAGAGTGGATCAAGTTCAAGTATATAGTCAAAATGATCTATTGTACATGGATAAGGCTGAGTACCTTATTTTGGGGACACTATGGATGCAGCCCACTTTTGTATATGATATAAACAATGTGATCACTAAATTGTACATGTGGGGACATGTGAGTGGGGGCGTCCTATGCAATAAGTATTGCATAAGATCGGACCATGAAGAAAATCACTCTCACTTTATAATGTCATTAAATGTTGAGACTGATTTTTTTTTCATTCGATGACCTAGGTAACTCGATCTTAATCCTGAGCTAACTATGAACTCTTGATTATACGAAATTATCCTTAGATTTGCATGGGTAAGTGTGGCCCGAGTTCACCGACTCAATAAGCTTCCCATGTCAGGGGTAAGACTGGGTGAATAGCTGGAGACATAGGGTGTAAGATGGAATTCACTCCTACCCGTTTTAGGGATAGTAGAGAGGTTGTTCTCTTAAGTATTGACTCCAAGTCTCGGACAAGGGGCCCCACCCTCTCATTGGCCCAAGAGGGATTCGATTTGGTGGTTGTTCCACAAACAAATTATTCATTAGAGGATTAGTGGCACTTAAGGAACAAAAAGTAACTTTAGGGGTAAAACTGTAAATTGACCGAGCTCTAGTTACAAACAATCTGTGAAGGATCGACTTACTAATCATGGTTTTATCAAATGGACAGAAATATATCTATAGTAAGGGGAGTGCAACTACTAGGCTATAGTGGAGTGTTCTAGTAGTTAACGAATGTTGCTAAACAAGGTTAACGAGTTTAGCCGGTTAATCTCGGATTGTTGGAGCCCATGATCTGTAGGTTCATTAGATCCCTCTACTAGCTCATATCGGACTAAACCTTAGAACAGTATGACGAGTGAGTTCGAAGTGTTTGAATGCAAATTAGGGAATACATGTTAAATATATACGATATAGTTAACCGCATTTTGATTTAATTATGAATTGAACAAAAATGAGAGAATTGGGGATATTTAAATAAGATTTAAATATTTTAATTATAATAGTGATTCATAATCAATATGGGCCGGAATTGATTGGGATTGACATTTTATTGTAAATATTGATTAAATTGTTTAATTAATCATTTAATATTATTTTGATTTGAAATTAACTATTTAAATTAATTGTTGAATTAAAATGGAGAAAGTCAAAAGGTTGACTTCACCTAATGGAAAAATTCATGTTTGAGTTAGTGGAATATTGAGTGTGGTTTAACCAAACTTGCATGTTTGCCACATAATACCACAAATTTGAGTGGAATTTTGAGTGTCAAAATTTGGTTAACTCAAACTTGCATGCCACATAATCCCACAAATTTGAATGGAATTTTGAGTGTCAAAATTTGGTAATCTCAAATTTGCATGAACATCCAAATATGACTCTATAAATAGAGTGATCAAGGTACATGGAAATTTTTCTTGAAAAACTTTGAGAAAATCTCTCAAAACTCTCTCTTTACATATACTAAATTCCTATCAAGTTTCATCACTCACCGGATTCCACAATCCCGTTCTAAGGCCGAAGAATAATAGGGAAGACACTAGAGGTGGTTCGAAACCGTTCGTGAGGAAAAAGGAATTTGAACTATAAAAGGTTAGTATTCAAACTCATTGAGTTTTAATGCTTTTGAACATGCTAGCTAATTTACTATAATTGATGTACTTAGAGTGCCTAAGATCCAAATTGCTTCCGCACGTGTTATAGTAACACCATCACCACGGCATATGCAAGGACCAGTAAAGAGGCGGGAACGTCTGGCACCGTGGTGACAAGTATGCTGTAGCAATTTAGATTTTTCAATTTTTCCTTATATTGTTAAGATTTTTATTTTTATTTCCATATATGACAGATATTATATTGTTGCAATTATTTCCGTCGGAAAATATGCATGATTTCCAATAAGGAAGTTATTACCTTAATGGAAATGTTATGAAATCCTTATATTCCTATATTCCACCCTTCTCTTTCCTTGAAAATGACTTTTGCTCTCTAAACTTGTTTCTGTTTTCGAGGGTGTCTGAGAGTACATAAAAATCGAGAGTGTTACCTGGGAAAACGTGTGGGTTGGTTCGCTGGGTGGTTTTCTTGTTCGGCGAGTTCTCGAAATCGATTGCGTTGCTGTTTTGGAGGAAGAGTTGAGTGGAAGTTAGTGTCGACGTCGGAATCGCTGCGTTGAAGAAGGCAAACCGTCGGAAGCGAAGGAGGAGGAGGCCACGTAACCATCGTCAGAAACGGAGGAGATTGTGTCATCGGCGGTGGCGACACATCGAATTAGGGTTTTCGTGAGGGTTCGAGTGAAGGAGACGCATAGTCGGGTCGGGTTTCGGCCTCTAAACCAACCCACGAATGAACGCGGGCCCTATGCATTTCAGCACAACACGGACGGGTGCATGCAGCCTCGGTCTCGGCTCCACACGCGTGCTCTCAGCTCGGCTTGACATGTACTGTTAGGATCGCACAACAACGCACACGCTCGATCTAGATGATCACAAAGAGAAGGATAGAGAGAATTGCAAGGAGAACTCTGGCTAAAAGGATTTTTTATTGATGACTTCAGGCATGTACAACAAGAGAGTACAGAGAATAGAAAAGTACATTTCAAAGCTTTACTAGACGGGATATATATATGGTTCAGTCTACTAAATATAGCTTTACCAGATTTAACCATCTACTATATATAGCTATGTACCATATATAGCTTTACTGGATATAGCTTCACCATATATGGCTTTACCAAATATAGCTTTACCGGATATAGCCATTGACCAAGCTATAAATACAGGGAGCAGACTCCATAACTCAACAATTCTCCCACTTGGAGACTGATCCTACACCATACCAATTAGGGCTTTGCATAGCTTTAATTTTCCAACATCAACACATTTTGTCAACATGTCTGCTGGATTCTTTGCACCCTCTATCTTCTCCAAACACATATCGCCTTCTTCCACTAACCTGCGAGTGAAATGGTACCGTCTTCTAATGTGTTTTGTCCTTGAATGATAGACTGGGTTTTTCACCAACTGTATGGCACTCTGACTATCTGTATAAAGGATCTTCTTGCACTGCTTCCGGCCTAATTCTTCTAGATAGTCTGTCATCCATATCATCTCCTTTCCAGCTTCAGCTATGGCCACGTACTCAGCTTCAGTAGATGAAAGAGCAACGCATTTCTGAAGCTTGAACATCCAACTCACTGCTGTTCCATCTATAGTGTAGATATACCCAGATGTGCTCTTGCTGGAGTCTACATCTCCACTCAGATCAGCATCCACAAAACCTTGCAGAACTACTTTGCCATTGCCATAACAAAGTGTAGTATTGGATGTACCTCTCAGATATCTCAGAAGCCACTTCACAGCTTCCCAATGTTCCTTCCCTGGATTTGCCATGTACTTGCTAACAACTCCCACTGCATGTGTTATGTCAGGTCTAGTGCAGACCATAGCATACATCAAACTCCCAACTGCAGAAGCGTACGGAACTGATGCCATGTGCTCACGTTCCTCAACTGTCTTGGGAGATTGCCCCTTTGACAATTTAATATGATTTGCCAAGGGGGTAGTCCTGGGTTTAGCGTTATTCATCTTGAATTTGGACAACACCTTCTCAATGTACTGCTCTTGGGATAGATTTAATGTGCCAGCAGATCTATCTCGAGAAATCCTCATCCCAAGGATCTGCTTCGCTGCACCTAAATCTTTCATCTCAAATACTGAAGACAAGCTTGCCTTCAGGTGGTTTATCTCCCTCATACTTGATCCAGCAATTAGTATATCATCCACATACAGGAGTAGAAACACATAAGAATCAGTGTATTTCTTGAGATAGCAACACTGATCCTTTTCACTTCTGTGGAAACCACTCTTGCTCATGAAGGAGTCAAACTTCTTGTACCATTGTCTCGGTGCTTGTTTCAGTCCATACAAGCTCTTATTGAGCTTACATACCATGTGCTCCTTGCTTGGAGCTGCAAATCCTTCGGGTTGTTGCATATAGATCTCCTCATCTAGATCTCCATGTAAAAATGCCATTTTTACATCCATTTGCTCAAGGTGCAAATTCTCCGATGCAACAATACTCAGTAGAATTCGGATAGTAGTTAATTTCACAACTGGAGAAAAGATCTCAGCATAATCAATGCCTTTTCTTTGTGAATATCCTTTAACTACTAACCGAGCCTTAAACCTCCTTCTGCCATCTGGTTCAACCTTGATTTTGAACACCCATTTGTTCAACAGAGCTCTCTTTCCTGTAGGCAACTCAGTCAGCACCCACGTATTATTCCTTTCAAGTGAGCTCATCTCATCATCCATGGCTTGCTCCCACTTAGTTGAATCTTCCACTTGTAGGGCCTCATCAAAGGACTCTGGTTCTCCTTCGTCAGTCAGCAACAGATAGTGTAATGAGGTTGAATATCTGTCTGGTGCTCTGGTAGTTCTAGATGATCTTCTCAACACCTGCTCAGGTGCAACTTGCTCCACGTCTGGTTCTTCAGCAATAGGATCAGCCACGTCTGGTTCTTCAGCAATAGGATCAGGAGTTTCTTGAGCTTCTGTTGTACCATCACTGTGTGAATTTTCTTGCCACTCAAATTCAACTCCCACTTGCTTCGTAGTCTCAGAGTTTATCTTCTCTCTGTCCTTGTACATGACATTTTCATCAAAGGTCACATCACAGTGTCTTAGGATCTTCATATTTTTCTCATCCCAAAACCTATACCCGAACATGTCAGAGCCATAGCCTATGAAGTAGCATTTCACAGCCTTAGCATCAAGCTTATCTCTCTTCTCTGGATCAACATGAACATACGCAGTACAGCCAAAGGTTCTCAAGTGAGAGTACTTGAGTTCTTTTCCTGTCCATACTTCTTCGGGCAATTTGAACTTCAAGGGTACTGACGGCCCTCTATTAATCAAATATGCTGCTGTGTTCACAGCATCAGCCCAGAATGTCTTTGGCAATCCAGAATGAATCCTCATGCTTCTTGCTCGCTCATTCAAGGTTCTGTTCATCCTTTCTGCAATACCATTTTGTCTTGCCTTACCGGGAATTGTTCTTATTAATCTAATTCCCTCAGCTGCACAAAATGTTATAAACTCTGATTTGTTGTACTCTCCTCCATTGTCAGACCTCAGGCATTTGATCTTCAAGCCGGTCTGATTTTCAACTTCAGCTTTCCACTTCTTGAAGGTGGTAAACACATCTGACTTGTGTTTCAGAAAGTAAACCCATACCTTCCTGCTGAAGTCATCGATGAAGGTGACGTAGTACCTTGATCCACCAAGTGATGAAACTGGAGATGGTCCCCAGACGTCTGTATGGACCATTTCCAACCGCACTTTCTTCGGTTCTCTGGCAGCCTTTGTGAAACTAACTCGTTTCTGTTTGCCCATAACGCAGCTCTCACAAAGACCCATATCAACAGATTTTAAGCCTTCTAAAGCTCCTTTCGCAGTCAGCATCTTCATTCCTTTGACGCTCATATGTCCAAGTCTATTGTGCCATAGACTTGAATTGGAAGCACTCTCAGCAGCAGCAGTCATGTTTATACACTCTGCAGTAGTGTATAAGGTTCCGGATTTTGTGCCACGCGCAACAACCATGGCGCCCTTCACAATCTTCCAGGAACTCTTTCCAAACTCTGCTGCATAGCCTGTGCTATCCAACTGACCAATAGAGATCAGGTTCTTCTTGAGACCAGGAATGTATCTGACATCTTGTAATGTCCATTGATTTCCTGCTGGAGTTTGTATGGAGACATCTCCCTTTCCTTCAATCTCCAGAGTTTTATTGTCGGCAAGATACACCTTCCCGAAATTTCCTGATTTGAAATTTCGAAACAATTCCTTACTTGGAGACGAATGGAACGATGCACCTGAATCCAAAATCCAGGATTCAGCTGGGCTATCCACACTAAGGATTAAAACGTCCTCAGCATCTTCTGTTGTGTATATAGAATCATCATCATCTTCAGATTTATGATTCTGCTTCTTCTTTAGCTTTGTACAATCTGTCCGAAAGTGTCCTTTTCCCCCACAGCTCCAACACGTTACGTTGGGTTTTGTTTGGAGATTTTCCCCGGTTCTTTGATTTTGAACGCCCATGTTTGTTTGAGCTCTTTGATTTGCTTCTTCCCCTTCGATCAACACTGAGAGCATTGCCTGATGAATCTCCAATTTCCCGTTTGCGAATACTTTCGCTGAGAACTACATCTCAAATTTCATCAAACTTCAGTTTATCAGATCCTCGGGAACTGCTGATTGCGGCAACAACAGTATCCCATGACTCGGGTAAGGATGACATCAAAATCAACGCTTTAATTTCATCTTCGAAATTAATTTCCACCGAACCCAGTTGACTTATGATCATATTGAATTCATTTATATGATCCGCAACACGTCCACCTTCAGACATCTGTAGATTGAACAATCTACGCATCAAATACACCTTATTCATAGCCGACGGTTTTTCATACATATTTGACAGCGCCTTCATCAGATCTGACGTTGTCTTCTCCTTGATGATGTTAAACGCCATGTTTTTGGATAGCGTCAACCGGATCATCCCTAAGGCTTGTCGATCCTTGAGCTTCCGCTGTTCCGTGGTCATGGTATCCGGCTTCACCCCCAACAGAGGTTCGTGAAGATCTTTCTGGTACAGATAATCTTCAATCTGCATCTTCCAGAAACCGAAATCGGATCCATCGAACTTCTCAATTCCAATCTTTGAACTTTCCATCTTCACAGATCGTGGTGAATTTTGCCTTGCTCTGATACCAGTTGTTAGGATCGCACAACAACGCACACGCTCGATCTAGATGATCACAAAGAGAAGGATAGAGAGAATTGCAAGGAGAACTCTGGCTAAAAGGATTTTTTATTGATGACTTCAGGCATGTACAATAAGAGAGTACAGAGAATAGAAAAGTACATTTCAAAGCTTTACTAGACGGGATATATATATGGTTCAGTCTACTAAATATAGCTTTACCAGATTTAACCATCTACTATATATAGCTATGTACCATATATAGCTTTACCGGATATAGCTTCACCATATATGGCTTTACCAAATATAGCTTTACCGGATATAGCCATTGACCAAGCTATAAATACAGGGAGCAGACTCCATAACTCAACATGTACAACGGCTGGGCTCCATTAAATCCCGTGGCTCGTCTTGACGGCTTAGTTGGTCGAATCAGCAACTCGGCTTATCGGCTCGATATCACTATAATATATCGATTACAAGATTTTCGGCCCTTCCGAAGCTGTTACTGCCCTTAGTTTTACCATCTAAGGTTAGTATGGTTCCTAACCATCAAAGAAAGATTGTGTTGGGAGTTTATTTTGATAAATAGCATGAGATTTTGCTAGGGTATGTTATGAAAGGTTCCTAAGTTTTTATGTCGTTATTATAGGACATATTTAACCGTTGGAATTAGCTTGTTGTGAGTGACTTCGGCCAAGGCCATCACGGTAAGTGACTTACTGTTGAAGTTTTCTTACTGCGTGTTGTATGATGATGTGTGCCATGTGGCCCCCTGCATGCACCATATTTTATGTGATATGACTATATGATGTATGAATTATGTGACTGTTTCCGCTATGAAATGTTATGGATTATGTTGACTGTTGACTGTTTACGCTATGAAAAGTTATGGATGATGTTGACTGTTATGCTGTGAGAATATTGTTGATCTTCTCGTATCATATGCCATGAAAGTGTTGATCGATGCCATGAATATATGTAGTATTATCGAGTCATGTCATGAGATGCTTATGCAACTAGAGTGTATTTTCATGTTATGTAATATGCCATGTAATGTAAGTCATGTGAGATGCCATGTAATGTAAGAAACGTATATGCGATGTTAGCAATGCTTTTGTAATGCCATGTTAGGTATGTTAAGGGACCTCATGCACTTATGTATGTCACTTGCATCGGGATAATTCCCCTTTATGTTACGAAAGAATGAATTACGATATTTATGTTTGTCATGATATCATGCAGGCCCTTTTCTATTCTGTGGTGTCCGACAACGTGTAACACGTTGTGCCCAACCAAGCCATGCCGAGGGGGTATGTATACGAGCCCACCTGGTGGGTCCATGTACGAGTACATGGGCCGTGTGTGAAGGAGTACCACACATCCAACCCTACCCAGAATAGAAAAGCGCCCAAGGTCATGTAAAGTTTATGAAAAGTAAGGTCCCGCTCATATGTTGCATGTGTTTGCATTTCTAACCCCAACAGTGGGGTGACTTACTGATTTCATAAAATACTAAGCCACGTGCTACCTACATTTTTTAGTCAAAGGCAAGGCGCCAATGTACGGTTGACGAGCTGAGGACACCATGGAAGTGGACGAGGGGCATTTTTAGTAGTTTATGTTTATTTGACTTATTTAAGTTAAAGCATTGAACATTGTTTTATTTAGATTTGTTTTGACTTCAGTTACAAAAGGTTTTATTTTCGGAGATATGTTTGTTTGGATTTTTGGATCTTTATGAAAGACTTTATTGATGAGCTTCCGTGAGTTATGTATGCATGGGTGACGTCACTAATTAGGTTTCAAAAACTAGGGGCGTTACAGTTGGTATCAGAGCTCTAGGTTATAGGCTTTGTAAACTGGCTTACAATGTAGGCGCTTTGTAAACTGGCTTACAATGTAGGCTTAACGTACTTCCATGGTCCTCCAGCAAATGCTCCGTCAGGTATGCCTTTTTAAAAATTAAAGTTTCTTAGTTAAATGATGCATGTAATAGTGAATATGTATTTTGTAATGAATGATATGATGTACATGTGTTTTATGTTGGCATGATTTATGATATGTTATGTACTATCAGATGGTTATGTTAATGCTATAGTTGTATGTACGAGTGATTTGCATAATTATGAATGTTTATAGAATCTATTAGATGAGTATGTGACTTAGTAGTTAGTGCACTATTTGGATGCCACCTAGAACTTAAGGAGGAGATCGTAGGGGACGACCCCCGCTTAGGGGTAGAGGAAGGGGTGGAAGGGGACGTAGTTGGGGACGTGAGGGTTCTATAAATAAGCCTCTTTCGTCACCAGCGACACCTCATGCCACACCAAACCCTAAAACTGCCCTAGTAGAGGCAGACGATCCAACTGTGCATAGATGTGGCTGAGATCCATTGAAACTGTATTTGGGTTGTATGGGTTCGTTTCTGTAACTCGATAACCAGCACTGAAAACCATCTTTACATTGGATGGTTTGGTGTTTTGATGATCCCTTGGTGTTTTGATGATCCCTTGGTGTTTTGATGATCCCTAACTTATTGACCGCAACTTCTGTATTTATTAATTATCTTTCTAGCATAGTTTAAGTAATTTATTAATTATCTTTCTAGCATAGTTTAAGTAATTTATTAATTATCTTCCTAGCATAGTTTAAGTAATTTATTAATTATCTTCCTAGCATAGTTTTAAGTAATTTATTAATTATCTTCCTAGCATAGTTTTAAGTAATTTATTAATTATCTTCCTAGCATAGTTTAAGTAATTTATTAATTATCTTCCTAGCATAGTTTAAGTTGTATTTTTAATAGGTTATTGATAGATTTTTGGTCGCAGATCTGTACTTAGATATGTGATAAAATAGAGTATATAATCATTGTGTTTTTTGTTTACACAATAATCTATATATGATTTATGATAGGGGTATGAATGAAACAGACCCACACCGCCACTTCGGCTCATCGGCGAATAAGTAACATATAAGAGCATAGATGCTCGGGGGGCATGCCTTTCCGATCAGGGCATGTAGAGCTTGTTCCCACATTTGCATCTCCAGACTTCTGGGAAATCATCACCGACGCCTGGAGGTCCCGGCGTCACCGACACAAGAACCGTAGTGCAGGGCGTGCAACTCCCACACTTTGAGGCGCAGTTTGGTGGCGACGATCCCGGCCCAGCCAATCCTCTTCTTGGCAAGGTCAACTCCTGATCTTCATGATTAGCGATGGGCTGGCATAGTATAATGCATTAAATTTTTTTAGTTAGAACACTAGATTTGGGTGCAAAAATAGAATAGGTATATACGAGGAAGGTGATGAATCATCCATTATAATATTGGAACTAAAATAAATTTACCTGAGTATGTGCATGGCTGGATTCAGCATATGAGCAGCGCCTAGTGTTGTCCGAGGACAATATGAAGATAATGAAAAACAAGAAGAAGATGGGTTTAGGTTCATTGGTTCGGTTGAACTTCATCCTTCTTCCTATGTTTTCCAAATCAAGAAATAATACCAGAGCGCTTATGCTGACAATACAAGAAAAATGTGTTTTTATAGCGTTTGAATATTGCAGTTTTTGTTTTTGAAAATATGCTATAAAAAGGAAGTAAATTTTAGAAAAGCTTTTTATAGCATTTGAGTATTACATTTTTTAAAATATGCTATAAAAAGGAAGGAAATTTTTAGGAAAGGACATTTTTCCCTATTATTTATCTTTTATTTTAAATTTTTTATTCCATTGGTTTTCTCTCCCTTTCTTATTTGGTTCTCTTTTCTCCTTTCTTCCATCCCTTCCTTTTTCTTTCCCCTTTTCCATGCTCCACCTAGTTTACATGTTATATGTGATGACATGATGTCTAATTATTTACGTATAGAAATGATCATGTTATTAATATTTGGTAATTTTATTTTTTTTTCTTGCACAAAAATTATATGCTTCTACCACAATCTAAGAAAAAAATGTATTAAGCTTTCTTTATGCATTGTATCTGGATTGATGTTCTAAGTAGTCAATAACAAATTGTTCTAATGTTTACTATGGTTTAGGTGGGATGACAAAAAAAATGTGTTATATTAATAGTCTGAATTTTTTTATGACTTCGCAAACCATTCTTTTTACTTGCAAATACTCGTTAGGAAGTGCATGTGGAACACATATTCATGTATCAATCAACGGGAAAATATTTTGTTAATGTTTTTTAACCATGTGTTTAGTAATGTTTTTATAAATTGCATGACACATGGATAATTTTTAAAGGGAATGATTGATGGCCAATGGTCTTTCTAAACCCTACAACCATACTATGAAGAGAGCAGGTTGTGTCCCTCATGTTGCGACAAAAAAATTGGCGATCCCCAAGTGGTGCTCATTCGACCACGTGTGTAACGGATAAAAAAAATCCACGAAAAAAAACATCGACTTGGGAAACCTGTTTCCGACTTGTTTGGCACCGTTTTGACCCTCTCGAACTTGATTTCGACCCCGTTTAAGGTGAAATAAATCATTTTAAGGCCGTATTTCACAAATTCATGTTGTCGAATGATCCAATAGGAACCAACCACCAACGGAAGCGTAGGACGTATACGAGGAGCGAGGAGCTTACGTTTATATTTTAGGGAGTACTTCGGCTAAGGCCTACCAAGTAAGTGCCTCACCCGTCGTAGGTTATGCGTTGTATGTTGTATGTTGGCACGTGCCTGTGGATTCGCACGTGTCATTAATTTGTATGCTAGACTGTTATACTCGATTAAGTACGCTTGCGAAATGTGAATGTATGTTGTTTAGTATGATGTGATGTGCTATGCTTATGACGTTTATGATGTGTCTAGATGATTCTGGCATGAATGGTACTATAATTTTGAATGTAAACAGCATGTAATATATGACATGAAATCACGATAAATTACATGAAATATAACCCCGTTAGGATTATGTATGATACGTAGACTGAAAAATGAGAAATGACATATTAAGCATGGAAGATGATAGCGGGGTTATATTCATTAATGATAAAAGTAGAAATATTGGGGACTTCATGCATTATGTGTGCTCATGCATTGGGGGGATACCCCTATTCCATCACGAGGGTACGGGCATGTACACCCAATGGCAGGGGTACGATCGTTATGTTTTGCATAGCGTTGCCGTGACGGTTACTAGTTCTAACAGGTGTCCAGCCTAAGGAGCTCCCAGAGTATGCTCGCCCGACAAAGAAAGTGCCTAGCGGTGTGCGAACCGACTGGAGAGCCAGTACTTGCACGTATGGGCTGTATGTAGAGTATATGGTATACGTCCAAATTACCCGTTAGGACAGCACCGTATGAAGATAGATTTAAAGATAGGTCCCATCATCGCATTTGCATGTGATTGTTGCATAACCCCAATAGGGAGTCACTTACTGAGTATTCGAGAAATACTCAAGCCTCGTTCTACCACATTTTAAGATAAAGGCAAGGCACCCATGTGAGACCAACGGCAGCATCGCACATCCCGGGATCGTGGCACATGCATAGGATAGTTGTTTTCCATTCGTAATATAGGCTAGTATATGTTGAATTTCATCTAAATTCATAGTATAGGTTGAATTCCCATTTACATCATTAGTATAGGTTAATATAGGTTGAATTGTAATCGCATTAATAAATCATAGGTTAGTATAGAACCTTTATTTCAGAGTTGTTTTCCCTTTCTTTCCCTTGTATTCGTTATTCATGAGGTAATAAAAGACAAACTTATGTCGCAGTTATGATAAGAGCCCATTTAAAGTAAATTCCGCGTTTCAAGTATAGTAATAACCTTAGATTAAATAAGTAAATATGTAGCGTCGTTACAGTTGGTATCAGAGCCCTTGGGTATAAATCTTATAGATTAGCTGTCACGACCCAATATTTTACAACAAGACACAAATGCACAAAGTGATTTAAATATGAAATAAAGAAAATCCTTAAATTCGAATAAAGTTTTTGGACGACAAACAACAGATGTCAAAAGAATGCAAATAAAAAAATAAAGACTAGACTGACACCTTGAGACAACCTGTTCCTCTGCGACAATCCCCATCTCCATCACGCCCACCCTTGACCAACGCCTCGCGCTCCTGAAAAAAAAAAAAAAAAGGGAAAACATAGCAAGGATGAGTATAAAAATTATACTGAGTAAGCCACCTACTTGTAGGCTCTCTTCGTGTCTTAATTTAACAGATTCCCACGGTTTCCTAATTCGGTTCTAGGAAATCTGGTTCTAATCTTAGTCCCTTGGAGCTTGCCCCTTGGGTTTCACCGGTTCATCGTCCTTTCATTAAACACCTAGAGGTTCCTTATGCCAAGCTAATATGGTCAGTATCTCTCTATGAAGTGCTACCTCTACATGGCTATCTAGGACTACATGGTACCTAGCCTAGGGGTGTGCTGAATACCCCTACGCCCATATAGTCCCCCCTATGGGGGGCGCGGCCCAACCCGTTCCCATGCAGCTAATGGGCTGTGCGACGTGGGGACACATTTCCCATGGGAAATGGCTAAGAGCTGTAAGGACTGATCAGGGATCCTTGGTCCTCCCACGAAGCTATAGATACCGTTCTCACGCTAGCAATCTATGAACACTCTAAGGTACTTTCTTGCCGTGGTAAACCGCTAAGTTCCTAGGGGAAAATTAAGTCGGGCTGGAGCGATACATCGCTCCTAACAGTAATTTCCTAAGCTTATGATAGAAATGAGCCCTAGCAATTAACAGAGTGTAAATGCAACCTTCTTCTAACATCATAGTATGTAATTCATGCAAACTAGGCATACTAGCTCAACGGGGCGATGACCTCCATCAAGTACCCAGAGCACGAAGTTTGCGCTCAATGGGGCGAATTCGTCCATCAAGCACCCAGAACACAGCATACACAATTCTAACATAAATTAAACGCATGCATACATACGGTGGAAGTTTAAAGCATACAACAACACTCATGTAATTCACCCAATACAATCATAACAATTAATCTGACTAATAATTTACATGGAGAGCTAATCTGAAGCAAAACTACTAACATGCATGCAATCCAAGTGAATCCTACAAGTATTTGTTCCTAAATACCGGGTGGTGACTTACCTGGTTGACGCGTGCCTTTTTGTTAGCATTTCTTTGCCCGTGAGGTGTCCAAAAATACTGATTTCTTTATATTAGGTCCCTATTCACGTAAAAACAGTATTAGAACTCGAACCAGGACAAAAATTGGGCAAACAAAGAGCAACTGGGTCAAAACGGCCGTTTGATGCGCGCTCACGCACCAGCAGTGCGCTAGGAGTGCGAGGGCCACGCGAGCGGGAAGGCACCAGTCGCAGGCCGTACGCGCGCCTACAACGCGCGGCAGCTTTTGCGCAATGGCGGGTCGGCCGGTCCTTTTTTTTTTTTTTCTTTTCTTCTTTCTTCTCTGTCCTTTGAAAAATCCGTAACACAGTCCCGTTTTCTGATTTTCATATCTTTCGATCCGTAGATCAGATCGATATGGTTTCTTCAGTAAAGTTCTAGATCGTGTTACAGGCTACGCCCTAGTATTTTTTTTTTGTTGTAATTTTTGCTTAACTACCGAACGAGTTAAGAACGTCGGAAGTTCGCTCACCGTTCTCGGACGATTCTTGAATCTCTGCCTTCGGGTTGAGGTGACGGCCAAACTTCTTCACAGATCGTGCGTATAGTTGTTCTTAGGTGAATATTTCAGCATTTTAGGATCGATTCACATAGGAAAAACTCAGATCTGAGAAATGTCGTTCAGAACCTTACCTCGCGAAATGTTCTTGGGTCTTGACGGAGCGTAGGCCTCGCTAACCTCTCAATCCTTGTACAAGTCTCGTCTGAAGATGGATTTCGACGGTGGTCCGTTAACCTTCACGGCTGACTGCTCTCCAATTTCTCTCTAACTTTAGGGCTGGAGGGGCAAAATGACTTTTTTGACCCTCAGTTGACTTAGCCCCCCCCCCCCCCCCCCCTCCTTTTTTTTTTTTTGGCGTTACAAACTCTCCCCTCCTTAGGAACTTTCGTCCCCGAAAGTCGCTATCTCTTGGAAGAGTTCGGGATAAGCTTTTGTAAGGCCCACGTTTTTGGCCCATGATCCAATAACAAAATCAGGCTTATAAACAAAAAAAATAAAAATAAATAAATAAGCCTAGGGTTCTATAGGCAGGAAACGATTAGCCAGCTGCCACCCCCTCCTCTTTTCTTTTTTTTCACTTTTCTTCCTTCAGCCACTACCAACCAGCCGCCACCCTTCCTTCTCCTTTTTTTTTTTTTTTTTTTTTTCACTTTTCTTCCCTCAGCCACTGCCACCCAACGGTCCGATCTCACAGCCGATTGTTCCCACACCGCTCCGCGCCTCTTCCCATATCAGAAAACATCTGCCCAGCACCCACGTCGCAGCCGCGAGGGAACGATATTGTCGTTGCCAAAACCGACCTCAAGAGGGTTAGACGTAGCAGAGGTTCAACGCCTACGTAGGAGGAAGGCTCAGTTCGAGGGGACTCAGATAGTCGTTGATTAGGAAAGGCCAAGAAAGCAGCTCCTCAAGTAAGGGACATGCCTGTTGAAAATAAACGTTTTGTTTTTTTGAAAATGGGTCGCACAGAATCTTCTATGGGCTAGGTGCTGTGTAATCCGTTTTGCCGAGAATAATATGCTCATTGTCTGTAATTGTATGTAACCTGTTTGACATGCATCCTGATTGCCATGTAATCTGATTGTCGTATATTCTGATTGTCATATAATCTGATTGTTGCGTAACCTGATGGTTGGGTAATCTGTTTATGGTGGGGTATGGTTAGGTTGTGTAATCTCGATAGGTGTAACAAGATTTGTTGGGTAATTAGATTGTTGGGCGATCAGATTTGTTGGGCAATCGGATTGTTTGTGTAATCGAATGGTTGTGTAATCGAATGGTTGTGAAATCGGATGGTTGAGTAATCGGATTGTCGCGTAATAGGGTTAGGTCGGGTAGTCTGATGATAGGTGTCAACTGTCGTCATAATGTGCTTGTAGGCAGCCATGAAATTACATTGGATATCCTGGATGATTTTTTTTCTGTGCGCTTGTCAATCAAAATTAATGGATAATGCATGTTGCTTAATATATGAATATAAATTGTCGAGTATTGATATTTTGATAGACTATCGGGTGTGATTTTATGTACTTGTCAGTCATGCAATAGTGTATAATACACGTTGTAAGAGGAAAATTTTATGAGGTAATTAATTGTGGATTAGGAACGAAACAAGCAAAAGGATGTCTAGCCAAGTAACAAATTGGGGAGGTAAACGTGTTCGAAGCGGGCCGGCGAGGGTACAAGAGAACCCATCTTTGGAGGCCCCACTTCAAGAACAGTTAGTAAATGCGAACAAAATCCGGGGATAGGAGTTCCCCCATCTGGTCCACCGAGAGCAAACATTGATACTCCGGAAGTACCTAATATGACTGTGATGATGGGGATGATGCAATCCATGGCACAGACAAATGGGCAATTGGCCCAACTGATCCCGACCTTAGGGCCAAGTGCCAGGCAGACAACCCATCACAACCGGGGAGACATTGACGCATCAGAAGAAAGCGGGTTTTTTCAGGCTTTCAAACGTCGGGACCCCGAAGTATTCGAGGGAAAATCCAAGGACCTTGTCGTAGCGGAATTATTGTTGTCGGCGATTGATGAAATTCTTCGACGCATGAAGTGTCCGGACGAGCATAGACTGAGCTGTGTGACTTATTTGTTATGCGAAGATGCTAAACTGTGGTGGCAATCAGCCTCCCGGGCGATTGCTGCAGACGAGGATGACATCACCTAGACGCTGTTTAGAACAGTGTTTCGCTAAAAATACTTCAAACCAATATAAGAAGCAACGCGAATTCCTAAGCATAGAGAAGGGAGACAGGTCACTAGAGAAGTATGAGCGAGAGTTCACCCGTCTGTCCCGTTTCGCCCCATTAATGGTCTCAACGAAAGAGTTGAAAGTAGAATGTTTTGTTATGGGTTTGCGGCCCGATGTCCGGGGGGCAGTGTCAGCTCACGTTCCACCTGACTACGTAACGGCACTCCAACTGGCTGAGACACTCGATGTTAAGGAATATCCAACAGAGGACACCCAAACCCACTTAAACACGTCAGTTGACCAGAAGAGAAAGAGAGAGCAAACATCACCTACCTCCTCAAAGGTATCTTGGCACCAGGCCAAGACAAATTTAAACCAAGAGCGCAGGTAACCAAAGGCTTGCCCACAGAACACGCCACGTGACAGACCACATTGCTCGAACTGTGGGAGACGTCACCCAGGACAGTGCAGGTTTAAGAAAATGGTATGTTTCAACTGTCACCAAGAAGGCCACGTTGTCGCACACTGCACCCAAGGGAGAGCAACTAGTACCAATAGACCACTTGGTAACCAACCGACCTCAAACCTGAGGCCAGCTCCGCAACAGGGGCGAATGTATGCTACCACTCCTCAGGAGGCAGAAAACTCCAACACTGCAGTCACAGGTACGCTCTCTATTCTTGGGTACTATGCACGGGTCTTATTTGATTCAGGGTCAACCCACTCTTTTATCTCCACTAATCTTGTAAAACACGCAAGAGTAGAAGTTGAACCGCTAGGGTACGAGTTGTTTGTGGGTACCCCAGCAGGGGTAAGTATGGAAGCCTTCGAGAGGGTAAAGGATTTTCAGTTGTGTGTGTCAAACCACACGATGGATGTGACGCTGATAGTCCTAGATATGGCCAATTTTGACGTCATCTTAGGGATGGAGTGGTTAGCTAAAAACCATGCATCCATCGATTGCTTCAACAAGGAAGTGGTGTTCAAACCTCCTGGTCAGCCAAGCTTCAAGTTCAAGGGGACCAGGGAGGGAACGGTCTCGAGGATAGTCTCGGCATTAAAGGTAAGGAAGATGTTATCTCAGGGTGCTTGGGGGATATTAGCTCATGTGGTGGAATTAGGGCGAACTGAGGCGAGCATTAACTCAGTGCCAGTAGGGAGAGAATTCGTGGACGTGTTCCCAGAAGATCCCAAGCCTACCCCCAGAGCGGGAGATGGAATTCGAAATTGTACTTGAGCCAGGAACAACCCCTATATCAAGAGCCCCGTACAGAATGGCCCCTACTGAACTGAAAGAACTAAAGTTGCAGCTTCAAGAGTTACTAAGCAAAGACTTTATACGACCAAGTGTGTCCCCTTGGGGAGCCCCAGTGATATTTGTGAAGAAGAAGGACGGCTCTATGCGCTTATGCATGGACTGTCGGGAACTTAACAAAGTGACAATTAAAAATAAGTATCCGTTACCCCGAATTGATGACCTATTCGACCAGTTGCAAGGAGCAGTTGTGTTCTCAAAGATTGACTTACGGTCAGGCTACCATCAGTTGAGGATTAAGGAGAATGATATCTCAAAGACAGCCTTTCGCACAAGGTATGGACATTACGAGTTTAGGGTAATGTCGTTTGGCTTGACCAACGCTCTAGCAGAATTTATGGGGTTGATGAACAAAGTGTTCAAAGAGTTCTTAGACAACTTCGTGATCGTCTAAATCGACGATATCCTTGTGTATTCCAAGACTAGGGAACAACACGAGGAACATCTTCGGAAAGTGCTGACCACTCTGAGAACGAACCAGTTGTTTGCAAAGTTCTCCAAGTGTGAATTCTGGGCAGAACAGGTGGGATTTCTTGGGCATGTAGTTTCAAGCGTGGGAATCACCGTAGACCCAACAGAGATTGAAGCGGTGACGAATTGGCCTCGCCCGACCACAGTGACTGAAGTACGAAGTTTCCTTGGACTAGCAGGGTATTATCGGCGGTTTGTGAAGGATTTCTCCAAGATCGCCACCCCCCTCACTGAGTTGACCAAGAAAGGAAAGTCGTTTACCTGGAATGATCAGTGCGAGGTTAGTTTCAAAGAACTTAAACGGAGGTTAGTAACAACCCCGATACTCACTGTACCGTTAGGAGATGGAGGCTTTGTAGTGTACAATGATGCTTCAAAAAGGGGGTTAGGATGTGTCCTCATGCAACATGGGAAGGTTATCGCCTATGCTTCACGTCAACTAAAAGAATACGAGCGAAACTATCCCACCTACGACCTAGAACTCGCAGCAGTGGTTTTTGCATTGAAGATTTGGAGACACTACCTTTATGGAGAAAGAACCCAAATTTTCACTGACCACAAGAGTCTTAAATACTTCTTTACTCAGAAGGAGTTAAACATGAGACAACGCAGGTGGTTGGAGTTGGTTAAAAACTATGACGTGGAGATACTCTATCACCCAGGAAAGGCGAATGTGGTAGCTGATGCGTTAAGCCGAAAATCAGCACACACATCTGTCCTAATCACTACACAAAAGGTGATCCAGCAGGATCTAGAACGCGCCGGTGTAGCGGTGGCCATGGGGGAGGTCGCCGCTCAGTTGGCCCAGTTAATGATTAACCGACCTTGAGGCAACGTCTTATTGAGAAACAACATGGTGATCCAGAGTTGGTTGGAAAAAGACGTTTGATAGATGTCAACCAGACAGAGGAGTTTTCATTGACAGCCGATGGGGGGCTCTTGTACCATGGGTGGTTGTGTGTGCCAAATGAAGAAGAACTGAAGGTAGAAATCCTAATCGAGGCTCACCACTCGCCATTCGCCCTACATCCTTGCAGTACCAAGATGTATCAGGATTTGAAACGATATTATTGGTGGCGGAATATGAAACGTGATGTGGCCGAGTTCGTGAGAAAGTGTCTGGTTTGTTAACAAGTCAAAGCCTCAAGGCAGAAGCCAGCGGGGCTATTACAACCACTTAGTGTACCTGAATGAAAGTGGGAGAACATCGCCATGGACTTTATCGTAGGTTAGTATAGGTTGAATTCCCATTTGCATCATTAGTATAGGTTAATATAGGTTGAATTGTAATCGCATTAATAAATCATAGGTCAGTATAGAACATTTATTTCAAAGTTGTTTTCCCTTTCTTTCCCTTGTATTCGTTATTCATGAGGTAATAAAAGACAAACTTATGTCGCAGTTATGATAAGAGCCCATTTAAAGTAAATTCCGCGTTTCAAGTATAGTAATGACCTTAGATTAAATAAGTAAAAATTTAGGGTCGTTACAGTTGGTATCAAAGCCCTAGGTTATAAATCTTATAGACTTGCTTACGAAGTAGGCTTGACATGTTCCACGGTCCAATTGCCGATGCTTCATCGCTGTTAGGTACACCTCGCTTAGGATGAGAGATGAATGGACATTTTTGTGATATATTTAATGTGATTGGCTTTAAACATTGAGTGTCATGATACCGTATGATTTTATGCTATGATGTGATCTTGTATCAATGCATGTCTTTATGTTACGACATTTATGTTTTCTTTTCCTTGAATGATATAGTAGAATGTAGATAATGTTATAAGTAAATCATATACTTAAATAGAATTATTTTCTTGGTTTCTAGAACCATGCCGCATAGAGGGCATAGAAGAGGTAGAGGAAGGAGAGGACGACCTCCCATTAAGAGATGGGGAAGAAGAGAAGCCAAAAGAACCTCTTCCCAAGAAGGGTCGACTACTGAACCCTATGCACTCGAACTACCATCGAGGGAACCTCCCCTACAAGTTGCACCCCTCCTAAAAACACACTCGTTCTACAAGCTGCACCCCTCCTAAAAACGCACCTCCCCTACAAGCTACACTACCTCCTGAAAACGCACCGCCCCCTCAAACTGCACCACAGGCTAGGTTGGACCCCACCACACGAATGGTTTTGGAGTCACTCTAGACAACGATGCAAACAATGTTGGCCACACAACAGGCCACATTGTTAGCTACGCAACAAGTCGCAACAATGGCCATGTTGGATTTCGATAATCAGCCAGGGAAATCCCTTCTTCTCGGTGAGAGGAAATCTTCGACAAGAGGTTGTTGGAAGAAAAATAAAATGCGTAAAAATAACAAAGAGAGAGAAAGGCTGAAATTTTGACTGCGCTTAAAATCAGTTTGTTTGATATTCTAAATAGATTTTCTATTTAAATATACATTATCATAAAAATGGCTGGAGGGTGGCCAACTAAATCTGTGCCACTCCCTACAAAATTTCCGTCTAAAACTTTGGTGATCCATTTGACATGTTTTTTTTAAATGGTCAAATGGAGGTATTCTGAAATCGTGTTAATCTAAATAAGGAAAAATGAAAAATTCAGGTTTTATCTAACAATCTCCTCCTAAAACCTGTGGTATATCTACCTTATTTTGTTTGAACTCCGATTTGAGCCCTATGGCTCGGTGTCTACCCTCTAGACTCCACGTCTTGTTTGGCCGCCTCTTCTTCGAGTTGGCGCGCTGCCAGTCCAGGTGGTTCACCTCTTCCTAATAGGTCTTCCATCTTTCGGTACCTGGCCGAGAGGTTGACTGGTTGTTCGGTGTCCCTGGCGTCATGTCCTCCAGACTCCACGTCTTTTCCTGCCGCCTCTTCTTTGAGTTGGCGCGCCGCCAGTCCAGGTGGTTCACCTCTTTCTAATAGGTCTTCCATCTTCCGGTACCTGGCCGAGAGGTTGACTGGTTGCTCTATCTCCAGCTTTAGGAAGTAAAGGCAGTTTGTCGTGCACCGAACTTGCGTGAGCAACCGTCGTCGATCATCGTAGATCCTAAGTAGCCCGCACTTGATGGAAATGTGGCAGCCGGCCTTATCGAGCTGACCCAGGCTCACAATATTAGCCTTGAGTCTCGGGATGAAGTAGACGCCGGTCAGCTTGTGATGATTGCCTCCCTTGTCGACGAACAGGATGGTGCCGTGCCCTTAAATCTCGACGACGGAGCCGTCGCCAAATTTCACCGTCCCTCGAATCCCCGAGTCAAGCTCGGAGAACGCAGACTTGGCCCCAGTCATATGGTTTGTTGCCCTCGTGTCGAGGACCCATCGCCGGTGCTCTTGCTGCTCACCTCTTTCTCTGATTTGAGCGAACATTCGCTCCTCCTTCAGTTGAATTGGCTCCCCAGCCGGTGCCGCCTTTGTTATGCACAATTGGAACTCTTCCTCGGGTTCGACGCTCACCGGAGCAGTTATGCCGTTGTCGATTACCTCTGTGGATTTGAGGAGCTCTTCTTCAGGTTCGACGCTCACCGGAGCAGTTATGCTGTCGTCGATTACCTCTATAGATTTTGGGAGCTCTTCCTCGGGTTCAACGCTCACCGGAGCAGTTATGTCGTCGTCGATTACCTCTGTGCATTTGGGGAGCTCTTCATCGGGAGTACGGACGTCAGGTAGGACTGATGCAGTCACCATGAAAAGGGCCAGCTCATCTTCGTGTTCGACGCTCACCGGAGCAGTTATGCCGTCGTCGATTACCTCTATGGATTTTGGGAGCTCTTCCTCGGGTTCAACGCTCACTAGAGCAGTTATGTCGTCGTCGATTACCTCTGTGGATTTGGGGAGCTCTTCCTTGGGAGTAGGGACGTCAGGTAGGACTGATGCAGTCACCATGAAAAGGGCCGGCTCATCTTCGGGTTCGACGCTCACCGGAGCAATTATGCCGTCGTCGATTACCTCTATGGATTTTGGGAGCTCTTCCTCGGGTTCAACGCTCACCGGAGCAGTTATGTCGTCGTCGATTACCTCTGTGGATTTGGGGAGCTCTTCCTCGGGAGTAGGGACGTCAGGTAGGACTGATGCAGTCACTATGAAAAGGGCCGGCTCATCCTCCTCGGATTGAGCCACATGGGCCTTCTCGGCCGTCTCCTTGTTCTTGAGCTTGCTCCAGCAATTCTTGCTCACGTGACCTCTCTTCCCACAGTACGAGCACTGGATTGGCCCGTCATCAGTCGACTCCTCCTTCTATTGATCCGCCTCAGTGAGGAGTAGACGACTTGCGGTGATGCTATTGGCGAGCCCCGTGATCCGCATTGAAAAATCATCGACGGATTTGCTGTCCTTCAAGTGGATCTTTGAGAGCTCCTTCCGCAGCTGCTCGATGTTGGATTCCCGCACTCACTGTACACCGACCCAAAGGGATTTGATTCCCTCTCAAGCCGATTGCGCGGTGCGCTTCGTGGAGAGAGATGCCAGCATCTCTGGGGACACAGATCGTAATATGGCGGCGAACGCCAGCCGATCCTCCCAACACTCAATCATTTCTCCTTCCTCTGGCTCGACAGCGTGCCATAACCCTTGCGCCTATAGGTTGACGCGCATCAACAAGGTCCACTCGTTATAGTTGGACCTTGTCAATATCGGATACTGAACGACGGCGGTCGTTGTCTCCCTGACCACTCGCTCAACGACACCTCGACGCCGTCATCATGACGTCAGCCTCTTCGTCGTGGTGGTGAAGGAGATGTCGGCACTTGGCGGCGGCGTGGAGGAGTGAGCAAGCCTGCTCGAGATGGACCCCACGATGTGCTTATTTTCGCACTTTGCATTTTCTTCCACTCAAACCTGAGACCTGTGTGTTGTTAGGTCGACACTCTAACCACTTAAGCTATTCAACTTGATTGTTGATAGGATGGCTCCTCCGCAATGATATACACCGATGGCTTCAACCTGGCTCTAATACCACTTGTTGGATTTTGATAATCAGCCAGGGAAATCCCTTCTTTTCGGTGAGAGGAAATCTTTGACAAGAGGTTGTTGAAAGAAAAATAAAATGCGTAAAAATAACAAAGAGAGAAAGGCTGAAATTTTGACTGCACTTACAATCAGGTTGTTTGATATTCTAAACAGATTTCCTATTTAAATATAAATTATCCTAAAAATGGCTGGAGGGTGGCCAACTAAATCTGTGCCACTCCCTACAAAATTTCCGTCTAAAACTTTGGTGATCCATTCGACGTGTTTGTCAAATGGTCAAATGGAGGTATTATGAAATCGTGTGAATCTAAATAAGGAAAAATGAAAAACTCAGGTTTTATCTAACAGACCATGCAACCAGCCAATGCGACGGCCACGCAACCGGTTGATGCGGCGGTCACACAACCGGCCAAAAACCCACAACCGGAAAGACTTCAGACAGTATGACCACTGTCCATTCGTCAGTTCAAAGCAAGATCCCACAGCAGCTCAGATGTGGATCGCAACCTTGGAAACGCCCATTGAATCAATGAGATGCCCTGATGACCATAAAGTAGCTTGCACGGCATATGTACTGCAAAGAGACACAAAAGTGTGGTGGGCGGATAATAAACAGAATATCAACTAGAGAGAGGGGATCACAACGTGGGAAACCTTTAAGGAAGCCTTCCTGAAATACTACTATCAAAAGGAAACCCGTTTAAAGAAACAGCAAGAATTTAACCATCTGACCCAAGACGAACGCACGATGGATTAGTATGATCAGAAATCCATGAGATTAAGAAGGTTCGCACCGTCACTAGCAGACACTTAAGAGAAATAGACAGAGAAATTTGTGTTGGGGTTGAACCCGAAGGCCCGCCGTATGTTGGAGGCATTTAACCCGAAAGCTTACGAAGAGGCCCTGAGGACGGCCAAGGCTCTAGAGGAACCTCCAGAGGAGAAAATTTCGGAGCCAACGGTTGTCGTAGGAAAGAAATGCCCTGTCAAGGACGGACCCACGGAATTCCAACTGCCACTCCAGAGACCTTGACATTAGAACAGGCAACCTACTCCACCCCCAGTAGCCCGATACCAAGTACCGAAAAAAATTCTGTGCCGCGACTATGGAAAAGAACATCATGGCAAATGTATGGTAGGCTCCGGTGTGTTTTATAGGTGTGGTCGTGCAGGTCACTTGGCTAGAGCTTGCTCTGCAAGGGACACGGGAAATCCAAGGTAACCCCTTAGAGGTTTGGTCATTCGAGAACCCACCATGCAAACCCACGCACAGACCAGGTGTTGGGTTTTATGTCCTAAAACTCATAGTTCGTAAACAAAAACATATTCTGTTTATAGTATGATTACTTGAACTATATGTAGAGACATAAGAGTGGATCAAGTTCAAGTATATAGTCAAAATGATCTATTGTACATGGATAAGGCTGAGTACCTTATTTTGGGGACACTATGGATGCAGCCCACTTTTGTATATGATATAAACAATGTGATCACTAAATTGTACATGTGGGGACATGTGAGTGGGGGCGTCCTATGCAATAAGTATTGCATAAGATCGGACCATGAAGAAAATCACTCTCACTTTATAATGTCATTAAATGTTGAGACTGATTTTTTTTTCATTCGATGACCTAGGTAACTCGATCTTAATCCTGAGCTAACTATGAACTCTTGATTATACGAAATTATCCTTAGATTTGCATGGGTAAGTGTGGCCCGAGTTCACCGACTCAATAAGCTTCCCATGTCAGGGGTAAGACTGGGTGAATAGCTGGAGACATAGGGTGTAAGATGGAATTCACTCCTACCCGTTTTAGGGATAGTAGAGAGGTTGTTCTCTTAAGTATTGACTCCAAGTCTCGGACAAGGGGCCCCACCCTCTCATTGGCCCAAGAGGGATTCGATTTGGTGGTTGTTCCACAAACAAATTATTCATTAGAGGATTAGTGGCACTTAAGGAACAAAAAGTAACTTTAGGGGTAAAACTGTAAATTGACCGAGCTCTAGTTACAAACAATCTGTGAAGGATCGACTTACTAATCATGGTTTTATCAAATGGACAGAAATATATCTATAGTAAGGGGAGTGCAACTACTAGGCTATAGTGGAGTGTTCTAGTAGTTAACGAATGTTGCTAAACAAGGTTAACGAGTTTAGCCGGTTAATCTCGGATTGTTGGAGCCCATGATCTGTAGGTTCATTAGATCCCTCTACTAGCTCATATCGGACTAAACCTTAGAACAGTATGACGAGTGAGTTCGAAGTGTTTGAATGCAAATTAGGGAATACATGTTAAATATATACGATATAGTTAACCGCATTTTGATTTAATTATGAATTGAACAAAAATGAGAGAATTGGGGATATTTAAATAAGATTTAAATATTTTAATTATAATAGTGATTCATAATCAATATGGGCCGGAATTGATTGGGATTGACATTTTATTGTAAATATTGATTAAATTGTTTAATTAATCATTTAATATTATTTTGATTTGAAATTAACTATTTAAATTAATTGTTGAATTAAAATGGAGAAAGTCAAAAGGTTGACTTCACCTAATGGAAAAATTCATGTTTGAGTTAGTGGAATATTGAGTGTGGTTTAACCAAACTTGCATGTTTGCCACATAATACCACAAATTTGAGTGGAATTTTGAGTGTCAAAATTTGGTTAACTCAAACTTGCATGCCACATAATCCCACAAATTTGAATGGAATTTTGAGTGTCAAAATTTGGTAATCTCAAATTTGCATGAACATCCAAATATGACTCTATAAATAGAGTGATCAAGGTACATGGAAATTTTTCTTGAAAAACTTTGAGAAAATCTCTCAAAACTCTCTCTTTACATATACTAAATTCCTATCAAGTTTCATCACTCACCGGATTCCACAATCCCGTTCTAAGGCCGAAGAATAATAGGGAAGACACTAGAGGTGGTTCGAAACCGTTCGTGAGGAAAAAGGAATTTGAACTATAAAAGGTTAGTATTCAAACTCATTGAGTTTTAATGCTTTTGAACATGCTAGCTAATTTACTATAATTGATGTACTTAGAGTGCCTAAGATCCAAATTGCTTCCGCACGTGTTATAGTAACACCATCACCACGGCATATGCAAGGACCAGTAAAGAGGCGGGAACGTCTGGCACCGTGGTGACAAGTATGCTGTAGCAATTTAGATTTTTCAATTTTTCCTTATATTGTTAAGATTTTTATTTTTATTTCCATATATGACAGATATTATATTGTTGCAATTATTTCCGTCGGAAAATATGCATGATTTCCAATAAGGAAGTTATTACCTTAATGGAAATGTTATGAAATCCTTATATTCCTATATTCCACCCTTCTCTTTCCTTGAAAATGACTTTTGCTCTCTAAACTTGTTTCTGTTTTCGAGGGTGTCTGAGAGTACATAAAAATCGAGAGTGTTACCTGGGAAAACGTGTGGGTTGGTTCGCTGGGTGGTTTTCTTGTTCGGCGAGTTCTCGAAATCGATTGCGTTGCTGTTTTGGAGGAAGAGTTGAGTGGAAGTTAGTGTCGACGTCGGAATCGCTGCGTTGAAGAAGGCAAACCGTCGGAAGCGAAGGAGGAGGAGGCCACGTAACCATCGTCAGAAACGGAGGAGATTGTGTCATCGGCGGTGGCGACACATCGAATTAGGGTTTTCGTGAGGGTTCGAGTGAAGGAGACGCATAGTCGGGTCGGGTTTCGGCCTCTAAACCAACCCACGAATGAACGCGGGCCCTATGCATTTCAGCACAACACGGACGGGTGCATGCAGCCTCGGTCTCGGCTCCACACGCGTGCTCTCAGCTCGGCTTGACATGTACTGTTAGGATCGCACAACAACGCACACGCTCGATCTAGATGATCACAAAGAGAAGGATAGAGAGAATTGCAAGGAGAACTCTGGCTAAAAGGATTTTTTATTGATGACTTCAGGCATGTACAACAAGAGAGTACAGAGAATAGAAAAGTACATTTCAAAGCTTTACTAGACGGGATATATATATGGTTCAGTCTACTAAATATAGCTTTACCAGATTTAACCATCTACTATATATAGCTATGTACCATATATAGCTTTACTGGATATAGCTTCACCATATATGGCTTTACCAAATATAGCTTTACCGGATATAGCCATTGACCAAGCTATAAATACAGGGAGCAGACTCCATAACTCAACAATTCTCCCACTTGGAGACTGATCCTACACCATACCAATTAGGGCTTTGCATAGCTTTAATTTTCCAACATCAACACATTTTGTCAACATGTCTGCTGGATTCTTTGCACCCTCTATCTTCTCCAAACACATATCGCCTTCTTCCACTAACCTGCGAGTGAAATGGTACCGTCTTCTAATGTGTTTTGTCCTTGAATGATAGACTGGGTTTTTCACCAACTGTATGGCACTCTGACTATCTGTATAAAGGATCTTCTTGCACTGCTTCCGGCCTAATTCTTCTAGATAGTCTGTCATCCATATCATCTCCTTTCCAGCTTCAGCTATGGCCACGTACTCAGCTTCAGTAGATGAAAGAGCAACGCATTTCTGAAGCTTGAACATCCAACTCACTGCTGTTCCATCTATAGTGTAGATATACCCAGATGTGCTCTTGCTGGAGTCTACATCTCCACTCAGATCAGCATCCACAAAACCTTGCAGAACTACTTTGCCATTGCCATAACAAAGTGTAGTATTGGATGTACCTCTCAGATATCTCAGAAGCCACTTCACAGCTTCCCAATGTTCCTTCCCTGGATTTGCCATGTACTTGCTAACAACTCCCACTGCATGTGTTATGTCAGGTCTAGTGCAGACCATAGCATACATCAAACTCCCAACTGCAGAAGCGTACGGAACTGATGCCATGTGCTCACGTTCCTCAACTGTCTTGGGAGATTGCCCCTTTGACAATTTAATATGATTTGCCAAGGGGGTAGTCCTGGGTTTAGCGTTATTCATCTTGAATTTGGACAACACCTTCTCAATGTACTGCTCTTGGGATAGATTTAATGTGCCAGCAGATCTATCTCGAGAAATCCTCATCCCAAGGATCTGCTTCGCTGCACCTAAATCTTTCATCTCAAATACTGAAGACAAGCTTGCCTTCAGGTGGTTTATCTCCCTCATACTTGATCCAGCAATTAGTATATCATCCACATACAGGAGTAGAAACACATAAGAATCAGTGTATTTCTTGAGATAGCAACACTGATCCTTTTCACTTCTGTGGAAACCACTCTTGCTCATGAAGGAGTCAAACTTCTTGTACCATTGTCTCGGTGCTTGTTTCAGTCCATACAAGCTCTTATTGAGCTTACATACCATGTGCTCCTTGCTTGGAGCTGCAAATCCTTCGGGTTGTTGCATATAGATCTCCTCATCTAGATCTCCATGTAAAAATGCCATTTTTACATCCATTTGCTCAAGGTGCAAATTCTCCGATGCAACAATACTCAGTAGAATTCGGATAGTAGTTAATTTCACAACTGGAGAAAAGATCTCAGCATAATCAATGCCTTTTCTTTGTGAATATCCTTTAACTACTAACCGAGCCTTAAACCTCCTTCTGCCATCTGGTTCAACCTTGATTTTGAACACCCATTTGTTCAACAGAGCTCTCTTTCCTGTAGGCAACTCAGTCAGCACCCACGTATTATTCCTTTCAAGTGAGCTCATCTCATCATCCATGGCTTGCTCCCACTTAGTTGAATCTTCCACTTGTAGGGCCTCATCAAAGGACTCTGGTTCTCCTTCGTCAGTCAGCAACAGATAGTGTAATGAGGTTGAATATCTGTCTGGTGCTCTGGTAGTTCTAGATGATCTTCTCAACACCTGCTCAGGTGCAACTTGCTCCACGTCTGGTTCTTCAGCAATAGGATCAGCCACGTCTGGTTCTTCAGCAATAGGATCAGGAGTTTCTTGAGCTTCTGTTGTACCATCACTGTGTGAATTTTCTTGCCACTCAAATTCAACTCCCACTTGCTTCGTAGTCTCAGAGTTTATCTTCTCTCTGTCCTTGTACATGACATTTTCATCAAAGGTCACATCACAGTGTCTTAGGATCTTCATATTTTTCTCATCCCAAAACCTATACCCGAACATGTCAGAGCCATAGCCTATGAAGTAGCATTTCACAGCCTTAGCATCAAGCTTATCTCTCTTCTCTGGATCAACATGAACATACGCAGTACAGCCAAAGGTTCTCAAGTGAGAGTACTTGAGTTCTTTTCCTGTCCATACTTCTTCGGGCAATTTGAACTTCAAGGGTACTGACGGCCCTCTATTAATCAAATATGCTGCTGTGTTCACAGCATCAGCCCAGAATGTCTTTGGCAATCCAGAATGAATCCTCATGCTTCTTGCTCGCTCATTCAAGGTTCTGTTCATCCTTTCTGCAATACCATTTTGTCTTGCCTTACCGGGAATTGTTCTTATTAATCTAATTCCCTCAGCTGCACAAAATGTTATAAACTCTGATTTGTTGTACTCTCCTCCATTGTCAGACCTCAGGCATTTGATCTTCAAGCCGGTCTGATTTTCAACTTCAGCTTTCCACTTCTTGAAGGTGGTAAACACATCTGACTTGTGTTTCAGAAAGTAAACCCATACCTTCCTGCTGAAGTCATCGATGAAGGTGACGTAGTACCTTGATCCACCAAGTGATGAAACTGGAGATGGTCCCCAGACGTCTGTATGGACCATTTCCAACCGCACTTTCTTCGGTTCTCTGGCAGCCTTTGTGAAACTAACTCGTTTCTGTTTGCCCATAACGCAGCTCTCACAAAGACCCATATCAACAGATTTTAAGCCTTCTAAAGCTCCTTTCGCAGTCAGCATCTTCATTCCTTTGACGCTCATATGTCCAAGTCTATTGTGCCATAGACTTGAATTGGAAGCACTCTCAGCAGCAGCAGTCATGTTTATACACTCTGCAGTAGTGTATAAGGTTCCGGATTTTGTGCCACGCGCAACAACCATGGCGCCCTTCACAATCTTCCAGGAACTCTTTCCAAACTCTGCTGCATAGCCTGTGCTATCCAACTGACCAATAGAGATCAGGTTCTTCTTGAGACCAGGAATGTATCTGACATCTTGTAATGTCCATTGATTTCCTGCTGGAGTTTGTATGGAGACATCTCCCTTTCCTTCAATCTCCAGAGTTTTATTGTCGGCAAGATACACCTTCCCGAAATTTCCTGATTTGAAATTTCGAAACAATTCCTTACTTGGAGACGAATGGAACGATGCACCTGAATCCAAAATCCAGGATTCAGCTGGGCTATCCACACTAAGGATTAAAACGTCCTCAGCATCTTCTGTTGTGTATATAGAATCATCATCATCTTCAGATTTATGATTCTGCTTCTTCTTTAGCTTTGTACAATCTGTCCGAAAGTGTCCTTTTCCCCCACAGCTCCAACACGTTACGTTGGGTTTTGTTTGGAGATTTTCCCCGGTTCTTTGATTTTGAACGCCCATGTTTGTTTGAGCTCTTTGATTTGCTTCTTCCCCTTCGATCAACACTGAGAGCATTGCCTGATGAATCTCCAATTTCCCGTTTGCGAATACTTTCGCTGAGAACTACATCTCAAATTTCATCAAACTTCAGTTTATCAGATCCTCGGGAACTGCTGATTGCGGCAACAACAGTATCCCATGACTCGGGTAAGGATGACATCAAAATCAACGCTTTAATTTCATCTTCGAAATTAATTTCCACCGAACCCAGTTGACTTATGATCATATTGAATTCATTTATATGATCCGCAACACGTCCACCTTCAGACATCTGTAGATTGAACAATCTACGCATCAAATACACCTTATTCATAGCCGACGGTTTTTCATACATATTTGACAGCGCCTTCATCAGATCTGACGTTGTCTTCTCCTTGATGATGTTAAACGCCATGTTTTTGGATAGCGTCAACCGGATCATCCCTAAGGCTTGTCGATCCTTGAGCTTCCGCTGTTCCGTGGTCATGGTATCCGGCTTCACCCCCAACAGAGGTTCGTGAAGATCTTTCTGGTACAGATAATCTTCAATCTGCATCTTCCAGAAACCGAAATCGGATCCATCGAACTTCTCAATTCCAATCTTTGAACTTTCCATCTTCACAGATCGTGGTGAATTTTGCCTTGCTCTGATACCAGTTGTTAGGATCGCACAACAACGCACACGCTCGATCTAGATGATCACAAAGAGAAGGATAGAGAGAATTGCAAGGAGAACTCTGGCTAAAAGGATTTTTTATTGATGACTTCAGGCATGTACAATAAGAGAGTACAGAGAATAGAAAAGTACATTTCAAAGCTTTACTAGACGGGATATATATATGGTTCAGTCTACTAAATATAGCTTTACCAGATTTAACCATCTACTATATATAGCTATGTACCATATATAGCTTTACCGGATATAGCTTCACCATATATGGCTTTACCAAATATAGCTTTACCGGATATAGCCATTGACCAAGCTATAAATACAGGGAGCAGACTCCATAACTCAACATGTACAACGGCTGGGCTCCATTAAATCCCGTGGCTCGTCTTGACGGCTTAGTTGGTCGAATCAGCAACTCGGCTTATCGGCTCGATATCACTATAATATATCGATTACAAGATTTTCGGCCCTTCCGAAGCTGTTACTGCCCTTAGTTTTACCATCTAAGGTTAGTATGGTTCCTAACCATCAAAGAAAGATTGTGTTGGGAGTTTATTTTGATAAATAGCATGAGATTTTGCTAGGGTATGTTATGAAAGGTTCCTAAGTTTTTATGTCGTTATTATAGGACATATTTAACCGTTGGAATTAGCTTGTTGTGAGTGACTTCGGCCAAGGCCATCACGGTAAGTGACTTACTGTTGAAGTTTTCTTACTGCGTGTTGTATGATGATGTGTGCCATGTGGCCCCCTGCATGCACCATATTTTATGTGATATGACTATATGATGTATGAATTATGTGACTGTTTCCGCTATGAAATGTTATGGATTATGTTGACTGTTGACTGTTTACGCTATGAAAAGTTATGGATGATGTTGACTGTTATGCTGTGAGAATATTGTTGATCTTCTCGTATCATATGCCATGAAAGTGTTGATCGATGCCATGAATATATGTAGTATTATCGAGTCATGTCATGAGATGCTTATGCAACTAGAGTGTATTTTCATGTTATGTAATATGCCATGTAATGTAAGTCATGTGAGATGCCATGTAATGTAAGAAACGTATATGCGATGTTAGCAATGCTTTTGTAATGCCATGTTAGGTATGTTAAGGGACCTCATGCACTTATGTATGTCACTTGCATCGGGATAATTCCCCTTTATGTTACGAAAGAATGAATTACGATATTTATGTTTGTCATGATATCATGCAGGCCCTTTTCTATTCTGTGGTGTCCGACAACGTGTAACACGTTGTGCCCAACCAAGCCATGCCGAGGGGGTATGTATACGAGCCCACCTGGTGGGTCCATGTACGAGTACATGGGCCGTGTGTGAAGGAGTACCGCACATCCAACCCTACCCAGAATAGAAAAGCGCCCAAGGTCATGTAAAGTTTATGAAAAGTAAGGTCCCGCTCATATGTTGCATGTGTTTGCATTTCTAACCCCAACAGTGGGGTGACTAACTGATTTCATAAAATACTAAGCCACGTGCTACCTACATTTTTTAGTCAAAGGCAAGGCGCCAATGTACGGTTGACGAGCTGAGGACACCATGGAAGTGGACGAGGGGCATTTTTAGTAGTTTATGTTTATTTGACTTATTTAAGTTAAAGCATTGAACATTGTTTTATTTAGATTTGTTTTGACTTCAGTTACAAAAGGTTTTATTTTCGGAGATATGTTTGTTTGGATTTTTGGATCTTTATGAAAGACTTTATTGATGAGCTTCCGTGAGTTATGTATGCATGGGTGACGTCACTAATTAGGTTTCAAAAACTAGGGGCCTTACAGTTGGTATCAGAGCTCTAGGTTATAGGCTTTGTAAACTGGCTTACAATGTAGGCGCTTTGTAAACTGGCTTACAATGTAGGCTTAACGTACTTCCATGGTCCTCCAGCAAATGCTCCGTCAGGTATGCCTTTTTAAAAATTAAAGTTTCTTAGTTAAATGATGCATGTAATAGTGAATATGTATTTTGTAATGAATGATATGATGTACATGTGTTTTATGTTGGCATGATTTATGATATGTTATGTACTATCAGATGGTTATGTTAATGCTATAGTTGTATGTACGAGTGATTTGCATAATTATGAATGTTTATAGAATCTATTAGATGAGTATGTGACTTAGTAGTTAGTGCACTATTTGGATGCCACCTAGAACTTAAGGAGGAGATCGTAGGGGACGACCCCCGCTTAGGGGTAGAGGAAGGGGTGGAAGGGGACGTAGTTGGGGACGTGAGGGTTCTATAAATAAGCCTCTTTCGTCACCAGCGACACCTCATGCCACACCAAACCCTAAAACTGCCCTAGTAGAGGCAGACGATCCAACTGTGCATAGATGTGGCTGAGATCCATTGAAACTGTATTTGGGTTGTATGGGTTCGTTTCTGTAACTCGATAACCAGCACTGAAAACCATCTTTACATTGGATGGTTTGGTGTTTTGATGATCCCTTGGTGTTTTGATGATCCCTTGGTGTTTTGATGATCCCTAACTTATTGACCGCAACTTCTGTATTTATTAATTATCTTTCTAGCATAGTTTAAGTAATTTATTAATTATCTTTCTAGCATAGTTTAAGTAATTTATTAATTATCTTCCTAGCATAGTTTTAAGTAATTTATTAATTATCTTCCTAGCATAGTTTTAAGTAATTTATTAATTATCTTCCTAGCATAGTTTAAGTAATTTATTAATTATCTTCCTAGCATAGTTTAAGTTGTATTTTTAATAGGTTATTGATAGATTTTTGGTCGCAGATCTGTACTTAGATATGTGATAAAATAGAGTATATAATCATTGTGTTTTTTGTTTACACAATAATCTATATATGATTTATGATAGGGGTATGAATGAAACAGACCCACACCGCCACTTCGGCTCATCGGCGAATAAGTAACATATAAGAGCATAGATGCCCGGGGGGCATGCCTTTCCGATCAGGGCATGTAGAGCTTGTTCCCACATTTGCATCTCCAGACTTCTGGGAAATCATCACCGACGCCTGGAGGTCCCGGCGTCACCGACACAAGAACCGTAGTGCAGGGCGTGCAGCTCCCACACTTTGAGGCGCAGTTTGGTGGCGACGATCCCGGCCCAGCCAATCCTCTTCTTGGCAAGGTCAACTCCTGATCTTCATGATTAGCGATGGGTTGGCATAGTATAATGCATTAAATTTTTTTAGTTAGAACACTAGATTTGGGTGCAAAAATAGAATAGGTATATACGAGGAAGGTGATGAATCATCCATTATAATATTGGAACTAAAATAAATTTACCTGAGTATGTGCATGGCTGGATTCAGCATATGAGCAGCGCCTAGTGTTGTCCGAGGACAATATGAAGATAATGAAAAACAAGAAGAAGATGGGTTTAGGTTCATTGGTTCGGTTGAACTTCATCCTTCTTTCTATGTTTTCCAAATCAAGAAATAATACCAGAGCGCTTATGCTGACAATACAAGAAAAATGTGTTTTTATAGCGTTTGAATATTGCAGTTTTTGTTTTTGAAAATATGCTATAAAAAGGAAGTAAATTTTAGAAAAGCTTTTTATAGCATTTGAGTATTACATTTTTTAAAATATGCTATAAAAAGGAAGGAAATTTTTAGGAAAGGACATTTTTCCCTATTATTTATCTTTTATTTTAAATTTTTTATTCCATTGGTTTTCTCTCCCTTTCTTATTTGGTTCTCTTTTCTCCTTTCTTCCATCCCTTCCTTTTTCTTTCCCCTTTTCCATGCTCCACCTAGTTTACATGTTATATGTGATGACATGATGTCTAATTATTTACGTATAGAAATGATCATGTTATTAATATTTGGTAATTTTATTTTTTTTTCTTGCACAAAAATTATATGCTTCTACCACAATCTAAGAAAAAAATGTATTAAGCTTTCTTTATGCATTGTATCTGGATTGATGTTCTAAGTAGTCAATAACAAATTGTTCTAATGTTTACTATGGTTTAGGTGGGATGACAAAAAAAATGTGTTATATTAATAGTCTGAATTTTTTTATGACTTCGCAAACCATTCTTTTTACTTGCAAATACTCGTTAGGAAGTGCATGTGGAACACATATTCATGTATCAATCAACGGGAAAATATTTTGTTAATGTTTTTTAACCATGTGTTTAGTAATGTTTTTATAAATTGCATGACACATGGATAATTTTTAAAGGGAATGATTGATGGCCAATGGTCTTTCTAAACCCTACAACCATACTATGAAGAGAGCAGGTTGTGTCCCTCATGTTGCGACAAAAAAATTGGCGATCCCCAAGTGGTGCTCATTCGACCACGTGTGTAACGGATAAAAAAAATCCACGAAAAAAAACATCGACTTGGGAAACCTGTTTCCGACTTGTTTGGCACCGTTTTGACCCTCTCGAACTTGATTTCGACCCCGTTTAAGGTGAAATAAATCATTTTAAGGCCGTATTTCACAAATTCATGTTGTCGAATGATCCAATAGGAACCAACCACCAACGGAAGCGTAGGACGTATACGAGGAGCGAGGAGCTTACGTTTATATTTTAGGGAGTACTTCGGCTAAGGCCTACCAAGTAAGTGCCTCACCCGTCGTAGGTTATGCGTTGTATGTTGTATGTTGGCATGTGCCTGTGGATTCGCACGTGTCATTAATTTGTATGCTAGACTGTTATACTCGATTAAGTACGCTTGCGAAATGTGAATGTATGTTGTTTAGTATGATGTGATGTGCTATGCTTATGACGTTTATGATGTGTCTAGATGATTCTGGCATGAATGGTACTATAATTTTGAATGTAAACAGCATGTAATGTATGACATGAAATCAAGATAAATTACATGAAATGTAACCCCGTTAGGATTATGTATGATACGTAGACTAAAAAATGAGAAATGACATATTAAGCATGGAAGATGATAGCGGGGTTATATTCATTAATGATAAAAGTAGAAATATTGGGGACTTCATGCATTATGTGTGCTCATGCATTGGGGGGATACCCCTATTCCATCACGAGGGTACGGGCATGTACACCCAATGGCAGGGGTACGATCGTTATGTTTTACATAGCGTTGCCGTGACGGTTACTAGTTCTAACGGGTGTCCAGCCTAAGGAGCTCCCAGAGTATGCTCGCCCGACAAAGAAAGTGCCTAGCGGTGTGCGAACCGACTGGAGAGCCAGTACTTGCACGTATGGGCTGTATGTAGAGTATATGGTATACGTCCAAATTACCCGTTAGGACAACACCGCATGAAGATAGATTTAAAGATAGGTCCCATCATCTCATTTGCATGTGATTGTTGCATAACCCCGATAGGGGGTCACTTACTAAGTATTCGAGAAATACTCAAGCCTCGTTCTACCACATTTTAAGATAAAGGCAAGGCACCCATGTGAGACCAACGGCAGCATCGCACATCCCGGGATCGTGGCACATGCATAGGATAGTTGTTTTTCATTCGTAATATAGGCTAATATAGGTTGAATTTCATCTAAATTCATAGTATAGGTTAGTATAGGTTGAATTCCCATTTACATCATTAGTATAGGTTAATATAGGTTGAATTGTAATCGCATTAATAAATCATAGGTTAGTATAGAACCTTTATTTCAGAGTTGTTTTCCCTTTCTTTCCCTTGTATTCGTTATTCATGAGGTAATAAAAGACAAACTTATGTCGCAGTTATGATAAGAGCCCATTTAAAGTAAAGTCCGCGTTTCAAGTATAGTAATAACCTTAGATTAAATAAGTAAATATGTAGCATCGTTACAGTTGGTATCAGAGCCCTTGGGTATAAATCTTATAGACTAGCTGTCACGACCCAATATTTTACGACAAGACACAAATGCACAAAGTGATTTAAATATGAAATAAAGAAAATCCTTAAATTCGAATAAAGTTTTTGGATGACAAACAACAGATTTCAAAAGAATGCAAATAAAAAAATAAAGACTAGACTGACACCTTGAGACAACCTGTTCCTGTGTGACAATCCCCATCTCCATCACGCCCACCCTTGACCGACGCGTCGCGCTCCTGAAAAAAAAAAAAAGGAAAACATAGCAAGGATGAGTATAAAAATTATACTGAGTAAGCCACCTACTTGTAGGCTCTCTTCGCGTCTTAATTTAACAGATTCCCACGGTTTCCTAATTCGGTTCTAGGAAATCTGGTTCTAATCTTAGTCCCTTGGGGCTTGCCCCTTGGGTTTCACCGGTTCATCGTTCTTTCATTAAACACCTAGAGGTTCCTTAGGCCAAGCTAATATGGTCAGTATCTCTCTATGAAGTGCTACCTCTACATGGCTATCTAGGACTACATGGTACCTAGCCTAGGGGTGTGCTGAATACCCCTACGCCCATATAGTCCCCCCTATGGGGGGCGCGGCCCAACCCGTTCCTATGCAGCTAATGGGCTGTGCGACGTGGGGACACATTTCCCATGGGAAATGGCTAAGAGCTGTAAGGACTGATCAGGGACCCTTGGTCCTCCCACGAAGCTATAGATACCGTTCTCACACTAGCAATCTATGAACACTCTAAAGTACTTTCTTGCCGTGGTAAACCGCTAAGTTCCTAGGGGAAAATTAAGTCGGGCTGGAGCGATACATCGCTCCTAACAGTAATTCCCTAAGCTTATGATAGAAATGAGCCCTAGCAATTAACAGAGTGTAAATGCAACCTTCTTCTAACATCATAGTATGTAATTCATGCAAACTAGGCATACTAGCTCAACGGGGCGATGACCTCCATCAAGTACCCAGAGCACGAAGTTCGCGCTCAATGGGGCGAATTCGTCCATCAAGCACCCAGAACACAGCATACACAATTCTAACATAAATTAAATGCATGCATACATACGGCGGAAGTTTAAAGCATACAGCAACACTCATGTAATTCACCCAATACAATCATAACAATTAATCTGACTAATAATTTACATGGAGAGCTAATCTGAAGCAAAACTACTAACATGCATGCAATCCAAGTGAATCCTACAAGTATTTCTTCCTAAATACCGGGTGGTGACTTACCTGGTTGACACGTGCCTTTTTGTTAGCGTTTCTTTGCCCGTGAGGTGTCCAAAAATACTGATTTCTTTATATTAGGTCCCAATTCACGTAAAAACAGTATTAGAACTCGAACCGGGACAAAAATTGGGCAAACAGAGAGCAACTGGGTCAAAACGGTCGTTTGACGTGCGCTCACGCACCAGCAGTGCGCTAGGAGTGCGAGGGCCACGCGTGCGGGAAGGCACTAGTCGCAGGCCGCACGCGCGCCTACAACGCGCGGCAGCTTTTGCGCGCAGGTCGGCCGATCCTTTTTTTTTTTTCTTTTTTTCTTTCTTCTCTGTCCTTTGAAAAATCCGTAACACAGTCCCGTTTTCTGATTTTCATATCTTTCGATTCGTAGATCAGATCGATATGGTTTCTTCAGTAAAGTTCTAGATCGTGTTACAGGCTACGCCCTAGTTTTTTTTTTTTTTGTTGTAATTTTTGCTTAACTACCGAACGAGTTAAGAACGTCGGAAGTTCGCTCACCGTTCTCGGATGATTCTTGAATCTCCGCCTTCGGGTTGAGGTGACGGCCAAACTTCTTCACAGATCGTGCGTATAGTTGTTCTTAGGTGAATATTTCAGCATTTTAGGATCGATTCACATAGGAAAAACTCAAATCTGAGAAATGTCGTTCAGAACCTTACCTCGCGAAATGTTCTTGGGTCTTGACGGAGCGTAGGCCTCGCTAACCTCTCAATCCTTGTACAAGTCTCGTCTGAAGATGGATTCCGACGGTGGTCCGTTAACCTTCACGGCTGACTGCTCTCCAATTTCTCTCTAACTTTAGGGCTGGAGGGGCAAAATGACTTTTTTGACCCTCAGTTGACTTAGCCCCCCCCCCCCCCCCTCCCTCCTTTTTTTTTTTTTTTTGGCGTTACAAACTCTCCCCTCCTTTGGAACTTTCGTCCCCGAAAGTCGCTATCTCTTGGAAGAGTTCGGGATAAGCTTTTGTAAGGCCCACGTTTTTGGCCCATGATCCAATAACAAAATCAGGCTTATAAACAAAAAAATATAAATAAATAAATAAATAAATAAATAAATAAATAAGCCTAGGGTTCTATAGACAGGAAACGATTAGCCAGCTGCCACCCCCTCCTTCTCTTTTCTTTTTTTTCACTTTTCTTCATTCAACCACTACCAACCTGCCGCCACCCTTCCTTCTCCTTTTTTTTTTTTTTTCACTTTTCTTCCCTCAGCCACTGCCACCCAACGGTCCGATCTCACAGCCGATTGTTCCCACACCGCTCCGCGCCTCTTCCCATATCAGAAAATATCCGCCCAGCACCCACGTCGCAGCCGCGAGGGAACGATATCGTCGTTGCCAAAACCGACCTCAAGAGGGTTAGACGTAGCAGAGGTTCAACGCCTACGTAGGAGGAAGGCTCAGTTCGAGGGGAGTCAGATAGTCGTTGATTAGGAAAGGCCAAGAAAGCAGCTCCTCAGGTAAGGGACATGCCTGTTGAAAATAAACGTTTTGTTTTTTTGAAAATGGGTCGCACAGAATCTTCTATGGGCTAGGTGCTGTGTAATCCGTTTTGCTGAGAATAATATGCTCATTGTGTGTAATTGTATGTAACCTGTTTGACATGCATCCTGATTGCCATGGAATCTGATTGTCGTATATTCTGATTGTCATATAATCTGATTGTTGCGTAACCTGATGGTTGGGTAATCTGTTTGTGGTGGGGTATGGTTAGGTTGTGTAATCTCGATAGGTGTAACCAGATTTGTTGGGTAATTAGATTGTTGGGCGATCAGATTTGTTGGGCAATCGGATTGTTTGTGTAATCGAATGGTTGTGTAATCGAATGGTTGTGAAATCGGATGGTTGAGTAATCGGATTGTCGCGTAATAGGGTTAGGTCGAGTAGTCTGATGATAGGTGTCAACTGTCGTCATAATGTGCTTGTAGGCAGCCATGAAATTACATTGGTTATCCTGGATGATTTTTTTTCTGTGCGCTTTCAATCAAAATTAATGGATAATGCATGTTGCTTAATATATGAATATAAATTGTCGAGTATTGATATTTTGATAAACTATCGGGTGTGATTTTATGTACTTGTCAGTCATGAAATAGTGTATAATACACGTTGTAAGAGGAAATTTTTATGAGGTAATTAATTGTGGATTAGGAACGAAACAAGCGAAAGGATGTCTAGCCAAGTAACAAATTGGGGAGGTAAACGTGCTCGAAGCGGGCCGGCAAGGGTACAAGAGAACCCATCTTTGGAGGCCCCACTTCAAGAACAGTCAGTAAATGCGAACCAAAATCCGGGGATAGGAGTTCCCCCATCTGGTCCACCGAGAGCAAACATTGATACTCCGGAAGTACCTAATATGACTGTGATGATGGGGCTGATGCAATCCATGGCACAGACAAATGGACAATTGGCCCAACTGATCCCGACCTTAGGGCCAAGTGCCAGGCAGACAACCCATCACAATCGGGGAGACGTTGACGCATCAGAAGAAAGCGGGTTTTTTCAGGCTTTCAAACGTCGGGACCCCGAAGTATTCGAGGGAAAATCCAAGGACCTTGTCGTAGCGGAATTATTGTTGTCGGCGATTGATGAAATTCTTCGACGCATGAAGTGTCCGGACGAGCATAGACTGAGCTGCGTGACTTATTTGTTACGCGAAGATGCTAAACTGTGGTGGCAATCAGCCTCCCGGGCGATTGCTGCAGACGAGGATGACATCACCTAGACGCAGTTTAGAAAAGTGTTTCTCTGAAAATACTTCGAACCAATATAAGAAGCAACGCGAATTCCTAAGCATAGAGAAGGGAGACAGGTCAGTAGAGAAGTATGAGCGAGAGTTCACCCGTCTGTCCCATTTCGCCCCATTAATGGTCTCAACGGAAGAGTTGAAAGTAGAATGTTTTGTTATGGGTCTGCGGCCCGATGTCCGAGGGGCAGTGTCAGCTCACGTTCCACCTGACTACATAACGGCACTCCAACTAGCTGAGACGCTCGATGTTAAGGAATATCCAACAGAGGACACCCAAACCCACTTAAACACGTCAGTTGATCAGAAGAGAAAGAGAGAGCAAACATCACCTACCTCCTCAAAGGTATCTTGGCACCAGGCCAAGACAAATTTAAACCAAGAGCGCAGGTAACCAAAGGCTTGCCCACAGAACACGCCACGTGACAGACCACATTGCTCGAATTGTGGGAGACGTCACCCAGGACAGTGCAGGTTTAAGAAAAGGGTATGTTTCAACTGTCACCAAGAAGGCCACGTTGTCGCACACTGCACCCAAGAGAGAGCAACTAGTACCAATAGACCACTTGGTAACCAACCGACCTCAAACCTGAGGCCAGCTCTGCAACAGGGGCGAATGTATGCTACCGCTCCTCAGGAGGCAGAAAACTCCAACACTTCAGTCACAGGTACGCTCTCTATTCTTAGGTACTATGCACGGCTCTTATTTGATTCAGGGTCAACCCACTCTTTTATCTCCACTAATCTTGTAAAACACGCAAGAGTAGAAGTTGAACCGCTAGGGTATGGGTTGTTTGTGGGTACCCCAGCAGGGGTAAGTATGGAAGCCTTCGAGAGGGTAAAGGATTTTCAGTTGTGTGTGTCAAACCACATGATGGATGTGACGCTGATAGTCCTAGATATGGCCAATTTTGACGTCATCTTAGGGATGGAGTGGTTAGCTAAAAACCATGCATCCATCGATTGCTTCAACAAGGAAGTGGTGTTCAAACCTCCTGGTCAGCCAAGCTTCAAGTTCAAGGGGACCAGGGAGGGAACGGTCTCGAGGATAGTCTCGGCATTAAAGGTAAGGAAGATGTTATCTTAGGGTGCTTGGGGGATATTAGCTCATGTGGTGGAATTAGGGCGAACTGAGGCGAGCATTAACTCAGTGCCAGTAGTGAGAGAATTTGTGGACGTGTTCCCAGAAGATCTCCCAAGCCTACCCCCAGAGCGGGAGATGGAATTCGAAATTGTACTTGAGCCAGGAACAACCCCTATATCAAGAGCCCCGTACAGAATGGCCCCTGCTGAACTGAAAGAACTAAAGTTGCAGCTTCAAGAGTTACTAAGCAAAGACTTTGTACGACCAAGTGTGTCCCCTTGGGGAGCCCCAGTGATATTTGTGAAGAAGAAGGACGGCTCTATGCGCTTATGCATGGACTATCGGGAACTTAACAAAGTGACAATTAAAAACAAGTATCCTTTACCCTGAATTGATGACCTATTCGACCAGTTGCAAGGAGCAGTTGTGTTCTCAAAGATTGACTTACGGTCAGGCTACCATCAGTTGAGGATTAAGGAGAATGATATCTCAAAGACAGCCTTTCGCACAAGGTATGGACATTACGAGTTTAGGGTAATGTCGTTTGGCTTGACCAACGCTCTAGCAGAATTTATGGGGTTGATGAACAAAGTGTTCAGAGAGTTCTTAGACAACTTCGTGATCGTCTAAATCGACGATATCCTTGTGTATTCCAAGACTAGGGAACAACACGAGGAACATCTTCGGAAAGTGCTGACCACTCTGAGAACGAACCAGTTGTTTGCAAAGTTCTCCAAGTGTGAATTATGGGCAGAACAGGTGGGATTTCTTGGGCATGTAGTTTCAAGCGTGGGAATCACCGTAGACCCAACAAAGATTGAAGCGGTGACGAATTGGCCGCGCCCGACCACAGTGACTGAAGTACGAAGTTTCCTTGGACTAACAGGGTATTATCGGCGGTTTGTGAAGGATTTCTCCAAGATCGCCACCCCCCTCACTGAGTTGACCAAGAAAGGAAAGTCGTTTACCTGGAATGATCAGTGCGAGGTTAGTTTCAAAGAACTTAAACGGAGGTTAGTAACAACCCCAATACTCACTGTACCGTTAGGAGATGGAGGCTTTGTAGTGTACAGTGATGCTTCAAAAAGGGGGTTAGGATGTGTCCTCATGCAACATGGGAAGGTTATCGCCTATGCTTCACGTCAACTAAAAGAATACGAGCGAAACTATCCCACCTACGACCTAGAACTCGCAGCAGTGGTTTTTGCATTGAAGATTTGGAGACACTACCTTTATGGAGAAAGAACCCAAATTTTCACTGACCACAAGAGTCTTAAATACTTCTTTACTCAGAAGGAGTTAAACATGAGACAACGCAGGTGGTTGGAGTTGGTTAAAAACTATGACGTGGAGATACTCTATCACCCAGGAAAGGCGAATGTGGTAGCTGATGCGTTAAGCCTAAAATCAGCACACACGTCTATCCTACTCACTACACAAAAGGTGATCCAGCAGGATCTGGAACGCGCCGGTGTAGCGGTGGCCATGGGGGAGGTCGCCGCTAAGTTGGCCCAGTTAATGATCAACCGACCTTGAGGCAACGTCTTATTGAGAAACAACATGGTGATCTAGAGTTGGTTGGAAAAAGACGTTTGATAGATGTCAACCAGACAGAGGAGTTTTCATTGACAGCCGATGGGGGGCTCTTGTACCATGGGTGGTTGTGTGTGCCAAATGAAGAAGAACTGAAGGTAGAAATCCTAACCGAGGCTCACCACTCGCCATTCGCCCTACATCCTTGCAGTACCAAGATGTATCAGGATTTGAAATGATATTATTGGTGGCGGAATATGAAATTTGATGTGGCCGAGTTCGTGAGAAAGTGTCTGGTTTGTCAACAAGTCAAAGCCCCAAGGCAGAAGCTGGCGGGGCTAGTACAACCACTTAGTGTACCTGATGAAAGTAGGAGAACATCGCCATGGACTTTATCGTAGGTTAGTATAGGTTGAATTCCCATTTGCATCATTAGTATAGGTTAATATAGGTTGAATTGTAATCACATTAATAAATCATAGGTCAGTATAGAACATTTATTTCAAAGTTGTTTTCCCTTTCTTTCTCTTGTATTCGTTATTCATGAGGTAATAAAAGACAAACTTATGTCGCAGTATGATAAGAGCCCATTTAAAGTAAATTTCGCGTTTCAAGTATAGTAATGACCTTAGATTAAATAAGTAAAAATTTAGGGTCGTTACAGTTGGTATCAAAGCCCTAGGTTATAAATCTTATAGACTTGCCTACGAAGTAGGCTTGACATGTTCCACGGTCCAATTGCCGATGCTTCATCGCTGTTAGGTACACCTCGCTTAGGACGAGAGATGAATGGACATTTTTGTGATATATTTAATGTGATTGGCTTTAAACATTGAGTGTCATGATACCGTATGATTTTATGCTATGATGTGATCTTGTGTCAATGCATGTCTTTATGTTACGACATTTATGTTTTCTTTTCCTTGAATGATATAGTAGAATGTAGATAATGTTATAAGTAAATCATATACTTAAATAGAATTATTTTCTTGGTTTCTAGAACCATGCCGCATAGAGGGCATAGAAGAGGTAGAGGAAGGAGAGGACGACCTCCCATTAAGAGATGGGGAAGAAGAGAAGCCAAAAGAACCTCTTCCCAAGAAGGGTCGACTACTGAACCCTATGCACTCGAACTACCACCGAGGGAACCTCCCCTACAAGTTGTACCCCTCCTAAAAACACACTCGTTCTACAAGCTGCACCCCTCCTAAAAACGCACCTCCCCTACAAGCTACACTACCTCCTGAAAACGCACCGCCCCCTCAAACTACACCACAGGCTGGTTGGACCCCGCCACACGAATGGTTTTGGAGTCACTCTAGACAACGAGGCAAACAATGTTGGCCACACAATAGGCCACATTGTTAGCTACGCAACAAGTCGCAACAATGGCCATGTTGGATTTCGATAATCAGCCAGGGAAATCCCTTCTTCTTGGTGAGAGGAAATCTTCGACAAGAGGTTGTTGGAAGAAAAATAAAATGCGTAAAAATAACAAAGAGAGAGAAAGGCTGAAATTTTGACTGCGCTTAAAATCAGGTTGTTTGATATTCTAAACAGATTTCCTATTTAAATATAAATTATCATAAAAATGGCTGGAGGGTGGCCAACTAAATCTGTGCCACTCCCTACAAAATTTCCGTCTAAAACTTTGGTGATCCATTTGACGTGTTTTTTTTAAATGGTCAAACGGAGGTATTCTGAAATCGTGTTAATCTAAATAAGGAAAAATGAAAAATTCAGGTTTTATCTAACAATCTCCTCCTAAAACCTGTGGTATATCTACCTTATTTTGTTTGAACTCCGATTTGAGCCCTATGGCTCAGTGTCTGCCCTCTGGACTCCACGTCTTGTTCGGCCGCCTCTTCTTCGAGTTGGCGCGCCGCCAGTCCAGGTGGTTCACCTCTCCTAATAGGTCTTCCATCTTCCGGTACCTGGCCGAGAGGTTGACTGGTTGTTCGGTGTCCCTGGCGGCATGTCCTCTAGACTCCACGTCTTGTCCTGCCGCCTCTTCTTCGAGTTGGCGCGCCGCCAGTCCAGGTGGTTCACCTCTTTCTAATAGGTCTTCCATCTTCCGGTACCTGGCCGAGAGGTTGACTGGTTGCTCTATCTCCAGCTTTAGGAAGTAAAGGCAGTTTGTCGTGCACCGAACTTGCGTGAGCAACCGTCGTCGATCATCGCAGATCCTAAGTAGCCCGCGCTTGATGGAAATGTGGCAGCCGGCCTTATCGAGCTGACCCAGGCTCACAATATTAGCCTTGAGTCTCGGGATGAAGGAGACGCATAGTCGGGTCGGGTTTCGGCCTCTAAACCAGCCCACGAATGAACGCGGGCCCTGTGCATTTCAACACAACACAGACGGGTGCATGCAGCCTCGGTCTCGGCTCCACACGCGTGCTCTCAGCTCGGCTTGACATGTACAACGGCTGGGCTCCATTAAATCCCGTGGCTCGTCTTGACGACTTAGTTGGTCGAATCAACAACTCGGCTTATCGGCTCGATATCACTATAATATATCGATTACAAGATTTTCGGCCCTTCCGAAGCTGTTACTGCCCTTAGTTTTACCATCTAAGGTTAGTGTGGTTCCTAACCGTCAAAGAAAGATTGTGTTGGGAGTTTATTTTGATAAATAGCATGAGATTTTGCTAGGGTATGTTATGAAAGGTTCCTAAGTTTTTATGTCGTTATTATAGGACATATTTAACCGTTGGAATTAGCTTGTTGTGAGTGACTTCGGCCAAGGCCATCACGGTAAGTGACTTACTGTTGAAGTTTTCTTACTATGTGTTGTATGATGGTGTGTGCCATGTGGCCCCCTGCATGCACCATATTTTATGTGATATGACTATATGATGTATGAATTATGTGACTGTTTACGCTATGAAATGTTATGGATTATGTTGACTGTTGACTGTTTACGCTATGAAAAGTTATGGATGATGTTGACTGTTATGCTGTGAAAATATTGTTGATCTTTTCGTATCATATGCCATGAAAGTTTTGATCGATGCCATGAATATACGTAGTATTATCGAGTCATGTCATGAGATGCTTATGCAACTAGAGTGTATTTTCATGTTATGTAATATGCCATGTAATGTAAGTCATGTGAGATGCCATGTAATGTAAGAAACGTATATGCGATGTTAGCAATGCTTTTGTAATGCCATGTTAGGTATGTTAAGGGACCTCATGCACTTATGTATGTCACTTGCATCAGGATAATTCCCCTTTATGTTACGAAAGAATGAATTACGATATTTATGTTTGCCATGATATCATGCAGGCCCTTTTCTATTATGTGGTGTCCGACAACGTGTAACACGTTGTGCCCAACCAAGCCATGTCGAGGGGGTATGTATACGAGCCTACCTGGTGGGTCCATGTACGAGTACATGGGCCGTGTGTGAAGGAGTACCGCACATCCAACCCTACCCAGAATAGAAAAGTGCCCAAGGTCATGTAAAGTTTATGAAAAGTTAGGTCCCGCTCTGTTGCATGTGTTTGCATTTCTAACCCCAACAGTGGTTGCATTTCTAACCCCAACAGTGGGGTGACTTACTGAGTATTTCATAAAATACTCAAGCCACGTGCTACCTACATTTTTTAGTCAAAGGCAAGGCACCAATGTACGGTTGACGGTGGAGCTGAGGACACCATGGAAGTGGACGAGGGGCATTTTTAGTAGTTTATGTTTATTTGACTTATTTAAGTTAAAGCATTGAACATTGTTTTATTTAGATTTGTTTTGACTAGTTACAGAAGGTTTTATTTTCGGAGATATGTTTGTTTGGATTTTTGGATTTTTATGAAAGACTATAATGATGAGCGGATTTTTATGAAAGACTTTATTGATGAGCTTCCGCGTAATGAGTTATGTATGCATGGGTGATGTCACTAATTAGGTTTCGAAAACTAGGGGCGTTACAGTTGGTACCAGAGTTCTAGGTTATAGGCTTTGTAAACTGGCTTACAATGTAGGCGCTTTGTAAACTGGCTTACAATGTAGGCGCTTTGTAAACTGGCTTACAATATAGGCTTAACGTACTTCCATGGTCCTCCAGCAAATGCTCCGTCAGGTATGCCTTTTTAAAAATTAAAGTTTCTTAGTTAAATAATGCATGTAACAGTGAATATGTATTTTGTAATGAATGATATGATGTACATGTGTTTTATGTTGGCATGATTTATGATATGTTATGTACTATCAGATGGTTATGTTAATGCTATAGTTGTATGTACGAGTGATTTGCATAATTATGAATGTTTATAGAATCTATTAGATGAGTATGTGACTTAGTAGTTAGTGCACTATTTGGATGCCACCTAGAACTTAAGGAGGAGATCGTAGGGGACGACCCCCGCTTAGGGGTAGAGGAAGGGGTGGAAGGGGACGTAGTTGGGGACACGAGGGTTCTATAAATAAGCCTCTTTCGTCACCAGCGACACCTCATGCCACACCAAACCCTAAAACTGCCCTAGTAGAGGCAGACGATATCCAACTGTGCATAGATGTGGCTGAGATCCATTGAAACTGTATTTGGGTTGTATGGGTTTGGGTTGTATGGGGTCGTTTCTGTAACTCGATAACCAACACTGAAAACCATCTTTACATTGGATGGTTTGGTGTTTTGATGATCCCTTGGTGTTTTGATGATCCCTAACTTATTGACCGCAACTTCTGCATTTATTAATTATCTTTCTAGCATAGTTTAAGTAATTTATTAATTATCTTTCTAGCATAGTTTTAAGTAATTTATTAATTATCTTTCTAGCATAGTTTTAAGTAATTTATTAATTATCTTTCTAGCATAGTTTAAGTAATTTATTAATTATCTTCCTAGCATAGTTTTAAGTAATTTATTAATTATCTTCCTAGCATAGTTTTAAGTAATTTATTAATTATCTTCCTAGCATAGTTTAAGTTGTATTTTTAATAGGTTATTGATAGATTTTTGGTCGCAGATCTGTACTTAGATATGTGATAAAATAGAGTATATAATCATTGTGTTTTTTGTTTACACAATAATCTATATATGATTTATGATAGGGGTATGAATGAAACAGACCCACACCGCCACTTCGGCTCATCGGCGAATAAGTAACATATAAGAGCATAGATGCCCGGGGGGCATGCCTTTCCGATCAGGGCATGTAGAGCTTGTTCCCACATTTGCATCTCCAGACTTCTGGGAAATCATCACCGACGCCTGGAGGTCTCGGCGTCACCGACACAAGAACCGTAGTGCAGGGCGTGCAGCTCCCACACTTTGAGGCGCAGTTTGGTGGCGACGATCCCGGCCCAGCCAATCCTCTTCTTGGCAAGGTCAACTCCTGATCTTCATGATTAGCGATGGGCTGGCATAGTATAATGCATTAAATTTTTTTAGTTAGAACACTAGATTTGGGTGCAAAAATAGAATAGGTATATACGAGGAAGGTGATGAATCATCCATTATAATATTGGAACTAAAATAAATTTACCTGAGTATGTGCATGGCTGGATTCAGCATATGAGCAGCGCCTAGTGTTGTCCGAGGACAATATGAAGATAATGAAAAACAAGAAGAAGATGGGTTTAGGTTCATTGGTTCGGTTGAACTTCATCCTTCTTCCTATGTTTTCCAAATCAAGAAATAATACCAGAGCGCTTATGCTGACAATACAAGAAAAATGTGTTTTTATAGCGTTTGAATATTGCAGTTTTTGTTTTTGAAAATATGCTATAAAAAGGAAGTAAATTTTAGAAAAGCTTTTTATAGCATTTGAGTATTACATTTTTTAAAATATGCTATAAAAAGGAAGGAATTTTTTAGGAAAGGACATTTTCCCCTATTATTTATCTTTTATTTTAAATTTTTTATTCCATTGGTTTTCTCTCCCTTTCTTATTTGGTTCTCTTTTCTCCTTTCTTCCATCCCTTCCTTTTTCTTTCCCCTTTTCCATGCTCCACCTAATTTACATGTTTGTTATATGTGCCCATCCGACCATGTGAGGGGTTAGATGAGTGTCATGACGCGACCGAGAAGGAAGGACGGTGTAACATCTAACACACACCACATAGAGTGGGTATTGAAGAAAAGACGAGGTATAAGCAAGATGAGGGCCACGAGTAGACATGAGTGTCAAAGATAGGCTTGTTGAAGGGTCACAGACTTTAACCTCAAAAAGTCGGTGTTACAAAGGGAAATTGGGCATGCAACTTTCAAGTAGTTTGTCCATATGAAATATAAATGCTTGCCAAATTTGGTGTCAATTAGGTACCGGACTCCACGATATCGTATGACCATTCGCCAAAATGACGACCATTCGCCAAAATGACGTCTACACGAAAATGATTGGAAATGTCTCAAAATGTACCTAAAGGGGATGGCTCTCAAAATGTACCTGAAGGGGATGGCATGGTGTCAACTCTCCACCACCCTTGGACCCTATGGCCTAAGCAAGCTACCTTGTGGCACATGCGTATGTCACGTATGTCACAATGAGGGAACGCGTTGCAAGATGAGTGTCTCAGACGACTTCCTTCGAAATAGGTCTTTCAAGGACAGTACTGGGTGGCACAAGTGTGCCGATATTGCGCCCTAGCCCAAGTGTCGGAGGTTTGATTATGCACCTGTTATCTAGTACGATGTCCGTAAATGAAATGACATATGCACAAGAGGGTCAACGTCTCGATGGAGCCCAAATGGATGGATGTTCGAGATGTCCCGATGTTATGAACGACACGTGGGCCCATTCTTGATGGCATGATTGAGTGAGTCGCAATAGCCAACGACACCATGTGACTTGGGATGACGTCAAGACATAAGGACCATGTTGATGCGACGTAGCACATGATAAACCTTGAGCCCGAGTAAAGACAAGGTCAAGCCAAATGACTTGACCTAGTGTAGAGGCAAGTCGGTTGTGTCATAGATGATTGAAAATGTACGCACAGACGACGTGTGTGGCCAAACAAGCATGGATTCTACATAAGTAATGTTAAGTTTGCAAAGACAAGCCTAGCCTAAAGTCTGACAAAGCCACAAAATCGGACAAAAAAAAAGATATGCGTCATTAGCTTAATGCAAGCAATCACATAGTTTGGTTGCCAAGTTTTTCTTCTGGTCCCCATATCTTTTTTTTCCTTGGCCTCTGACAAACCAAAGCCTTGTCTTGTGTTCATATAGGGAAGGAAAAGCAGCAACTTGAGTAGGAAATAGAAAGGTTTTAGAGAAGAGTTGGGTTGGCTGAACTTCATAACTGAAAGCATCTCACGTTATGACATACGTGAAGGACGTATATTGTAGGAGACTAAAATAAGGTTGAGTATCAACCCACAATCCTACGTAAAAGAAACATGAACTGAAAACGATATAACTGGGAAAAAGAAGTGGCCTCATGCATTCGTCATATGCTCAAATGAAGTACTTTAAAAAGATACATTTCATCTCATCACAAGGCTTCAACTACCTATTATGCATACGAGGCTGCTCATTATTCAATATTCAACACACACACCTTATCGAAGATTCAACAAAGAGACTCTTAACGACTCTCAACCACGCCAGCTTCTTTTGCAAAAATCTCTCCACCATATTTCCAATTTATAACCTTCCATATGTTCTTCAGATAGTCTGGTCGGACGTTTTTGTACTGCACAATGGTAAGGTTCAAAACATTGAATAAGCAGGCAGCAATATATACTCGGACTACATGATCTTATCCAGATAGACAACCGAGAAAAGCAAGACCAAATCGTACTACAAATGGGAAGAAAATGGAAAACATTTACCTGCAAATAATATGCATGCTCCCAAACATCTATCCCAAGCAGAGGAACTAAAGCAGATCCTTTAGTCACAAGAGGATCCTACAAAGAGTTGCATCACCCACATCACTTTCAAATTTCAACCTCTCATTTTAATTATAACTCAACAACAAGCTACAAATCTACAAGCAAGTGATAAAAATTAACCTAACTCCATAAAACGCTGGATTAAGGCGCAATAATTGGGCAAATCAATAAGAGATCAACAAAAGGCATCAACAAGAACAGAAATAGTACAAGATTGCTTCAGCACATGAATATGTAAGGGACAACAAACCTCTACAATAGTATTATATTGTCCACTTTGAGCATAAGGCATCATATCAATAGAGATAATGTCCCTTACTTACCTACCTACGATCTTCTCTTTAATGTTAGCCAATGTGTAACTTCTACAATCCTCCCTTCGATCAAAGGACCATTGAGTCTCCCCTTAAATAACCATTTTTTCTATCTAGTACTATCCAGATAACTTATTTCTCTAGAGCACATTGCTAGTCCAATAGAGCTCTACCACAAATCTTCACTATGATTACACCTTCGAGACTCACAACTTTTTTGTTCAACACATAAGAATTCTATTTACATGGTTAAGTCAAGAGTATAACTCTGATAATGGTATGACATGACTAAGTTAAGAGCATGATTTTGATATCACCGTCACCTAAGCTCTTATTGCTTTGCTTTCGGTTTCCCAAAAGGCCCCATACCAATTAAAGTAATGTCATTTACTTATATACCCATGATCTTCCACTTAATTAGTCAAGGTGGGATTCCAACATGGTATAGCTTTTAAACGAATAAACCTAGAGATATACCTGATTGGCCGTGGTTTCAACAGATAGCTTCTTCAGTTCTTTATCCAGAGCAAGCCACTAGAAAGCATTCGAAAAAGCTTCAGTGTTATATAACGTGGTAGACAAAAATGAAAATGCAAATCGATGCGCGGAAGAAAATATACCACCCATCCAGAGCCCTGTAAAGCAGCACCTTCTGCGTTGACTCTCTGAATTAAGGCTTCAAGAGAACCGAACTGGGAGTCGATCGCCCATCCTAGAGATCCCTTTGGAGGCTCACCACCCCCTTCCTGCAAATATATTACAGAAAATATTCGAATAGATAGATGGAAACAACAAGCAATGGAGAATTAACCGAGAAATCGAATCAAAGACGCAAGGATTAGACTTACATGAATGGGAGCGAGATTGTTCCAGAAAATCGAATGATTAATGTGACCTTAAAAAGAAAATGATCGGTTATCAGTTGAGAGATGATATATATCTGAATTGATTCAATAAGTATCCAACGATACCCTAATTAAGCGTCTCGATCTGGTTTGAAGTATGACATAAATGAGAAAGTAAACACGTATCATAGTCTGAAAATCAAAAGACATTGAGAAATAAAAGAAAACCTCCGCCATTGAATTTGATGGCACTCTGTAATTTGGCAACGGTGGAGGCGTGGCCTTTGTTAATGGCGTCGTGAAGTTGCTCAAGAGCCTTGTTGTAGTTGGTGATATAGGCTTGATGGTGCTTCTGATGATGAAGCAGCATAATTTCGGCGTTGATGAAGGGCTCAAGAGCGCCATAGTCATAAGGGAGGTCGGGCAAGGAGAAGGTTTGCAGGCCGCGGAAATGTCCAGACCCTAACAATCCAGAAATTGAAGGCGTTGCGGTTTTCCTGCTTAGAATTCGAAGCGCCATTGTCGATAATCTCACTCTCACACAGACCACAGTATGGATCTCAGCTCCAGTCGCCCACAGAAATTCATCCACCGGTGGCTTCAACTAGTAGTAATCAAGCAGTGCACCCTTTTTTTTTTTTTCTTTTTTTTTTTTCCTTTTTTCTCCTTGCGCTTTTTTTAAAAGATTATTTTCCCTCTCATTATTTGTTGTGGAGCGTAAATGTAGCTAGGCGCATGGTTAAGAATGCAAAAAATAACATTAAAACTTGCAAAAATAAATAAAAGTTTATTATATATATTTTATTTATTTTACTTTTAATTAAGGAAAAAAAAAAAAACTAAAATGATTGGGAATGGAATATTGAAACAACTAAAATAGGTATGATATCTTGACTACTTGATTGAGTGAAAATTTACTATTCTTCAGCTACATTTTTTAACATATAGTTAATAAATTATTTTTATTCAAAAATCCAACTCAAACCGACTCAAATTATATGGGTTGGATTGGGTAAATAAAATTTCAAGTTGGGTTGGAGTTTTTCTTTTTACTCGATCTAATTTAGATTGGGTAAGGTTTTAGTGTGCAAAAGATCAAATCATGATTTTTTTTATAAGCTTTGTGACAGCTGAAACAGTTGAAACTTTGATATGTACATAAAATTAAATTGGTAAGGAATAAAATTAAATTGGTAAGGTAAGTATCATGAGATCTTTCACGTTTATAATTTCTATAAATGTAAATATATACATATATAGTAGTTTTTATTCTTGTTATGCTAATTCCTTAATTATTTTATTTTTATCGATATTTGTATCATATAGTGTGTAGGCTAAGTTTGTAAAGATTAACTACTTGCCATTTACTACTACAACAAACAAAAAAAAAAAAAAAAAAAAAACTAAGTATTTTTTTTGAATGATTAGATATTGTAAATGTGAATAATTAATTATATGTATGGCAAGTAGTTAATCTTTACCAACTTGAACCCGGTGATAATATCCATAGATGTTTATAGGTGACAATATCCATGAAGGGTTGTAAATAGCACATAGTTAATCTTTACACCCTTTACACCCTTTATTGCATGGATGTTTATAGGTCATAATATCCATGCAAGATTGGGTACTAGTTTAGGTACTAATTGTTTTAGGTGATAATATCGTAACTTTTATTTACTTCAAAACGGTTTTTGCACAATTGTACCGTGATAACAATTTAAAATTTAAACTTTCAAGTGATAATATCCCAACTGAAATAGAAGGTTGGATTGGGTTGGGTTACCGATCCAAATGTTCGAGCTGGTCCAAAGATTACCTCAACCAAATCCAACTTTAACCTGTAATCTTAGTTATCACATCCTATTGAAAAATATATAACTTTGGGTGGCATTGTTTTCATTCAAAAAAAAAAAAAAAAAAAAGATAATTGAGGTTAATTTTTCTTTAAAAAATATAATAAATAATGCTCATGAAATATAATAAATTCAGTACAGTTACAATTATCCATGTATCTCTCTACCTGTTGCAATTCGCTTGATTCTCCTGCACGCTTCATCCTCCACTACTAGTAGTTTGCCGACGAATAAGGAACACTACATTGACAGCGAAACGAGGATATAGGTATTATGAATATTGTTTTCAAGACAGACTATGTTCTCTCATCTTCAAATATTTGATATGGCGTCAATAATCTGACAGAATCGTTACTTTAGCAATACTCGTTAACTGCTAAAGGAGAAAGAGTTTGTTCTACCTCTCTAATTTTATACTTCAATAGGTGTCGCACTCTTGATACACAGAAATCAGCATGAGAAGGCGTCTTGCCAGCAATCTCTTCATTGCTGGGGGGATAACTTGACCCACCGCTCTGGGCAAACAACAAAATTCGTCACCAAAGACGGCGACTCCCTTTTATGCATGCAGGTCCTTGTTTGAACTCCACGCTGGAGCTTTAGGGCCCACACCATCGCCTAAGATTGCCACTCCATTTTCAACACTTAATAGGGGATCGGATTCACTTTCCTTCACCTACAAATACCAACATGTACATTGTGTTTCAGTTCAATGGCGGTAGAGCAAGAGAAAACATGTCAATTGTAGAACCACTTATGGTACCTGGGATAGTTGTGCTGAAGATACTTCATTACACTTCTGTTGGCTCTCGAGGGAGCAATAATAAGAATAAAGAACCATTCCAACTATGGCAACCAGGATTCCCAAAATGTTCCGCCAGCTAAATGGATCATGAAGCAGAACATAGCCAAACCCCAAAACTAAACATGTCTTTAGATGTCCGAGGACCTGATATGTAACTGCAGAAGTCTTTCCAATAACTAGAAACGTACTGAAGTTGACTGAGACAGAAATAAGGCAGGAGAGTACAATAAAGAACTGTACACAAGCACAAAAAAAAAATCATGTCAGAAGTAATGTAGTTAGGAAGGGGGAAGAGGAAAGGGCTCAGCAGGAAGCATAATTGTTAAGCTCTTACCAGCACTTGGGGAGTGTATTTGAAAGCAAAAACATTTAGATCAGTCAGACACCAATCCAGAAATGGGCCAGCGACAAACAGAGTTAATGCCTGATAGGGACAAGACTGGTATAGAAGTTGTGTTGAAGAAACTTTGAACTTTTTCTGAATGGTGTTTGTCATCTACGTTTTACTGGTCAAGGACTTGAACGGAAAGGGGAAAATGCAGAAAAACTTGAGCAATAAGTAAGTGCCTAGACACTCACTCACTCAGATAATTAAATCAAGTAAAAAATAAATAAATCCTGATATTCACGTTGACTAGAAAGGGAGAAAGGTGCTAGCAACTAATTATACGCTTGCCAATAAAAATAAATAATAAATAACTGGTTAAAGAGATAGTAGGTCTGGTGGTCTCGTGAAAAACAATCTCTCCACTCTGCAAATAGATAATCGATCACTCAGACCAGAAAGAGAGCAAATTAAATCAGTACATCCCACAAGACATGTTTTAGCCTACACATGAAAACTAATCATCAAAAGGCATGCAAAGTAAATACCAATAGTAAAAGTAACTCAGCTACGGATACAATCTGTGCAACACATGTGGTAAGAACTGCAAGAAGAGACAAGAAAGAGCCGAGGGCATTTAGTTGTAGATCTGTTACAGTTGCAATTCCAACACCCAGGAGGAGGATCGTGAGTGAAAACTGGATGCTTTTACTGCAAGAGTAGTATAAAGGTCAATATGCTGCGAGGTAGTATATTCAGACAGGACAATATAACAAAAACCAAAAACGCTCGCAGCTATACCACCCATCTGATAGATATATTTGAAAAATAAAATCATCATCATATAAGGTGCTCACAGTTGACCAACAAACAAGAGAAGATTACTAAAATTATCGTAGAAGTCAGAAAACACATCAATATTTAAAAGAAACTCAGTCTAAGTGGGTTATCTTGGCCTAAATATGGTTTATTTCCCAGTCCATGTTTCCATCCAAATCAAGTCTTGTCTTTTTTTTTTTTTCTTTTTTAACAATTTCATTGCCGAATGTAATATAGGAGGTGAACCACTCGTAAACATCCAAAAGGAAAATTACATACAAGATTTTCAATTAGTAATTAAAGATGAAAGACTATAATCTGAAAAAGAGTGTTTACATTTACACCAATACAGAGTTAAGAAATAATCAATTCCAGAAAGCTGTCAAAATTGGAGGAACCATCTCTGAAAATTCTACAATTCGTTCCACACCAAAAATACCAATAAAACGTACGGTTGAAGGCCAGCCATAAACACTTTTTTGGTCCATGAAAAGGATGACCCAACAAATCAAAGCAATGAGATAAATCACATTATATGGTAGAGCCAAACTCCAACCAAAAGCACCTAAACTCTGTGACCAGTAGAAAAAGGCAAAAGAACAACCAAAAAGATGAGCTAGAGTCCCATTCGCCAATAAACACATGACAAAGCAAGAAACGGAAAGAAGGAGGAGATATTAGGCATTCTGCAATGTACACGATCAGCTGTATTAATGCCTCCATGACTAAGCTCACATAAAAATACCTTTATTTTTTTTTAGGATAATGATCTTTCCAAAGAACCGAATAAAGGTTATTTGATGTTGAGCCCCTTCAATGAATTAAATCTGCCATTACAGAACTGATAGTAAAACAATGGGAAGGGTCGAAAGGCCAAACGCAAACGTCATGAGCATTTCTCAAGTTAATGGAAAATAAAAGATTAGAAAGATGAACCCATTCAAAAACTTCAGCTTTATTAAGGTTCCTCTAAAAGTCTCTGCAATAGTGTCCCTACTCAAGTCAGTATATACACAAGTTCAAAATAAAGGATGTAGTTTGGAGTTACTTCACTTTTCTGGATGAAACATTCAAGGCTGAAGGAGAATCCTTCTTTTGAAATAAACAAAACGGGTATTCTAATAGCATCCATCAGATTTCGTTCTCATTCACCATTTTTTCTTGTCAGAAGTACCCTTCTCTCTACTGTTATTCCTCTTTATAATCTTTCTTTGCTTATTTAAGGGAAAAACCATTAGAAAGAGGTGAAATGGAGGAATAAAATATACCAAAAGTGAAACGAAATATGGACACAAATAGTTCACTCTTCAGTAAAATGTATATTTTTATTTATGAATTTGTATTAATCCAATTTTACCTCAAGTCCCAACTGATTTGAAATAACCAAAATTCAACCCCAGACAAACTAGTTCAGTTTAAGGTTGGGTTGGGCACTCAAGTTTCCTGAACAGGCCAAGATCAAAGCGTTCAGGTAGGATCCACTTTGTGACTTCTTTATGGCCATCAATGAGAAAAAAAAGTTCGGTAACTCTATTATTTTTTAACCCAAGAAGAAGTTTTAGAGCTTTTCATACTCTCCAATATTTTTAACCCAAGAAGAAGTTTTAGAGCTTTTCATACTCTCCAATATCCTTTTAAAGAAAAGTAGACCTTTTAGGTCCCTGACAAAAAAAATTGAATACCATGCATAGTAAGTTATCAGATTATCAAAAAGACTTATTAAAATATCAAGAAAAGGTGTACAAGACCCGCAAGCATGTGAAATCATTAGTTTCTGCATTTCCGGGTTTCATTGTTTCTTGTATATCATAAGAAACAAGAGCTTTGATAAGTAAAAATTATAAACAATAGAAGTCGGATGCAGAATACAACAAATATATCTATCTAAACAATACATAACACGAGACGAAATCCAAAACATTGATCATGCTGAAAAAGAACAACGGGGGCACCTACAACAATCATACAAATAGCAAACCACTAAAAGATCAACCAGGTAAGATTTGTTAAAAAGACATCGGTCTGAGTAAAATGCTTGTGCGTCCCAAGTCCAAGGCCACTTTAGCCAAAGAAGTGGAGTGATTTTGGTAGCTAATGGGTCTAACGGGAGTTTTATAATAATTAAGTTAGTTCTAAACTTTTACTAATTTTCCAGGGTAATCAGAGTGTGACCTTCAACCAGAGGTAAACGGATCAAGTTACTGGGGAAGGTTTTCATATCTAAATTGATATTAAGAGTTACATTTGAATTAGGAATTAAGCATTTACAAATTAAGACATGGATCAACAGCCATTTGCAATAAGCTTAAGATTTAGCAATATTTTGTGCCTCAATATGGGTAATATGAGTAAAACGCTTGTGCATTCCAAGTTCAAGGCCACTTTAGCCTGAGAAGTAGAGTGCTTGATAGCTAATGAGTCTAATTGGAGTTTGATAATATTTAAGTTAGTTGAAGAGTTTAAGTAATTTTCCTGGGTAATCATGGTGTCACCTTCGACCAGAGGTAAACAGAACAACTTAAATCAATATTATGAGTTATGATTGAGTTAGGAATTAGGCATCTGCTGAATTAAGATATTCAAATCAATGGCATTTTGCAATGAGCTTGAGATTTAGCAATATTTTGTGCCTTGGTACAGGTCATACAAAAATCCCAACAAAATCTTTATGAACAAAGTACTAATTTCATCTAAAATAGTAACAAGAAAGGTGTGGGGAAACACGCCTGATGATGACAAATTAACACTTACCCATTTCTCATTTCTAAAACATTATAGCTAATCAAGTAAAGATCTTGATACAAAATCATAAGAACAAAACTGAATGGAAGCAAATGCCTCTTGCTTAAAAATTGGAAAAAAAAGTTGCTTTGTACATGAAGGATTCAACAGTTACTAGACTCACCTGAACTTTTTCCTGAAGAAAAGGGTCTCCAAAAGAACGGTACAGGGGATGATTGCCAGTTTCGTCATCTGGTATAGCAATCAATATATTCTTTATTCGAAGACTCGGCAGATAAAAATAAATCAATACTTCATTTAATAATTAAAAATGATTCATGAGAAAATAAAATCATTAATATTATTTTAAAGTAAGAACATGCTCAAAGAGAGCACAATTATTGCTCAAATGGTCTAAGATTTCAGACTTGACATTGCATCTTAGAAAAAGAGGATAAATTATCAAACCATATAGGGATAAAACATTCTGTCCACAAATGTGATTTTACCTGGTAGAAGCCAACAGAGTTGAAGCCTAAGCTAAGATTTAGAAGCCCAATTGAGATTCCATTTAGTATTCCAAATCCCATAACTGCTCTTGCATCAAAAGGCTTATGCTCAAACAATTTCATCAATAGTGCCACATGAAGGGAACAAAATGTAACAAGCAGATGCCAGCTTGTCAATGTAGTGGCTGTGCATCAACCAAGTTCCATTAATGAACAAGTTCACATGCAAAGGACAAAGAGCCAAGTATCAACAGTTAGCTTCTGCTAATAGTTTGGCATAAATAAATAGACGGAAAGGGAAAGTTGCTCTCCACGTCATAAGATTAATAGAACTATACATTGATCTAGTGTCAGAAGGTTACAATTTTTCTAGAGGCATGTGATAAGTTGATAATGTGAACTCTAGATCGTTTTGTACTGAAAGTTAGTAATGTTATAATTTGACAAAACACATAAGAGAGTAGCTCATAGGCTGAAAGACCTGCACTAAGTTTCTTTTATTACGAAGATATAAGTACGGAAAATTTTAATCCTCACCTCAATCTTTAACACTCCTCACATGTGGTTCCGTGTGTGAATTTTAATACATTAGACCTTACAAATCAATTATTATTGAAATTGAATGTAATGATATTATAAGGATTTGAAACAGGACCTCCTGATTTGATATGACATCAAATAAAAGCATACATTAGATAAGGATAAATTTGATATTTTCAAATAATTATTTAACACAAAATGAAAGTGAATAATACATGAATTTACATAGAATAAAAGTAAATTAAAGAGTAGTAATGCACTTTGGTGACATGAAAATCGAAAGCACAAATAAATTTCTCTACTCGGCTTGAATTGTTCAGTCAATAATAGATCTAAGACTACCAAATTCAAGCTCTGGTGAGAAATCATGCGATCAATGAAAATTTGATGTAAAATATCCAAGCCTATAATTCTTGTAGATCCAGAAACAAATTCTTAGAGAAGTTAAGTGTTCGTGCCTCGGGAGGGATACGTCGATATTGCTCACAGATTTCAGTCAAAAGAGAAGCAAACAAGAGGGCGTGAAATTAAGATTTTGGAGCCTAAAGTGAAGATATATTTAGCAACTTACCGAACGTGAAACCGAGTGTACTAATGAGTGCCTTGTTGCATATGACAATCGAGACAGACGAGACCACCGACAAACTCAATGCCCCGATAGTCCCAAGCTGGAACTTCTGGCTGTCACTCATTTTCAGGCTGCTCAATGTCGAGTCCTGCCACGATCTGGATTCTGCAATTCCACTCACCACCGTCAAAAAAAAAAAAAAAAGAAAAAAAAAAAGAAAGCAGGGGGCATGAACTACAATATGCAAAGAAATATGGCGGTGCTGACGGAACAAAATAATTCATCAAGCATCACCAAATTCGGGTGCAATTCATTCATTACCATGAATTAGACGAAAGCATGAAGCAACAGAATTGGGAGATGAGCAGAAAAAACATTAAAAAAAAAAAAAGAGAGAAAAGAAAAGAAGATAAACAATACAGTGAATAAGATCTGCAGAAAAATGGGAGGTGAAAAACGCAGATCTAACTAGGTGGGCAGAAAAGTGAAGAAAAAGAAACGGACATACCGGGGGGAGACAGATGGAGGGAGAGAGGAGCGTAGGTGTATGCGGTGCGCTAAGACAATATCTATAACATACAATGATGCAGAGGAGATTGATCGGAGCAGTGCGCGTGGCCTTTCACGGAGAAGGAAGAACGCTAACAGTAATGACAAGGGGGATGGAAGGAACGAAGAAAGTGTTTGTGAATCATAATAATAATAAAAAATTAAAAAAAAAAACCCATAGAATTTAATTGATTTAATTTAATTAATTATCCTTTACTCGCCTCATTCGACTGCTTTATAGAATGTAAATGGAGACTGAAAATTTAAATAATAAATAGTTATATATAATTATAATTTTGCAAGTTCCTTATTGAAAAATGTAACACTAATATTTTTTAAACATCAAATAGTTGGGTTGAAATATAGTAAACCCATATAAATTAGTTATTAATTCACCAATTAAATTTTTAAATGAAAAAAAAGTTACTAAATGGTAGAAGGAAATGATATGCATTTTTACAGTAACATTTTTACCATCAAGCAAGACATCGACTAAGTTGGCGTGGTTTTGCGTTGGACTTCCCCAAAATGCCTCGTACTAATGGAGATAGTATTTCTCACTTATAAATCCATAATTATTCCCTAGATTAGCTATCATGGGACTCACTCCCAACAATCTTCAACATGTACATGTGGATTTATGCTTCTGGGAGGCTGAATCCACACAATGCAAGTGCAACCTGATCGGTGTAGAGGATGTCTTGTCATTGTACCTGATTCCTGCAAGTAAGCCATACTGTCACCCAAAAGCAGCATTGGCCGGCGCATCCAAACCAAAAGGCTCCAGTTCTTGAATACACTTCTGGCTCTTCATGATCTTACATTTCATAAAATTTGGAATGCATAGTGCACAAAAAGACCATCTCGTTCTCCACTTCTTGCATCTCAACTTATGTAATCAAGTCATTTGAGGCGTTCACTCTTGAACAACTTCTACTACAAACTTTTATGCAATGGCTATATTCATGCGCCACAAATACGCATAAACTACGGTCAAAATGCACCGAAACTTTTAGTTGAGATATGTGAACATTCACCAATAGCATTATGTTCCTACTCAATTCTTTGGGATTGTCCCCTAATTATAATGCAACAAAAGCTTGTATGGATGACTACACGGGTTGGTTGGTACCTTTACACGCTCTTAGAAGATAACATAGGTACCTTTACACGCTCTTAGAAGATAAACAAAAGCTTCTTAATGCAGATTCTTTTTGGGATCTTTTAGGGTGGAGGGGGCGGACATGCACAGTGAATTCTCTGAAATAGAAAGAAAAAAAAAAGTTCTATAAGGTCACAATTAGAAATGGAGACAAATTGGTACCTACTTTCGTAGGTACACGCAAATATATTCAGTACCAATCGCAATGAATATCAAACGTATTCCTCTTCAAATATAGAGTTATGAATAGAAAATAGAAGAGAATAGGGCCATTCCTCTTCTTCACTGAACGTGTTGCGTCATGATATAACGTTGACAATAAGGCCATCCACTATTAATCAAATTTGTCTGGAAGAATAGTGGGGTTGCAGAACAAAATACAAACCATAGAAGATGGGGCTCATTTGCTTGCGTCTTCCAAATTACAAGTTTTACCCAAGTACAAAAGGTCCTATAAGTGTACATACTTCGAAGTAAGGAGTTGTGTCTCTGGATACTGGACCATTGACATATCATGGCAGAGTTGTGAAAACAAAATCCAGGACATTACCAGCGGCAGGTAGGCGTTAGACAAGCCCCCGCTCATTGTTTACTTCAACAACTACATTTACATCATTAATTTTAATAAACAGAACCGTATCGTGTTCAACTATTTGTTTCACCCCAAAAACAAGCCAACAACTCTTGGACATTCCATATATTCTAACACGTGTATGTACTACAGCCATGACTGATTAAGATGCCAACACCGGAACCCGCTTGTGACCGATGAAAACTTCTCTCAGCATGTGATATCCACTCCTGTAGTGCTCAATCGAAAAACATAGCTGTCTTATAGCCTCTCTTTTTTCCTCTGCTCCTTCCATTACCAGTTCTCTTTGCCTCTCCACCTCCCTTTCTAGTTCCTTCTCTCTTAATCTCAACTCCTCTGCCACCTTATCTGCTTTTTCAACGCCTGATACCAGCTCCACACGTTCCCTTTCCAGTTTTTGCACATGCTCCCTAACTTCATCCACCTGCTTCTCTTTACACCTCAAATTATCTTTCGAACTAACAACTTCTGCATGGAGCTTATCACGTTCCCTTTCCAGATTCTCAATGCATTCCACTTTGCCAACAATTGTCGTTTCCAGCCGCCCAATCTCACCGCTAAGTCTCTCCTCCAAATCCCCCTTTTCCCCCTTCACTTTTCTGATCTCATCCTCCAAAACACGAGCTTGATGTTCCCCTTCTCTCACTTGTTCCATCAATACAGCTCGTTCCTCAAAAAGCTTAGACATTTCAGCCTTAACCTGTGCTTTCTCAGGAAAAATTTTCAGCTCCGCATCAGATACTGCTAGTTTTAAATCCCTAATCTCGTGCTCTCGATCCGATAAACTAGCTTTCAACCTCGAAACTCTTTCTTGTAGCTTGGAGACCTCTCTTCTCTCCGCACTTAGTTTGGCCTTCCATGTCGTGGCATCTTTTCGGGCAGCTTCAAGCTCATTCTGTAAATGCAAGATTTTCTCAGGTGATCTATTGTTCTCAAGTTCAAGCTTTAATTTAGAAAGTTCTTTCTGCGAGTTATCGAGTTTTTCCTTCGTAATTTTTAGTTCTTCCAACACTCCCTCCACGTTGATGACTTGGTCAACTCCCAAACCTTTATCATGTTCTTCAACCTCTGGTTCCTGATTAATGACTCCATTCTCGTGCCTCTGGACATCTTCCATTGTAGCACACACAGACTCCGCCTGCAAATCTTTGGACAATTCTGCTTGCCTGTACTTTTGGAGCTCGCTTTTCAACTTCATGATCTGTACATCTGAAATCCGGAGCTTCTCATTTGCATTCCTTACTTCTTCCTCGTACACAGACATTCTAGCAAATACATCATCAGAATTTTCATCTGTTGCCCCCTTGAATGGAAATGAACCTTCGGCATTATCCTCTTTCAAGCGGAGCTTTTCTTTAGCCTGACGGAGCTCAATCTCCAATTCAATCATCTTCCTGTTCACAACTTGATCACCACCTGAATAATTATTCACCGAGGAATCATCCGATTCAGGTTCAGAATCTGTCAAGGAAGATGACTCATCTCCTTCCTTTTGGCAAGTATCAGAGTTGCTCCCACCAGATCCAAGGAAGAAATCAAAGCCAGCAGCTCGTGGCCCAGATTTCCGACGTCCAAGCCTTTGGTCAGGAGAGGGCCATGTAGAGGACGGCTCAGAGCCCAGGTCAGAAATACCAGAGCCCTGGGATTGTAGATCTGACGGAATATTTTTTCGAAGCTCTCCTGTCACATGATCATAGCGCTCAGCAAGGGAACGATACATACGGTAGAAATCCTCAACATGAGAAATCAACACTGGCCTCTTCTGATAATACATCTCAGCCTTCTTGGCAAATGAATCTGCATCCTCTTCTATTAGCTTCAACATACGTTTGATGCTCCGGTCCATCTCTGTATTCAACGATCGTTTTGTCAATTTTTTGATTATCATTTTGATGATGAATTAACATTGACTTCCACCTATCGTTGAATTACAGAAATAAAACATGGAGCTTACGGAACTAATTCCATGCCAATGTTTGGGTAGTTGAAACACATGCACCATAAGGTTCATGCAGAAAGGAGGAAGAAGCTAAAATTTTGGAACTGCTACCCACATTCCCAAATTTAACCCCACCCCTTTTAGAATACGAATTGAAAATGGGGAGAACTGTTAAATAAAAGGAAAAAAAAAATCCTCAACATGAGAATTAGAGGAGAACAATTTCCTTAGTTGTTATTTGGCATTAGTTGGTAAAGGTTACAAGAAACAGCATAAAGACAAACATAGTAAACGAATGGTAGGCCATTACAAAATTCTCAATATATTGAGGCCCTCCCACTATACCTAATAATACCTTCATCTTTTTTTTAGCACTCCCAGCGGAAAACGAACACAAAAGAGGGGAAGTGCTATCTATATAAGGCCAGCCCAAAGAAGCACTTGTTTCGATTATGCATTACACATGTGTCCTAAATAACGTTCTTCAATCACAACCCTAACATTTCAAAGACGTCAGGCCCTGATATTTGTTGAAAAAGTAATTGAAACATGAATTTGAAGTTTAAAAGGTCGTTTAAATTTATGGATATAATTTAAATAAAATAAACAAGATTATAAACCCAAATTCCTGCGATCTTTAGTTAAGAGCGTTATGCAGATAGAAGAAAAGTAGTAACTAACCCTCGAGATTGTCCGTGAGCCATCTAGAGTTTTTGGGGCTGACGTGACTATCCCACCACCAAGAATGGGACTTCCGAGATTCCAACCTCTTCAATTTCCGATCACTCCGAGCCTGAGATCAAGAAAAACACACACACAGAAGTGATGATTATAAAGCAGGCGTGATAAAGTTGGCTAATGGAGCAACTCAGTATGTAGCAGAAGAAGAGCGATAGACGCATACCGATGAGTTTTCCATTGAGGCGTGGAGTTGAATGTTCACTCAGAGCCAACGGAGCCTAAACTGAAACTGAAAACATACCATCCAAAGAAAAGAACAGAAACCCGCTTTACTTTCTCAACAAAATCAAATCAAGAAGAGAACAGACACCCGATTTACTATCTCAACAAAACCAAACTAAATCAAATCAAATCAAATCAAATCAGGTATGGCTGGACTCGCCGGAGGTAGGTAAGTAGGGCGATAGATACAATGGAAATGGGCTTCGAGGCCCATTAAAGACTAATTTGGCGACGTTGAGTGACGGCAATGGCACGCGCATTAATAAATCCACATTACCATTGAACATGTCGCGGCGCGGCAGACGGGAAGCCAGGCCGAGGGTTTGACTATTACAACTGTCAGCAGTTCAAGCTATGCAGTCCACGCGTTCGCTTTTAATTCAATGCACTCCCACCTCACCTCCCTCTTTAATACAAAATATACATCATCACACGCTAATAATCTTCAAAATAATTAGTTGTTCTACCCTGCTTGAACTTTTTTTCTTTTTTTTTTTTTTTTTTTTTTTTTTTTTTTTTTTGACAAGAAAATAGAAGCCATTATGGTGAAGATGAATTGATATGAAGGATTTGAAGGAGAAACTGGATTTGAAGGAGAATCAGAGCACTAAGAGCTTTGTGAGTCGAAATCGAAATGGAAATACAAATAAGAGAGGAGAGATCAGGAGAGAGGAAGCTTACTGTAACCAATGGCCGCGCCTCCAGAAGATGAGAGAACAAGCTGGAATGCAATGAACGGAAAGGCGGGTCTTAAATTCAATGGCTGTATCGCATGTTCTAGTTTTGGAGAGAACGAAGAGGCGCAAAACAGAGTGGAAGTGGTGGAGACGGTCTGATTAAGAACATTCAACACACTGCCGGCTCTATTTCCCCTCATTTTCTAAACCATGCTTCCACTTATGTACCCAAATGACCATATTGCCCTTCCCTATTGACTTTCCATGTTTCCACGAACCCTGAATTTCAGACCAACATATTTTAAATAAAACATGCAGATCACGACACTTTTTCTAATTCTTTTTCTTCCAACATTACGAATACGTTGTTTCTTCAATCAAAATAAATCGGTAGATTCAGTAACGTCTAGCGTAAAACGCAGGATAATAATTATTGGTCTCAAGTTAATTTAACATTATCATTTAATTGAATTAATTTGCGATAGTGTGTTCATAACGCCATTTTGGATAGCCTTGTAATTGCCCAAATAAAACCCAATCAGTAGCCATCTAGACATACAAATGGACAGAAAGAAGAGAGAATAAACACGGCCTTGTAACTCGCCATTATCTTAAATTCTAGAACCCCAATTACAATATCGCATTCACTTCAAAATTCACTTGCGACACTTCGATAGTAAACCAAGTTTTAACAAGTGGTTATTACTCAAAAACATCAGGCTTCCATACAAGGAAACAAGTGATAATCATGTCCCAGCGTTCCTCCGGCCAACACGAGCAACAAAACCAGCTTTAATTGGGGCAACTGATCGTCCAGAACCACACTGTTTGATCACACACAAAACACCATAAGACTAGAGGTAAAAACAAGGGAGAGATGACTCCAGAAAGAATACGAAAGCTTGTGAAATGACCTCCAGTTAATCATATTCCTGATTATGAAAAAGAACTAATAAATAAATAATGGCTTTTTCAGATGAATTTGTCAAACTTCAATTGCTTTTCTAGTAGGAAGAAACGCAGGGTACATAAAAAATAATCTATTCAATATCAGATCTCGGATAGGCAATCTGGGATATAAAATAAATTTAAGAATGAACGCAAATATCCTGATTCATCATTTCCCCCAACAATGCAATTGAAAGAACCATCGCAAATTTATTTAGGTAGAGACCATTATGCCGCTGCTTTCTTAATCCTGGGAGTTTGACCATTGCATCGGTTTGCAAGTGCCACAAAAACTTCACACACAAATCACCACTAAGCAATAAACATGCATCAACTTCTCCAGACTACAGTATCCAGGACTAGAAAACTCGCAAAAAAAAAAATTACCTTCTCACATCTGAGAAAGAAGAGTCGATTCTCCTTTGAAAGGATAGTGTCTGGACTCTTGCACCCAATGCAAATCACATATTCATCTGAAAGGAATAAATAAATGAGGGAAGGGAGGAAACTATAAAGAAAGGTATAAATTAGAAGTGAATCAAATAACTTATAGTTGGTAACAAAACGTATCCAGTAGAGACTTGCAACAGTTATTAAGCTTCTTTTTTATGAGTAACAGAGTTTTCATTGGTTGGAAAGAATTGAAAGAATATAGGGGCTTAACAAAAGAGGGCCAACAAAAAAGAGAGGCAAACTGCAAAAACAGATTCCAATGAAGCAAAGAAGTCCTAAGTAATAATTACTGAAAGGTTATCACATAAGCTCATAAAAACACATTGAATCTAACAAAGGACCAAACTTCACCTCAAGATCTCTCAAGCCCTCTAAAAATTCGTTTTTTTCCTCCCTCTCCAACCCACGATTAAGCTTTAAACAAGCGTCAACATATTTATCAGTTGAAATTGAAACAAGTCCATTTCTTACAAACTGATTCCCACCCCCTCCCCGATGTATAAAGATTGACAAGAACTTGCATCACTATGCATTGACTTTCTCAATGTCATAGCAGTCGTTCACAGTTTTTTCCATCTCCTTTAGGTCACATTTTGTAGACAAATACCATAAGTAAATCAATGAGAGGCCACTTACTGACATATCGACGCAGAATTCCTTCAAAGTTCTTTGGTGCAAACCTTCCTTTAACAACTAATCTCTGCTGTCCATCAAGAGATCCACTGGTTCCCAGTTCGGCTAATAAGAAAGCCATAACATGGTCTGGCTGCCGATGCATCCTATTTTATTTCAGTTTTAGAGAGAGTCAGTTCCAAAGACCAGCATATAGTTCTAATTATACCATCAAGCATCTACCATAGAAATATGGAGAGAGCAAAGAGTGGGAGAGGCTAAAAGAAATACATAATGTTGCACTTTTATGAGGAAACATAAATACCCCTCTGGACTATTTGTGCAATAGATGAACTTAGATGGATCTGAAACTAAAAATTATAGATCAATTGTCGGATAGAAATTGAGAACAAAACCATGGTACAAAGAGTGATACTCTGCACTGGACATGACTAGATTCACTCGACAGAATGATAAACAAGCAACTTCCCTCCAATTTTTTTTCCACTCTGTACTAGTAGAGAATGTGCTTAATGTAAAACAACCCGAACTCACTCTTACAGAATCATATGTACTAGTAGAGAATGTGCTTACTGCAATAACAACCCAAACTCGCTCTTACAAGAATCATATAGATCACTAGATCACAGATTTTATAAACCAATGAAACTCAGAACTAACATGTGACATGGATACTTGTATACTACAAGGCAAATGCTAGAGCAAAAAAGATACCTATGAATATGACATGTCATTCTTCCATTTAAATAAAAGATCAACTTTCATGGAGAAAAATGAAAGAATACAAGTGCATACAAAAAAGAAGTTAGTATTAGATAGTTTGAAGAAAAAAGAAACAATGCCTCTGAGGACAGAAAGATGCAATAGATTACATCAAACTCAAGATAGTGTGCACGCAGCAAACAAGAGTTTAATAACAGACAGCAAATTATGGAATAAGCATATTTACTTATTTGTTGAATTGAATAAAAAAACAGCGGAAAAAAAAAAATTCTGAAGTGCGAACAGCCAAAAATATTTAGGCAGTCTATGATTAAAATCTAGTAAGAACAATACATGGTTATATAAGGCTAATGAACACATACGTTTTACATAGATCCATGAAATTGACAAAAACAGTTTTCTTTGTGCCTTCACGAAGAACTTGAGGAGGCCTCATAACTGTTCTACGCCTATCGCCTGCAAGCTCTGGATTATTCTCTCTAAGAATGTTGAATACCCGTCCAAGAAGCTGCAGAACAAGACAACAAAAAGCATCGATTATCTAATGTTAGCCAAAGTCCACAACGTAACTGTAGCAATAAATTTGTTGTCTAAAATAGAAGTCAGAAAATCTTGAGCTATCTTTGCTATTACTATTCGTAATACCAAGCAAAGAATACCATGAATATGAGACTACAAAAAAAAAAAAAAAAAAAAAAAAAAAAAAAAAAAAAGAAACAATGACGACAATTGAAATCTTACATTTTAACTCATTTGGGGTGAAGCAATAAATTCCATTACACGACACAACAAAACCTCTTATTTCTTTCTAAGCATGATTCCAGACAAGAACAACAACAAAAAAAAATTTCCATAATAAACACTTTATCTTGAAAAGGAGGACTCAACATAACAAATAGCTCACAAACTCGTGCAATCAATTGTAGAGCACCAAAAGCAAACTCCACACCTTAAAGCAAAAGGAGAATAACCACGTCCAATGTAGTTCACTAACAAACATAAAATGCCTAGTCAATTGACAGTTGAACAAAACCCATTATCCAACATTTAACAAAATAAACCTATTTGTAATGTAGTTCACTAACAAACATAAAATGTGTAGTCTGATTTCAGCTGCTAGGGTTTAGGGTGAGAATATATTGAGGCTGGAAGTGGAGTGCTGCTGCCGATCGGTGCCATTGCATGTGAGGCGAGGTGGAGACTGGAGGTAGATGAGAATAAGAAGCCAGAACGACCGTCTGACTCCTGCCTCCTCCTACATTTTAATTTCAGTGTTTGTTATAATAGGCTTGGGCTTTTATATTGGGCTGGTTAATTAAGCTTCATTTTTGCCCCTAAATTTTGAAGTCAAATTCTTTTCCGTGTCTCAAATTATAAAAGTAATTAAAAAAACAAGGCACTGATTTTTGTGTGTCCAGCACGTGTCCAGAGCATGCCCAGAAGTATCCATGTCCAACATGTGTCTAACATAGACACCCCGTCCCCCCCTAGAGAGCGTTTATGATCCGTAGTACACAACTTTACATTAAATCTAAATTATCGGAGTCGCCCAAATTTTGGGCACAACCTAACAACAAACCACCCCTCTTGATATTGTTGCCATAGTCTAATTTCTCATAAGAATTATATGTATGGGGGCACATCTAATGAACTACATAATAATAGGAAAAAGATAGTCACGCCAACAGTAACAATGACTGCCCCCAAAAAACACAATTCCCTACAAAACACAACCATATACTTATTGGCTGCAAAAAGTACAGAAAAAATCTCACGATTTCAAGTATAGCAATACCTCCTCATATTCATAATCGCGATCACTTCCTTCCCAAGGATAACGATACTGTAAAGTAATTCCGTCCTGATCTTCGTTCTCCCCCGCTTGATCTGAAAGCCCATGATAAATCACTTTTAAGTTAAAGAAAGAGCTACAGATGAAAAGGAGATTGTGAACAAAAGAATGTCCTATACAAGCTGCAGGTATAGCACAACGTTTTTTCAATGAGTGACTTCATACAATATATGGACAATTAAACTGATTTAAAAAGTGCACCTTTCCAGAAATTGTCTAATAAAATAATTTAAGAGTTTTAAATATGTCACCGATACAAAATTAAAAATTCATTGATCTATTAGACATTTTTACCGGGCTCAGTGGACACAATAATTGAAAGTTTAGAGACTAATGAGATAAATGTTTGAAAATTCAAGAACTAAATCAGTAGGTACATGTAAATATAATTGTAAATGCATTGATACATAATACTTAGATTGAGTAATATCAATCACAAAATTATAATAAACCATTACATAATTATCCATCTACTTATATAAGCAAAGAATGAAACTTGAAATTTTTGTCAAACATTTCAAAAATAAAATTAAGATTTTTATGAAATTAATATTTCAAAAAAAGTTAATAAATATTATTAAAAAAAAAAATGCTTGTATCTTTATATATGCACACATTAGAAAGAAAAAATTGAAATAGAAAAAAGATTTTTTTTTTCCTGAGATTGGAAATTGAAAGTGGCGATGGTGATTTTTGAAGTCTCATATGGGCGGGGATAGAATAATATATAAATATATAGATTAAAGAAATAAAATAAAATAGAACAAACCTGGTAAGAAGATGCACAACTTTTTTGTGCCCACTCTTACAATAAACCACCATGTAAACATATATAAAACCGATTATTTAGGGGTGGGGTGGGGGAAACATGCCACTTCTGGCACTGGCCCCAACGTGGATCCACCCTTGTGTGATAACAAAGTCTTTAATTTCAAAAGCTTTTAGTTATCTTATGATTCATAAAAAAAAACTATTGTATTTACTTTTTCTTTGCAGCCCACGTTTAAGCCCCATGATTTTAACGATCTAGTGTCCCTAACTCTTCAAAAAATGCTACTTACATGGAAACTATACACCTTTAACTTTTTTCCTAACCCTTCAAAAAATGCTACTTACGTGAAAACTATACACCTATAACGTTTTTCCTAACCCTTCAAAAAACACTACTTCCATGAAAACTCTACACCTTTAACGTTTTTAAAATATCAATTATTAGCATGACGTAGAAAGTGGATAGAGATATTCCGAACTTAAAAATAATAATATGAAAACAAAAAAGAATAGGAAAAGACAAAACAAAGTTTACATATGTGTTGCTAACCTTCCAAATCCTCCGTAGCATCTGCACCATCGTCATTCAAGGAAATAGCCTCTACCTAGAATTAAAACAAATGATATCAGTCACCAAATAGAGCTTCACTGAAGAAAAGTAAGAACATACTGGTTTTTTCTTCTTCTTTTTAAGTCCAGAAAATGTGGTAGTCTCCAAACCATCAGAAACTGCAGGACAAAATATGTAAAATTAAACATCAATAAAAATCCTTATATCACCAACAAAATGAAAATAACATGAAACAAACATGCAGTGCCAACTTTTCATACCTGACAAACTTTCGGTTTTCTCTGCTAACTTGTCAACAGACTCATCAGCCAGATCCTGAAGTACAACCTTCTTCTTCTTCTTCTTCTTAGTTGGATCAAAGGGGGCAATCTGCAAAGAATAAACCGTACACATTCGTCATGGTGTCGCACCAATGCTTGCGCCTGAACAATGGTTTGGAAACTGCACTAGATTACAATTACTCAGAGATTTTGATAGACACTTCGTAAGATACCAGCCAAGGCAACTCCACATGAAAACAACCGAATAGAAAATACCTCGAGGACTTGATTGGACTGTGCAATCTTAAACAAGACCAGAAAACTATTAGTATAACATTTACGTAAACTGGACTAATCATCAATGACTGCCGCCTCGAGGGTTACAATTTATTCCTTGGACTTCCAAAATGCTTGGTAATCAAGACCTTACAACTAATATCACAACACTGGGTTACAGTATATCCTTCAGCTGTAAATGACAGAATTGAATTCCCACCCCCTCCCTCCCGTGTGTTGAATCACCCACTGAATTACAACTCAAAGATTTAGGTTTCCTTTGGGGAATACTTTTTTTTATAAGAGATAGTTTCATTGGTGATTGATTACGAAAGGGATGTAATATCCATAATGTTTACAAAAGACTCTCCCAATTTACAATGAGGGAGGCATAACTATATAAAAAAAAATATTCGACAGTTTAGAAAAAACTTTGGGGAATACTTGTAAAGAAAAAAAAAATGAAAAATGAAAAGATCAGCCATATGAGAAAATTTTGAATGAAAATATGTGTGCTTGGAGATAACAGATAAGAAACAGAAAAACTCACATCTGCCACCTGATCATTCACATCATTCTGAGCTTCGTCTGCCATGATTCCTGCAAGATGGTATAGGAGGATTAATTTAACTGAGTTAAAACATAAACACCAGCAAGCAACCATAAATCACACTCAGATGGAGCCTTGGATCACCGGTGAACACAAACATATTTGTACTTTGCCTTTATGCTTCTTCCACTACTCATCTAAAGGAGAGTGCTCAAAGTTACAAAGTTTGTACATGTCTCCAAGAGAAACTCACCAAACTTGTACCAGAATAAAATTTTGATCATACCCACTCTTGTGCTGAAGGATCTTATACCATGGCTCCTCTATGACCATCCCAAGTTTTTTCTCATTGAAACTGTCAAATATGCCACATCCAAGGACAACGACTCTATCTTGATGGATGGAAACAAATTGCAGCAATCTCTAATACCTTTGTTGCAAACAACAAATACAGAAGGAAAAGTGGCAGCCATGATCCAAAATGGATTATTCGTACTGCAGTGCTAAAGCACAGATAAGAACAATAACGAACGAATGCCTTTTTAATAGGCATTGAGAACAAATATGAGAGAAAATAGGAGCTACCAGAGAAGGTGGCCATGCCTATGACTACTAGCTAATTGTGTGAACCTAAAAAACTACTAACTATCGCTGAAAGAACCTTCTACCATTTCAAATACAAGAAGAAATGAGAGTGAAAAAATACACTTTCCGTCCTGAGGTTTGAGAAGTGACTCAATTTCCCCAAGTTTAAATGGGACATTCTAAGCCTTGAAAGCTAGGGGGAAAAAGTAATAATCTTGACAACGTTAATACAAATTAGACGCTCACCTTAGCAATTATATGTCTGTATATCACATTGACAACGTTGAATCGAAAGACGGAGAACCTACTAAGATTATGTGATTAGCTTGAAATTTCCACCCAATGCCTCTTAAATAATCTAAATAGATAAGTTCAATCTGTGTACAAACTAACCAGCTGAATGAAACACAAATACAAACTAAAACGACTCCAGATAGTCATAATTTAACAAATTATGATCATTGAGCAATTTTCCCAATAATCTGTCATAACAACAACACACTGAAACTAACCCCTTGTTTGAACCCCTCAGGATTTGGAAGGACTTGAAATCAAAATGGATTTCAAATCATTTTCAAAAGCAATTTGATTTGAAATCCAGTCTTGAGTCTAAAAAAAATAATCAGTCCAAAATTGGTTGGATTCGGCAGGATTTTAAATAGTATCACCTCGCTCCAATTTTACCCTACTTTCATAAATGATAAACCGAAGGAAACACGATGAACAGAAAATGAAAAAAAAAAAAAAAAAAAAAAAAAAAACCTTGCGAACTATGATCCACTGAGAGAACGCGGTTACGGAAGATGAGAGTGTAAACGAACCTCGACGATTGGCTGTTGTACAAGAATGCTACACAGGGGCTGGCGTGCCGGCAGTTCAGCAGAGAGGAATAGAAGAAAGAAAAAGCGTTGCCGATGGATGCGTGCCGGTTTGAGTTGTGGCAGGGAGGGTATATGAAAGACGAAGGAAAGAGCTGAAAGAAAGGGTGCAGATGTGCGGCTACTGCAGTGAGAGGGAGAAGAAAAAAAAAACCGGGGAAAATAGAATTTAGGGTTTTGTTTTTCTTTTAAGAATATTTTATATATACCTCATTTTCAAAGGGTTTTTAAGAATATTTTATATATACCATGCAGATCAAATCCTTCAACTGGGGATAAAAATAAGGAAGAAACAAGGACCAAATAAGAAGAAATGAAGAACAGAAAAACAGGAGCTCCTCTGGATGTGGGCAAATTTTGTTAGGATGGTGTTGAATGAAAAGGTCAAAATTGCACGCAAAGTAACCAGACAGTTGGGGGCAGGTATGAGCAGGACGAACTCAATCCACCGCCACCAATCGAGGACCAATTCTACATTTCGGCAACGCCATAGCCGTCATACCCATTAGCTAGTTGAATTGAGTGGGTCCGGGTCTTCACCTACTACATTTTTTTTTTTTTTTTTTTTTTTTTTTTTTTTATACCTCCATCAATTGCAATCGATTATAGTTGAGTTGACTGGCTTCCATCGTCTGACCAAAGCTAAAAGTAAAAACACCAACAATGTGTTCAACAACTGCTTTGGTGATCGGTCCATCCACAGCCACCACCATCTCCCTTTCCTCTTTTCAACTATTATCTTCCTCTTCAATCCCCGTTTTCATCCTTCCTAAACCTTTCATTTCAACGCCTCGGAAACACTTCCACTCCGGGAATGTGTCGATCACAGGAGTGGGCATATGTAGCCCTTCTCCTCCTGTGCTTCTCCTCGTCCATACTGCTTGTCGGTGCCGCAGAGCCGGTTACCCACCCCTCTGAAGGTAATTCCTTTTCTCCCTTCATTTCATTCCAATCGTCCAAAATATCTGATGCATCGCGTAAGGGTAAAGGAGATTTCGCTCTTAATTCTTATGATCTAACATTCTATCTTCCTTGAAATTTTGGTTACTCTTTCTTTTTATTGTCAGTGGACGCTTTGCGAGACATCAAGAGAAGTTTGTTCGATCCTAATGGGAATCTGAGCAACTGGAACAGAGGAGATCCTTGTATTTCAAACTGGACTGGTGTTCTGTGCGACAATACCACATTGGATGCTAACTATCGGCATGTTACTGAATTGTATGATTTCAAGAATTAGTGGACTCTTATAACTTACGTTAATATGTATCTCCATCCATCCTTTGATACCAGTTTAAAAACAACAAATTGTAATTGTTATTCTGGAAATAGTTCTTAATTTTATTAGATAGTCACCGACTTAACTTTGGGACTTGAACATCTATGAAAGGGCTTGTTGTTCAAATAATCGACTGCATGCTCCAAATTTGTTAACGATTGCGTATCATGGTCATGTGTGCATCTCATATTTTGGTTACTCATATATTAGGTGTTAAATTCTATCTTTCTCCTTATACTTTTTCATGAACAAGAAGCTAAATCATCGGTCCTTGTAATCCCTTGCAGGCAACTTCTAAATATGAGCTTATCAGGAAATTTGTCCCCTGCGCTTGGTCGTTTATCTTACCTGAAAGTTTTGTAAGTTACTAATGAACCGGAAAGGGATGAACTAGAATTTGATTTATCCATGTGATTTTCTATCTGTTAACGCACTTTTTCATATTTTGTGAAAAGGGACTTCATGTGGAATGAGATCAATGGGGAAATACCAAGAGAGATAGGCAATCTTACGTCCTTAGAACTGTTGTAAGTTGATTTACTTGCTTCACTTTGACAAAGGTTGTCTGGTTTATCTAAACATATGCTGACGCATCATCATATCTTCACTAAATTTTTTAGTATGCAATCCATGAGTAAGTTCTCAAAGTGTTAGTATATAAACTACTCGATGTGTCTGAATATTTAGTATTACAGGGGAAAATCTGATACTTCCTATTTCATCTCCTGCACTGCTTTACTTTCTATAAGATGTTTTACAGGCTTCTGAACGGGAACCAGTTGTCAGGTTCATTGCCTGAAGAGCTTGGGAATCTTCTACGTTTAGACAGAATACAGATTGACCAGAACCATATATCAGGACCCATACCTAAGTCATTTGCAAACTTAAAAGCAGCAAAGCATTTGTAAGCACGTTTCTGATTCTGATAGTATAGAATATTTCTGCAACTTACTTTTCATCTTAGAAGTTTATTTAATACTCCCTTTCCTTTTTGACTCAGTCACATGAATAACAACTCTATCAGTGGTGCAATCCCATCTGAGCTATCTAGATTGCCCAATCTTGTCCACATGTAAGTTTCTCCCTCCTCCCTCACCACTACCAGTCGCATATACTTTTTGATGCAACTTATGTTTCCTGCCAGTTTGTTGACTTCTTCAGGCATTTCTATTGAAAACTATTTACATGCTTATATTTTTGGCTAATTACATATTTTTCCACTCTTTGCAGCCTTCTTGACAATAACAACTTATCGGGGAAGCTTCCGCCTGAGTTGTTTCAGTTGCCCAACTTAGAAATACTGTATGCATTTATCTCCTGCTACCTTAAATGCTTCAAACTACTAGCTTTCTCTCTGGTAACCTACCAAGAGTATGAGTCGCAATGTTTGCACGTCTGTTGACGTGAGATATTTACAAAAAGAGAGAAAAAAAAAAAAAAAAAAAAACTGGGATTGATAAGGACTCAATGTTAGGTGACTTCTGTGAGTATTTCAATTTCCTCTTCCAAGGTACACGAACCATATTTGAACTTGTTAGTGGGTGACATAAAAGAGAGAATTGTAGGAGTATGAAAGATATACACGAAACCTTTGCACCTTTGTCAAACACTAGGATTCAAACTCATCCATTTTCATCATTTTGGTATCACGATGCGTGTAAGAAAATATTCTGCTTGCTTCTAGCCTTGGGATCTATTCTCTTTAGCTTGCTTGCACTGGGGAGATGAGTATTGTTCTTGAGGAGGAGATAATTTCCTAAATTTGATAATTACAAAGTTACTCTGACTTTGAACATAAAATACAATAGAAGGGTAGGATGTTAGAATGGTGGATGGGTCTCTGGAAATTTTTTGATCTCTTGTCCGTTTCCAATGAGTTTTTTAATGTTAGTTTTATTTTTATTATTCTCTAGATTTCTGTTTATGTTCTTTCCCAGTTTCATTCATATACCTTTCATTTAGAATTTATTCTGCACAAGTGATCTTCCGCATTTCTCCTTTCCAAATAATTTGAGTTTCTTACTAGCCCAATTTCATTTGATTTGCAGTCAACTTGACAATAACAACTTCAGTGGGTCCACAATACCAGACTCTTATGGAAATATGACTAAATTGCTGAAATTGTAAGTTATTTTTAAATTCTTGGTTTCAGTTGACCATTGAAACAATGGAGACATAAACTTCTGTTTTATTTGTAATCTCGATATGGCTAGTATTTATTTAAATAACCTAAGCAACTTTCATTAACAAACACACATGAAGGCTAAAAAAAATAAAAAATAAAAAATAAAAAATCTAATTTCGTTTATGTTAAAGTTAGAATGCGAGGGATGGTATTACAATCGTCAGTACAATACCTACGTCTAAGAACAATTTATCTTGAAATATATATGTCTGAGGAGAACTCAATTGACACACAGAATCATATGTTTGTTAAACATAGCATAATTTTAAACTGGTGCATTTATTTGCTTAAAGGAGATGTGATTATTGTTATTCTGGCAAGTGGAGATCTATTAAATAGGACTGTTCATGATAAGATCTTATTCCGTTCTATGGTTGGCTATCTTATTCTTCTACCATATGATTAATTTGGATAGTGGAGGTTCTTGGAACTTTTTCTCATGATTTACAGCTAATAATACACTAAATTAAATACAAGAGAGAGCCTAAAAGATAGTAAAAATTATCTAGTCTAATCAAATACCCCTGAACTTTTAGGCCTAGAAGATTACAAGATAAAGTAAAGAGAATTTTCTAATTTTTCATTTATCTTTCTGGGACATCCAATCAGAGAAGAAAGGAAGGCCCTTGGTTGGCAGTCAATTGGGCTTATAGCTGGGTCCTTTGGTATGAGAGAATCAGTCGCGTTTAAACAACTCTTGTTACTGGGGGAGGGTGTTTTTTGTAACCCACCACAGGTGGTTTGGAAGCCTCCCCTTTTGTATATTCCATTCATCAAAGAAATCACTTCTTTTTTCTTTTCTTCTTCTTCTTCTTCTTTTATTTATTTATTTTTATTTTAAAGAAAAGTGCTTAGTCATCATAGAGTTCTTGGTTAATACAGTGAAATTGTATGTCCTCAAGAGTCAGATCTGAAAGAATCATTAGTATCTAACAACTGCTAATGGCCTTATAGCATCAAACTAATAAGCTTGTCACTAGATTTACCGAGCTGTTTTTCTACATTTAGTGTATAATGTGTACCAAAACCTCGCATGTCTATAAGCTTTACATGCTCTTAAATTTGAAATAACAGGGTGAAGTTGTTGTACTGTTTTTATAAAGTAAATGTATTGTATTGTTTTTATAAAGTAAATGCATTGGTTTTTTTTGTGAATGATTTTGCACAGGAGTCTAAGGAACTGTACCTTGCAAGGACCAATTCCTGATCTGAGCAGAATAAATAACCTCGGTTATCTGTAAGTCTAAATTAGGTTTCTCGAGTATATTCGGAAGTATAGATGTGGGACTCCTTTATTATGTTGGCTTCATGAATAAAGAGGTACATGCCTTCAAAGTTGACCCTAGTATCTTTACTGTTTCTTCGTATTTCAGAGATCTAAGTTCCAATCAACTTAGTGGATTCCTACCACAAAATAAACTCTCTGTGAATATCACAACCATGTAAGAGTCTCATCTTTATCTTTGGCAAATAAAACTTCACTGTTCGATTAAAGAACTTCAAAGATTTAAAACCTGCAATAAAAATATGTGTTGAATGTCTGTTTGATATTCTTCTCGTCTGTATATAAACTGCAGCATCTTATCCAACAACCATCTTTCTGGCACCATACCATCCAGTTTTTCGAATCTGCCGCATCTTCAGAAATTGTGAGTAGATTATGTCTTCAATTCTGTGTTTTGGTGTTGGATTTGGCTTGATAGAATATATGATGTTGTACATTTTCAAGAATACAAACCTAATGTTACAGGAAACTGAATTATATAGAAAACGAAAGTAAAAAATTACAGGAATCAAACATAAATGACCCAACTTCTAGAGTTATGGAATCAGATATGCTCTATGATGCATGAATATCATGTTCTTTTTCGGTCACCAGTTGTTGGCTTTTGTAGCCATTAAAATATGATCGTTGGTATACATAACCAACTTGGTTTAGGTTGTTAACATACTGCCGGAGGCTACTTTGCTGGTTGGAATTTGGGGTTCTTTAAATCGGAAGATGGGCTCTCCTCTTGGGATAGGTGGTGACAAAAAGGACGAAAAGATATGACCAAGTTTATGGCGGCAGGTGAAGCTGGTGATGGACACTGACATTAATGGTGACGACAGTGGGTTCAGATGCAGATGTGACAACAAGCTCACAAAAGCTAAGGTTGAAAACAAAAGGGTCCTAAATCCCAAACCTAAATATTCACAAAACCCTAATGAGCAACTAAACTGTAATTGCTCTGGGAAAAGATCTAGTGCTCTGATACCATGTTATCGTAAGACCAAAATACAGAAGAATTCTACATATTTTATACATTAGATCAATATATATAAGCATACATGGAAGCCCTAAACTAAGAATAGTAAAATTACAATAAAGGACAAAAGACTAATCAGCTCCTATATACACATATATACTATAATGTGAAGCATCGTTTTCCCTTGAGGAGATTCAAGAGGTTGTTTTTGGATTTGAAGGGAATAAGGCTCTAAGGACTGATGGATTTATGATGGCTTTCTATCAAGATAATTTGGAGAATTTGAAGGGAGATTTATCAGAAGTCTTCTGTGAGTTTCATGTGAGGAAAATTATTGTTTTCCATATGAATGAGACCTACGTGTGCTTGATTCCCAAGAAAGAAAGAGACGACAAAATGAAAGATTTTCGGCTTTAAAACTTGGTGGCTAGCTTTTATAAGATTATATAAAAAACTTTGACTGATAGGCTTAGAAAGGTGCTCCATAGTACAATTTCCAATTCCCAAGGAGTCTTTACGCTGGTAGATAAATTCTAGATCAAGTGTTGAGTGCTAACGAGGTGATTGAGGACTGTAGAAAGAATATGAGAGAAGGAGGGATCATCAAGATTGGCTTTGAGAAGACCTATTATCATGCTGATTAAAATTTCTTAAATAAAATTCTCTAGAATAAAGGGCTTGGTTGCAAGTAGAGAGCGTGGTTTGGAGTTGTCTTAAGCTAGTGAATTTCTCCATTTTTTTTTAACGGGAGGTCAAGAGGCAAAATTTTTGCAACTAGCAGCCTAAGGCAAGGGGACCCCATCTTGCCTTTCCTTTTCAACCTTGTGGATATTCTGAGCAGGTTAGTGTTGATAGGAGTTGATAAGGGTTTACTTGAAGGGTTTAAGGTGGGTTATGAGGGCTTTCATTTGTTGCATCTCTTGTTTGATGATTGTTGATGATATTGGAAATGGCGCACGATCAAAATATGTCGAAACAAATAAAAGAAGCATTAAGAACAACTTGAGGGGATAGAACTTTTAAATAGAGGAATCTTAAGCAAGTAGCTTTTCAATTCTCTTTGTTGTTGTGAAAATAACATACATCTCATGAGTATTTATAGTGGAGAAAGCACAACCGATCTCCTAAACTTTTTCCTCAAGTTAAGCAACTACTAACAATTCTTCCCAAATAAAGACTAACAATTTCCCTAAACTAATAACTTCTAAACAATTATCCTAAAATTGCTTAATAACTTCTTTTGCTGAGTCAAGCTTATTAACTCACAGATGATACCCGTTTATCTATTTTGGGAAATGAAGTTTCTTCATTAAGTTGAATAGATTTTTGTCTTTCTTTGAAGTCATTTTGGGACTAAATATTAGTAGATGGAAAAGTTACATCATTGGTTTCAATGGTGACCCATTGAAGCTGAACTTTTGGGCATCTTTGGTGGGTTGTGAGGTTAGTCAACTCATGTGTCAGTATTTGGGACTTTTCTTGGAGGATAATTGAAGGAGTGTCTTTCTAGAACCTTGTGGGAAACACTCACACTTTTATTGAGACCAATCAAGAAGAGATTACAAGATACATTGTAGAATACTACTACAATACGCTTTGCTTTGGGATGAAAAACGTAGTAGGGTGGAGGGTTTATAGTAGAGACTAGACAAAAACTTAGTTATTTTGTTAAATCACTAATCAACCCAAAAACTTAGTTATGGTAAATTTAATTATATTAATACTTCAAACATGTTTCCTTCATGATTTGAGTTTTTTGTATGCCCTTCTACATCTTTCATTTTCCTCAAGACAAATGATAAAAGTATTAATATAACAAAATTTACCATAACTTGTAGGTTTAAGCTTTTGGGTTAAATGGTGATTTAACATGGTATCAAAGTAGGAGGTCTTGTATTCAAACCCCATTAGTGTCGTTTCTTCCTAATTATTATTGATTTCCACTCATTGGGTTTTCTACAAATTTTTATGCCCGCTAGTGAGAGAGTGTTAAAAGTATTGATATAATTAAATTTATTGTAACCCATAGGTTTAAACTTTTAGGTTAGTTTAAGTGGTGATTTAACAAAATCATTGTATTCCACTATGAGTCTTAGACAATCTCAACGTCACTATGAGTGAATAAAGGTGACCAAGCCCTGTAAGGTTTAGGAAAATAAGTGGATTGATGATTTTTGTTCTTTTTGCAAAGACAACTTTTATATTGAAAATCTGAACAACCAAATAGTGCCTATCAATTGTGCAAACAATAGCATGGATTAGCTTCATGGTTGAATGAAGCATGGAATAGACACGACTGCCCAAGGGAAATGTGTGGTCGCAAATCAAACGCTCAAGATGATTGTGGACGTGTCTAAAAGCAGCTCTGGGGGGACTCAAACGGTGGGGATAATCAGATGGTAGCGGCAGCCAGGGTTGGGGTTAGTTTTAGGGTTTCTAAAAAAGTAGCTAATTTCTATTTTATTATTTATTAGGAGAAGAATTCTAGATAGAAGAAACACTCCTTACATCAGAAAAATATAAGGAAGTAATATTCCAGCAAATATAATTCAATAAATAATTAATAAAAAAAGGAAATAAGAAGCAACTTTCTTAGGATGGGCAAAATAGATTTCTCTCTAAACATTCACTTTGGTTTGAAGTTACTGATTAATCTAACATATAACTCAATGTACAAAGTAATGATTATTTGATCAGTTTCACATGGCAGGTCAATTGCAAATAATTCATTGAACGGCTCTGTTCCATCTACCATATGGCAAAGCAGGACGCTCAATTCTCTGGACAGCCTTACTGTGTAAGATCTGAAGTAAATAAATTGCTATGCTGAGGGGTTGAAGAACTATGGATATATTGTGTCTTGTGTATTTATTTTTTGGCAACAGCTATTAATACTTGTTCCTTATAGCATGCAATCTTACCAAATATTTATCTTTGCCTCTTCCATACCGCAGAGAGCTGCAGAACAACAATTTTTCAAATATTTTGGGAAGCATTGATCTCCCTCTGAATGTCTCTGTCTGGTTCGCTTCTTTCTCCTAACTTTGGTATATCAAAATTAGTACAATGCGACTTTTATGCAGAGAACTATATCGTCAATGGGCATAATTCATGTGCACAACTTGATACACTGGTGCAGAGTGAACAATAATCCCTTACATTACTTTTTTTAGAATTGATTTTTGTTTTTCTGAATTTCTGGCTGCAAGTATATGTGTTTGTAGCGTTACAAGCAAACTTCACAAGCTGACGTTGCATTCTTTTTATGAACATTTGTTTTTCTAAATTTCAGGCTTCATGGAAATCCTGTTTGTTCTAATAATAGCCTGCTGGACTTTTGTGGATCTGAGAGTGGGGATATAATTGACATTCCAACAAATAACACTCTTGGCTGTTCTGGCCCAATATGCCCACCTTCTTACGAATGTTACTCAGCAAAATGTCCCTCATCTTGTTTCTGTTCTGCACCTCTTATAATTGGATATCGTTTGAAAAGTCCTGGATTCTCACGTTTTAGTCCATATCAACATATGTTTGAGGAGTACCTGACCAGTGGTCTTAAGTTACATCTTGAACAATTGGACATTGGTTCTCCTGTGTGGGAAAAAGGACCTCGATTAAGAATGAGCCTGAAGCTTTTCCCTCTATATATTGCTGATAGCAATAGTTCTCACATGTTCAATGACAGCGAGGTTTTACGAATTGTTTCCAAGTTTACAAATTGGAAAATTCAAGAAAGCGATATATTTGGACCGTATGAACTTCTCAGCTTGACAATATCTGACCTTTATAAAAAGGGTTGGTCTTGAAAACCCTTCTGATGTGTTTTGTTCGGATATTAACTCTTCTATTAAATTATCGGAGACTGAAGATTGTTATAAAAGCTTTTACTTTTACCCTTGGTTTACATGTTACCTGTTGAAGCAATTGGAAAAAATCTGCCTGTACTTGATTTCTAATTATTATTCATCGTATAAAATGGAAACCCTGTCTGTGGCATAGTGTCACCTTTTATGCATTGTTTATTGGGTCATTTGCTATAAAATGCATGTTTTGATTATCTTTGCAAAATACCTTTGCATAAGTGTTCTTTTATATTATTTTCTGAATGTAATGGTGACTTTTCTTCCTTATGATGGTATGATGGTTTTGTATTTATGATCTCGTATGCATTTTTAATTAAAGAGGCTTATGTTACTAGTTATTGACTATAGAAAATATTCCAGATGACATGCCATATTCTATGGTTACAACCTTGCTGAGTATAGTTTAATATAAGCTATAAGCTATTTTGGCCATCATAACCAATACTGAGCAAATGACTGCACTCATCCAAATTATAAACTGGAAGATTATAATCAACATATTAATGTTATTTTTTAATTGCAGTATTTCTCACACCATCATCTGATTCTACTTTGAGTAAGGGGGCATTGGCTGGAATAATTTTAGGAGCAATTGCTGGCGGAGCAATGCTATCTGCAATTGTTTTCATTTTTATTATAAGATCACGCGTGAGGGGCCACCACATCTTAAGAAAGCGTCATCGTAAGTAGTTTTCTTCCTTACAAATTCGGGTGTGGTATTTTATGTGCCTCGTCCTCAGCATTAGAGGTTCTTGATAAGTGAATGATAATATGAATGTGCTTATAACTCATATGAACATGGTTGAGTTGAACCAATGAATTTTTCTGAGGAACTAGGCGGCTGGAATATGGATTTATTTCAACTGAGCCCTTCTGGAAATGTCTTTATATATTTATTTATTTATGTATTTCCCTTGTATTCTTTGATTTTATATTAATGAAAGTGTGTATTTTCATAAAATAATAATAAAAAAAAAACCCATTGTTCTTCATTTATATGCAGTGTCAAAAGCCTCCTTAAAGATTGAGGGCGTAAAGGAATTTGGTTACCGTGAAATGGCCATAGCTACAAGCAATTTTCATGATTCTACGGTAGTTGGTCAAGGTGGTTACGGAAAGGTTTACAGAGGCATTCTATCAGATAACACAGCTGTTGCAATCAAACGTGCACAGGAAGGCTCACTACAGGGTGAAAAAGAGTTCCTTACTGAAATACAGTTATTGTCAAGGTTACACCACCGAAATCTTGTGGCTTTGATTGGATATTGCGATGAAGAAGGGGAGCAGGTAATTTGAGGAATCCTTTATTTATTCATCATTTTAATAAGGATAATTGCAAAAAAAATTCTCCTGAATTACGGGAGTTGTTACAATTACCCTCTTGATTTTGAATTTATATGCAGATGTTGGCTTATGAGTTTATGTCCAATGGCACGCTGAGGGATCACCTTTCTGGTACAATTCAGCTATTTTTCGTATAAATTATGTTTTAAATATTCTGCTTCAGTTATGCAAATTGTGGACAGTTTTTATATGTTCCATGGTTTTTGTTTGATCATTTTGTTAGCTGTTGTTTTTATCTCTCTTTCAAGCATCGACTTACTATGCGTCCTTGTGTTATTACAGTAAATTCTGCAGAACCTTTGAGCTTTGCCACAAGATTAAAAGCTGCCCTGGGTGCAGCTAAGGGAATTCTGTACCTGCATACAGAAGCTGATCCTCCAATATTCCACCGAGATATCAAGTCCAGCAACATATTGTTAGACTCTAAGTATACAGCAAAGGTTGCTGATTTTGGACTTTCACGGCTTGCACCTCCACCAGACGCAGAGGGCAACGTGCCTGCTCATGTATCGACAGTAGTAAAAGGGACACCGGTAAACTTCTATCAATAATTATGAAATTTTTAGAAGTATAAAGAAATAATTTAGTTTATGCTGACCATGCCATCAAGATTTTAGGAGATTCTTGGTCGAAGCAACAATTGAGGTAGCACAAATATTTCAACATTTCATGGAAATTTGATTTGCACATTCAAAGTCAGTTTCAAAGTTGTCCTATTAGGATAATTGAGATAGGATGTTGAAATATAAATGACAATGTTTTCTTTCGTTTATTCTATATATTCCTGTTCTTGGTAAAATAGTTATGAAATGGTGGATTAGGTTTAATTAAAGGGTATATATGTGGATTTTAATTTGCAGGGTTATCTTGATCCAGAGTACTTCTTGACTCATAAATTGACCGATAAGAGCGATGTATATAGTCTTGGTGTTGTATTTTTGGAGCTTTTGACTGGGAGGCACCCAATCTCACATGGCAAGAACATTGTTAGGGAGGTATTACGTGCATTTCTTTTATGGCCTCTTTATTTTGCAATAGTATTAGAAACCTAAACCTTTGAGACAAGTATATCTCCAAGTGCGTAATTTGAATGCGATATTATAGTCATATTGATAATTTGATTCCGAATGCATAAAGGATATGATAAGATGTTTACTTATTTGTCTCTATAGTTTTCCTTTTATTTGCCCTTGTATCTGTTTTAAACATATATATTATGGTCTGTAACAGGTTAAAGTTGCATATGAGTCGGGAAAATTTTTCTCAATAATTGATGGTCGACTGGGATCTTATCCCGCTGAATGCGTGGAAAGATTTGTGACATTGGCTTTGAAGTGTTGCCAAGACGATACAGATGCACGTCCTTCAATGGCAGAGGTTGTTCGTACACTTGAAAGTATTTGGCTTATGTTGCCGGAGTCTGATGTGAAAATTGCAGAGCCTTTAATCTCCGATGTCATAAAAGTGAGCAGTACCCCATCTTCATCAACCAACATGAATAACTATTACATGTCAGAGGTCTCTGGTAGTGACCTTGTAAGTGGAATAACTCCCACTATCACGCCCAGATAGAAAACATTATTGCATGATCGAGACATGATATAACTTTAGGAGACTTGTTTCATACTATTTTAATATCGTTGATATGCTGTGTATGCCATTTGTATAGCTCGATTAAACACATTAACAAGTTGATCTCAGTTTGTATATAGTTTTAGAATATATTACATCAAATTATATCTTCCCGTGTTGGAAAATCATGAATTTTCATTTTCTATTAGGAAAATTTTTAATGTGGGCCCACACTTGTTGTTTCTTTCTTTTGAAATAAGGGCCCCACCCTCGTTATTGTAATTAAAGAGGTAAGATTTATTTTATTTTATTTTATTATTATTATTATTATTATTATTTATTATTATTTTTTTTTTTTGTTATGAAGCACATCAGATTGATGATGGTCTATAGAAACTTCCTCATTGTCTAGGGTACAGGAGTTTAGGGTTTAAGGTTTTAGTTTCATACAAACTTAGTTTTTTCCCTAAGGATTGAAGTGTCTCCATTAGGGTTTTCTTGAGAGGGTTCAGGTTGTGAGGTCTTATAAACATGAGTACATGTTTTTTTTTCCTTCAATATTTGACATCTAGAATAATTTTTAGTGGATTTGATCTGATACTAAAACGAGAAAATAAACTTTTCAGAATGAGTTAATGACGCTCGACTCAAAGAGGAAAAGTGTCAATGATACACCTATAGAAAATGACTTATAAATGAAATTGCTTTTTAAGTTTGGTTATTTTACTAAACATATGTGTCAAATTCATCAAATTTGAACGTTCCTTACAGTTTCGTTGGAAAATATTGAAAGAAACTTAGATTTTTTCACATAAGATTTAAGTGTCTCCGTTAGAGTCCTCTTGACAAGGGTCAGGCTGTGAGGTCTTATAGACACAAGTACATTTTATGCTTAGTACAATATTTAGTAGATTTGGTAAGATAATAAAACGATAAAACTACTTTTCTGAACGAGTTAATGACCTTCGTCTCATGGAGGAAAAAAGTATCAATGGTACACATGGAAAATGACTCGAAAATGACACGGAAAGGAAATTGTTATTCATCAAACTTGAGCGTTCCTTGCAGATTCGTCGAAAAAGATCGAAAGAAAAAAGGTTTTTCAGATAATGATTTGGGTGCCTCCATGACGGTCTTTTCGAAAGAGTTGAGGTTGTGAGGTCTTATCGACACGAGTAAATGTTTTTTTTTTCTTCCATATTTTAAGCTTAGGACAATCTTTAGTGGATATGGTATGATACTAAAACGAGAAAACAACTGTAAGATCGAATTGACGACCCTGTCTCAAAGGGGAAAAAAGTTCATATGTTAACACCTATGTAATTTGACTCCAAAATGGCCCGTGAGCAAAAGTGTATACGTTTTGTATTTTAACCCAACATATGTGTAAGATTCATCAAACTTGAGCGTTCCTTACAGAATAGTTGATAAAGATCGAAAGAAACTTAGGTTATTCACATAATGATTTAAGTGCCTCCATGTGGGTCTTCTCGACAATGTTGAGGTTGTGAGGTCTTATCGACACAAGTAAATACTTTTTTTCTCCAATATCTTAAGCTTAGAAAATTCTTTAGTGGATATGGTATGATACTAAAATGAGAAAACAGCTTTTTAGATCGAGTTAACGATCCCGTCTCAAAGGGGAAAATAGTTCCTATGTTAACACCTATGGAATTTTACTGCAAATTGGCCCGGAAGCGAAAGTGAATAAGTTTCGTATTTTAACCCAACATATGTTTAAGATTCATTAAACTTGAGCGTTCCTTATAGATTCGTTGATAAAGAACGAAAGAAACTTAGGTTATTCACATAATGATTTAAGTGCCTCCATGTGGGTCTTCTCGATAGAGTTGAAGTTGTGAGGTCTTATCGACACGAGTAAGTGCTTTTTTTGTCCAATATTTTAAGCTTAGGACAATCTTTAGTGGATATGGTAATAGACTAAAACGACAAAACAACTTTTAAGATCGAGTTAACGACCTTGTCTCAAAGGGGAAAAAAATTCATATATTAACACCTATGGAATTTGACTGCAAAATGGCCCGGAAGCGAAAGTGAATAAGTTTCGTATTTTAATCCAACATATGTGTAAGATTCATCAAACTTGAGCTTTCTTTAAAGATTCGTTGAAAAAGATCTAAATAAACAAAGGTTTTTCTCATAATGATTTGGGTGCCTCCATGAGGGTCTACTTGATAGGGTTGAGGTTGTGAGGTCATATCGACAAGAGTAAATGTTTTTTTTCTTCCATATTTAACCTTATGACAATCTTTAGTGGATATGGTATGATACTAAAACGGAAAAACAACTTTGGAGATCGAGTTAACGACCCTGTCTCAAAGGGGAAAAAAATTCCTATGTTAACACCTATGGAATTTGACTGCAAAATGGCCCGGAAGAGAGAGTGAATAAGTTTCATATTTTTGAGCGTTCCTTACAGATTCGTTGAAAAAGATCGAAAGAAACAAAGGTTTTTCACATAATGATTTGGGTGTCTCCAAGAGGGTCTACTCGATAGGGTTGAGGTTGTGAGGTCTTATCGACACGAGTAAATTTTTTTTTCTTCCATATTTTAACTTTAGGAAAATCTTTAGTGGATATGCTATTATACTAAAATGAGATAACAACTATTCAGATCGAGTTAACGACCCGATCTCAAAGGGGAAAAAGTTCATATGTTAACACCAATGGAATTGGACTGCCAAATGGCCCGGAAGCGAAAGTGAATAAGTTTCATATTTTAACCCAATATATGTTTAAAATTCATCAAACTTGAGCCTTCCTTACAGATTCGTAGAAAAAAATCGAAAGAAACAAAGGTTTTTCAGATAGTGATTCGGGTGCCTCCATGAGGGTCTTTTCACAAGGGTTGAGGTTGTGAAGTCTTATCGACACGAGTAAATGTTTTTTTTCTTCCATATTTTAAGCTTAGGACAATCTTTAGTGGATATGGTATGATACTAAAACGAGAGAACAACTTTTGAGATCAAGTTAACGACCCTGTCTCAAAGGGGAAAAAGTTCCTACGTTAACACCTAAGGAATTAGACTGCAAAATAGCCCCGAAGCGAAAGTGAATAAGTATCGTATTTTAACCCAACATATGTGTAAGATTCATAAAACTTGAATGTTCCTTACAGATTCGATGAAAAAGATTGAAAGAAACAACGGTTTTCCACATAATGATTTGGGTGCCTCCATGAGGGTCTACTCGACAGGGTTGAGGTTGTGAGGTCTTATCGACAGGGGTAAATGTTTTTTTCTTCCATATTTTAAGATTTGGATAATCATTAGTGGATATGATTTGATACTAAAATGAGCAAACAACTTTTCAGATCGAGTTAACGACGCTGTCTTAGAGGGGAAAAAAGTTCCTATGTTAACACCTATGGAATTTGACTGCAAAATGGCCCGGAAGAGAAGTGAATAAGTTTCGTATTTTAACCCAACATATGTGTAAGTTGATTAAGCTTGAGCATTTCTTATAGATTCGTTGAAAAAGATTGAAAGAAACAAAAGTATTTCACATAATGATTTGGGTGCCCCCATAAGGGTCTTTTCAACAGAGTTGAGGTTGTGAGGTCTTATCGACACGAGTAAATGTTTTTTTTCTTCCATATTTTATGCTGAGGACAATCTTTAGTGGATATGGTATGATACTAAAATGAGAAAACAACTTTTTCAGATCGAGTTAACGACCTTGTCTCAAAGGGGAAAAAAGTTTCTATGTTAATACCTATGGAATTTTACTTCAAAATGGCCTGGAAGCGAAAGTGAATGAGTTTCGTATTTTAACCCAACATATGTGTAAGATTCATCAAACTTTGGCGTTACTTATAGTTTCGTTGAAAAAGATTGAAAGTAACAAAGGTTTTTCACATAATTATTTGGGTTCCTCCATGAGGGTCTTTTCAACAGGGTTGAGGTTGTGAGTCTTATCGACAGGAGTAAATGTTTTAATTCTTCCATATTTTAAGCTTAGGACAATCTTTAGTCGATATGGTATGATAATAAAACGAGAAAACAACTTTTCAGATCGAGTTAACGACCCTGTCTCAAAGGGAAAAAATGTTCCTATGTTAACACCTATGGAATTTGAATGTAAAATAGCCCGGCAGCGAAAGTAAATAAGTTTCATTTTTTAACCAATCATATATGTACGATCCATCAAACTTGAGCGTTCCTTACAGATTCATCTAAAAAGATCGAAAGAAACAAAGGTTTTTCACATAATAATTTGGGTGCCTCCATGAGGGTCTACTTGACAGGGTTGAGGTTGTGAGGTCTTATCAACATTAGTAAATGTTTTTTTTCTTCCATATTTTAACCTTATGACAATCTTTCGTGGATATGGTATGATACAAAAACGGGAAAACAACTTTGCAGATCGAGTTAACGATGCTGTCTCAAAGGGGAAAAAAATTCCTATGTTAACACCTATGGAATTTGACTGCAAAATGGCCCGGTAGAGAGAGTGAATAAGTTTCATATTTTAACCAATCATATGTGTAAGATTCATCAAACTTGAGCATTCCTTACAGATTCGTTGAAAAAGATCGAAAGAAACAAAGGTTTTTCACATAATGATTTGGGTGCCTCCATGAGGGTCTACTTGACAAGGTTGAGGTTGTGAGGTCTTATCGACACGAGTAAAATTTTTTTTCTTCCATATTTTAACCTTAGGACGATCTTTAGTGGATATGCTATTATACTAAAATGAGAGAACAACTATCAGATCGAGTTAACGACCCTATCTCAAAGGGGAAAAAGTTCATATGTTAACACCAATGGAATTGGACTGCCAAAATGGCCTGGAAGCGAAAGTGAATAAGTTTCATATTTTAACCCAATATATGTTTAAGATTCATCAAACTTGAGCGTTCCTTACAAATTCGTCGAAAAAAATCGAAAGAAACAAAGGTTTTTCACATAATGATTTGGGTGCCTCCATGAGGGTCTACTCGATAGGGTTGAGGTTGTGAGGTCTTATCGACACGAGTAATAGTTTTTTTTTCTTTCATATTTTAACCTTAGGACAATCTTTAGTGGATATGGTATGATACTAAAACGAGAGAACAACTTTTGAGACGAGTTAACGACCCTGTCTCAAAGGGGAAAAAGTTCCTATGGAATTGGACTGCAAAATAGCCCGAAAGCAACAGTGAATAAGTATCGTATTTTAACCCAACATATGTGTAAGATTTATAAAACTTGAATGTTCCTTACAGATTCGATGAAAAAGATTGAAAGAAACAACGGTTTTCCACATAATGATTTGGGTGCCTCCAAGAGGGTCTACTCGATAGGGTTGAGGATGTGAGGTCTTATCGACAGGAGTAAATGTTTTTTTTCTTCCATATTTTAAGATTTGGACAATCTTTAGTGGATATGGTCTGATACTAAAATGAGCAAACAACTTTTCAGATCGAGTTAACGACGCTGTCTCATAGGGAAAAAAAGTTCCTATGTTAACACCTATGGAATTTGACTGCAAAATGGCCTGGAAGCGAAAGTGAATAAGTTTCGTATTTTAACCCAACATATGTGTAAGATTCATCAAACTTTGGTGTTACTTATAGTTTCGTTGAAAAAGATTGAAAGTAACAAAGGTTTTTCACATAATTATTTGGGTTTCTCCATGAGGGTCTTTTCGACATGGTTGAGGTTGTGAGTCTTATCGACAAGAGTAAATGTTTTTTTTCTTCCATATTTTAAGCTTAGGACAATCTTTAGTGGATATGGTATGATACTAAAACGAGAAAACAACTTTTCAGATCGAGTTAACGACCCTGTCTCGAAGGAAAAAAATGTTCCTATGTTAACACCTACGGAATTTGATTGTAAAATAGCCCGGCAACGAAAGTAAATAAGTTTCATTTTTTAACCAATCATATGTGTACGATTCATCAAACTTGAGCGTTGCTTACAGATTCATCTAAAAAGATCGAAAGAAACAAAGGTTTTTCACATAATAATTTGGGTGCCTCCATGAGGGTCTACTTGACAGGGTCGAGGTTGTGAGGTCTTATCGACACGAGTAAATGTTTTTTTTCTTCCATATTTTAACCTTATGACAATCTTTAGTGGATATGGTATGATACTAAGACGGGAAAACAACTTTGCAGATCGAGTTAACGACCCTGTCTCAAAGGGGAAAAAAATTCCTATGTTAACACCAATGGAATTTGACTGCAAAATGGCCTGAAAGAGAGAGTGAATAAGTTTCATATTTTAACCAATAATATGTGTAAGATTCATCAAACTTGAGCGTTCCTTACAGATTCGTTGAAAATGATCGAAAGAAACAAAGATTTTTCACATAATGATTTTTGTGCCTCCAGGAGGGTCTTTTTGACAGAGTTGAGGTTGTGAGGTCTTATCGACACGAGTAAATATATTTTTTTTATTCCATATTTTATGCTGAGGACAGTCTTTAGTGGATATGGTATGATAGTAAAATGAGAAAACAACTTTTCAGATCGAGTTAACGACCCTGTCTCAAAGGGGAAAAAAGTTCCTATGTTAACACCTATGGAATTTGACTGCAAAATGGCCGGAAGCGAAAGTGAATAAGTTTCATATTTTAACCCAACATATGTGTAAGATTCGTCAAACTTTGGCGTTACTTATAGATTCGTTGAAAAAGATTGAAAGAAACAAAGGTATTTCACATAATGATTTGTGTTCCTCCATAAGGGTCTTTTCGACAGGGTTGAGGTTGTGAGGTTTTATCGACACTTATAAATGTTTTTTTTCTTCCATATTTTAAGCTTAAGACTATCTTTAGTCGATATAGTATGATACTAAAATGAGAAAACAACTTTTCAGATCGAGTTAACGACCCTGTCTGAAAGGGAAAAAAGTTCCTTATGTTAACACCTATAGAATTTGACTGTAAAATGGCCCGAAAGCGAAAGTGAATAAGTTTTGTATTTTAACCAATCATATGTGTACGATTCATCAAACGTGAGCGTTCCTTACATATTCGTCTAAAAAGATCGAAAGAAACATAGGTTTTTCACATAATGATTTGGGTGCCTCCATGAGGGTTTACTCGACAAGGTTTGTCAGAAAACAGTTATACAACTAAGAGAAGAACCAACTTACTCATCGTATTCAACTTGTTACACAGTACATATATAGACAGAATAGCCACACATTAATAACTGCTAATAATTTCCCTTAACCGCTCATAACTTCCCTTAACTGCTAGACTTCCCTTAACTGACATAATCTGAAATACAAACAGTAAATACAAATGAATTACGGTTAATACAAGATTAAATAAACTAACAAATCATCCCCTTAATCTTGTATTTCTATCTTCACATTCTTGCATTCTTCAAACCAATTCTTTCAGTAAACATCCTAACCATATTCCTTGACAAGCAGCTGACGTCGCCGCAGTATACTCCGCTTCATAGGATGAAAGTGCCACCATCTTTTGTTTCGTTGAAGTCCATGTAATTGGATTCCCATGCAATTGTTTCTTTCTACTTGCTTTGCTTTCACATAATAACATCCAATATCAATAGTTCCTTTCACCAGTTTGAATACTTGTTCAACGCTGCCACTACCGCCATTATCGCCGCCTTCCTTCTTCTCTGTCTTCGTTTCAATGGGCAATTGCTTTTCATCGACAGTTTTAATTACCTATTCTACTTGTCCGGCCAATGGCTTTTCTTGATTAGGTTTAATTACCTATTCTACTTGTACGGCTAACTGCTTTTCCTCAACAGGTTTAATTACCTGTGCTACTTCAATTACACTGTCGGAAACAATGGCCTCCTTCTCCTTCTCCTTCTCTGCTTTCGTTTCTCCGACGACCTGTTTTTCAATAGCACCGCCACTGTATCCGTCCTCCTTCTCCTTCTTCTCGCTGTCACAGGTGACCTCCTTCTCTTTTATCTCCTTTGCTTTCGCTACCTCCGTTGCCAGACTCTGGACCTCCGCCACAACGCCATCGCTCTTCTTCTCTTCTCGCTTCTTTGTTTTTTTCTCCGATTCAATCTTCACAGAACCATCGATTTTCTCCTCATCGATCATCTTCTCTGTTTTTTCACAGACGCAGCCTTCACATCTCCACGTCCTTTTATCTTTACAAGTGATCCATCTCCAAACTTCACCGTGCCGGTCACTGAATCATTCAGTTCTGAGAACCAACTTCGACAACCAGTCATATGATTGCTGGCTCTCGTATCTAGGAACCAAGTGTTGCTTTTCTTCTCAATTTATTTCAGGACAACCTTCTCTTCATAAAGAGCCATCTCCGTCAACTCCGGTGAACCGAGAGTTCGGACTTCACAAACTTGTGCTGTAAGTAAGGCTGGCTCATCCTCATCACTTTGCGTCTCAGCCAAGTGTGCCTGATCCTCCCATTTCTTCGATCTTCAGTCGGATCCATAATGGCCAATTTTTTGACAATTATAACACTTCACCTTCCGACATTCTGAGGCATAGTGGCCTAGGCCTTGACAATTGTAGCATCTTACCTTGCTCTTGTCAGCCTTCTTCTCTTGATGAAACGAGTCGTTTCCACGTCCATGACCTCTCCCTCTCCAGTGACCACTGCGACCTTGCCCTCGGCTATGGCCTCCATTCTCGCTACGTTTTTTCTCTTTCTATTCTCCTTGAGTCAATAAGGCATGCTCAGCATTCTCTTTGTTGCCACCAATCCGTTCCTCGTATGCTTTAAGACGACCGATGACTTCCTCCATGGTCTTCACCTTTAAATTGACAAATTGCTCTATTGCCGATGCGATATGAAGAAACTTAGGAGGTACTGAGCGGAGAAATTTTTTCACCAAGTATGCCTCTTCAAAGTTGTCTCCAAAAGTGCGTATTTTATTAACAACTTCTGTCAACCTTGCTGCATAATCATCAATAGTCTCGGACTCCTTCATATTCATAATTTCAAACTCAATCTTCAGAGTTTGGTCTTTGCCTCCTACGTTTAGCACCGACATGAATAGTTTTTAACGTTTGCCATGCTTCTTTCGCTGTCTCTTACTCTGCGAACAAAAGCAACATCTCCTCAGGGATTGCTTGTTAGATAGCTGCGAAGGTCATTTGATCCTTCCTTTCATCAAGACTATCTAGAGACTCAGTTGATTCAATTGCGTCCCACACCCCTTGAGCATGCAAATAGACCTTCATCTTCATAGCCCATGCTGAGTAGTTGATTCTCGATAACGTCGGGTATTGGAGTGATACCAGACCTTCCTTTGTTGCAGACTTCGACGACTCTCCTCTCTCTTCAGTGTTGTTATTATTTCTCGGCATGATCTTTGGCACGTAACCACACTCTGATACCAAATGTCAGAAAACACTCATAAAACTAAGAGAAGAACCAACTTACTCATCATATTCAACTTGTTACATAGTACATATATAGACAGAATAGCCACACATTCATAACTGCTAATAACTTCCCTGAACACACATAATCTGAAATACAAACAGTAAATACAAATGAATTACGGTTAATACAAAATTAAATAAACTCACACGGTTGAGGTCTTGAGGTCTTATCAACACAAGTAATTGTTTTTTTTCTTCCATATTTTAAACTTAGAAAAATCTTTAGTGGATATGGTATAATAATAAATCGAGAAAACAACTTTTCAGATCGAGTTAACGACCCTGTCTCAAAGGGGAAAAAAGTTCCTATGTTAACACCTATGGAATTTGACTGCAAAATGGCCCGGAAACGAAAGTGAATAAGTTTCGTATTTTAATCAATCATATGTGTAAGATTCATCAAACTTGAGCGTTCCTAATACATTCATTGAAAAGGATCGAAAGAAACAAAAGTATTTCACATAATGATTTGGGTGCCTCCATGAGGGATATTTCGACAGGGTTGAGGTTGTGAGGTCGTATCGACAAGAGGAAATGATTTTTTTCTTCCATATTTTAAGCTTAGGACAATTTTTAGTCGATATTGTATGATACTAAAACGAGAAATCAACTTTTGAAATCGAGTTAACGACAATGTCTCAAAAGGGGAAAAAAGTTCCTATGTTAACACTTATGGAATTTGTCTGCAAAATGGCCCAGAAGCGAAAGTGAATAGGTTTCGTATTTTAACCCAACATATGTGTAAGATTCGTCAAACTTTGGCATTACTTATAGATTCGTTGAAAAAGATTGAAAGAAACAAAGGTATTTCACATAATGATTTGGGTTCTTCCATGAGGGTCTTTTCGACAGGGTTGAGGTTGTGAGGTCTTATTGAAACGAGTAAATGTTTTTTTTCTTCCATATTTTAAGCTTAGGACAATCTTTAGTCGATATGGTATGATACTAAAACAAGAAAACAAGTTTTCACATCGAGTTAATGAACCTGTCTCAAAGGGGAAAAATGTTCCTATGTTAAAACCAATAGAATTGGACTGCCAAATGGCCCGGAAGCGAAAGTAAATAAGTTTCATATTTTAACCAATCATATGTGTACGATTCATCAAACTAGAGCGTTCCTTACAGATTAATCTAAAAAGATCGAAAGAAACAAAGGTTTTTCACATAATGATTTTGGTGCCTCCATGAGGCTTTACTCGATAGGTTCAAGGTCTTGAGGTCTTATCGACACAAGTAGATGTATTTTTTCTTCCATATTTTAAGCTTAGAACAATTTTTAGTGGATATGGTATGATACCAAAACAAGAAAATAACTTTTCAAACCGAGTTAACGGCCTTGTCTCAAAGGGGAAAAAAGTTCATATGTTAACACCTATGGACTTTGACTGCAAAATGGCCCGGAAGCGAAAGTGAATAAGTTTCATATTTTAACCAATCATATGTGTACGATTCATCAAACTTCAGCGTTCCTTACAGATTCATCTAAAAAGATCGAAAGAAACAAATGTTTTTTAGATAGTGATTCGGGTACCTCCACGAGGGTCTTTTCATAAGGGTTGAGATTGTGAAGTCTTGTCGACACGAGTAAATATTTTTTTTCTTCCATATTTTAAGCTTAGGACAATCTTTAGTGGATATGGTATGATACTAAAATGAGAAAACAACTTTTCAAATCGAGTTAACGACCTTGTCACAAAGGGGAAAAATGTTCCCATGTTAACACCTATGGAATTTGACTGCAAAATAGCCTGAAAGCGAAAGTAAATAAGTTTTATATTTTAACCAATCATATGTGTACGATTCATCAAACTTGAGCGTTCCTTATAGATTCATCTAAAAAGATCGAAAGAAACAAAGGTTTTTCACATAATGATTTTGGTGACTCCATGAGGGTTTACTCGACAGGGTTGAGGTCTTGAGGTCTTATCGACACGAGTAGATGTATTTTTTCTTCCATATTTTAAGCTTAAAACAATCTTTAGTTGATATGGTATGATACTAAAATGAGAAAACAACTTTTCAGATCGAGTTAACGACCCTGTCTCATAGGGAAAAAAGTTCCTATGTTAACACCTATGGAATTTGACTGTAAAATGGCCCGGAAGCGAAAGTGAATAAGTTTTGTATTTTAACCAATCATATGTGTACAATTCAACAAATTTGAGCGTTCCTTATAGATTCATCTAAAAAGATCGAAAGAAACAAAGGTTTTTCACATAATTATTTGGGTGCCTCAATGAGGGATTACTCGAATGGTTGAAGTCTTATCGACACGAGTAATTGTTTTTTTTTTCTTCCTTATTTTAAGCTTAGGACATTCTTTAGTCGATATTCTATGATACTAAAACGAGAAATAAACTTTTCAGATCAAGTTAACGACCTTGTCCCAAAGGGGAAAAATGTTCATATGTTAACACCTATGAAATTTGACTGCAAAATTGCCCGGAAGCGAAAGTGAATAAGTTTCGTATTTTAGCCCAACATATGTGTAAGATTCGTCAAACTTTGGTGTTACTTACAGATTCGTTGAAAAAAATAGAAAGAAACAAAGGTTTTTCAGAAAATGATTTGGGTTCCTCCAGGAGGATCTTTTCGACAGGGTTGAGGTTGTGAGGTCTTATCGACAAGAGTAAATGTTTTTTTTTTACCATATTTTAAGTTTAGGACAATCTTTAGTCGATATGGTATGATACTAAAACGAGAAAACAAATTTTCAGATCAAGTTAACGATCCTGTCTCAAAGGGGAAAAATGTTCGAATGTTAACACCTATGGAATTTGACTGCAAAATGGCTCGGAAGCAAAAGTGAATAAGTTTCATATTTTAACCAATCATATGTGTATGATTCTTCAAACTTGGGCGTTCCTTATTGATTCATCTAAAACATCGAAAGAAACAAAGGTTTTTCACATAATGATTTTGGTGCCTCCATGAGGGTTTACTCGACAGGGTTGAGGTCTTGAGGTCTTATCAACACGAGTAGATGTATTTTTTCTTCCATATTTTAAGCTTAGAACAATCTTCAGTGGATATGGTATGATACTAAAACGAGAAAATAACTTTTCAGATTGAATTAACGACCTTGTCTCAAACGGAAAATAGTTCCAATGTTAACACCTATGGACTTTGACTGCAAAATGGTCCGGAAGCGAAAGTGAATAAGTTTCGTATTTTAACCAATCATCTATGAAAGATTCATCAAACTTGAGGTTCCTTATAGATTCATTGAAAAAGATCGAAAGAAACAAAGGTATTTCACATAACGATTTGGGTATCTCCATGAGGGTCTTTTCGACAGGTTTGAGGTTGTGAGGTCTTATCGACACGAGTAAATGTTTTTTTCTACCATATTTTAAGTTTAGGACAATCTTTAGTCGATATGGTATGATATTAAAATGAGAAAACAACTTTTCAAATCAAGTTAACGACCCTGTCTCAAAGGGGAAAAATGTTCCTATGTTAACACCTATGGAATTTGACTGCAAAATGGCCAGGAAGCGAAAGTGAATAAGTTTCATATTTTGACCCAACATATGTGTAAGATTCATCAAACTTTGGCTTTACTTATAGATTCATTGAAAAAGATCGAAAGAAACAAAGGTTTTTCACATAATGATTTTGGTGCCTCCATGAGGGTTTACTCGACAGGGTTGAGGTCTTGAGGTCTTATCGACAAGAGTAGATGTATTTTTTCTTCCATATTTTAAGCTTAGAACAATCTTCAGTGGATATGATATGATACTAAAACGAGAAAACAACTTTTCAGATCGAGTTAACGACCCTGTCTCAAAGGGAAAAGAGTTCCTATGTTGACACCTATGGACTTTGACTGCAAAATGGCCTGGAAGCGAAAGTGAATACGTTTCGTATTTTAACCAATCATATGTGTACGATTCACCAAACTTGAGCGTTCCTTATAGAATCATTGAAAAAGGAAAGAAACAAATATTTTTCACATAATGATTTGGGTGCCTCCATGAGGGTCTACTCGACAGGGTTGAGGTTGTGAGGTCTTATCAACATTTGTAAATATTTTTTTTCTACAATATTTTAAGCTTTGGACAATCTTTTGTGGATATTGTATGATACTAAAATGAGAAAACAACTTTTCAGATCGAGTTAACGACCCTGTCTGTAAGGGGAAAAAATTTCTATGTTAACTCCAATGGAATGTGACTGTAAAATGGCCCGGAAGCGAAAGTGAATAAGTTTTGTATTTTAACCAATCATATGTGTACGATTCATCAAACTTGAGCGTTCCTTACATTTTCATCTTAACAGATCGAAAGAAACAAAGGTCTTATCGACACGAGTAATTATTTTTTTTTCTTCTATATTTTAAGCTTAGGACATTCTTTAGTCGATATTCTATGATACTATAACGAGAAAACAACTTTTCAGATCAAGTTAACGACCTTGTCTCAAAGGGAAAAAATGTTCCTATGTTAACACGTATGGAATTTGACTACAAATTGGCCCGGAAGCGAAAGTGAATAAGTTTCGTATTTTAACCCAACATATGTGTAAGATTCGTCAAACTTTAGGGTTAGTTATAGATTCGTTGAAAAAGATTGAAAGAAACAAAGGTTTTTCAGAAAATAATTTGGGTTCCTCCATGAGGATCTTTTCGACAGGGTTGAGGTTGTGAGGTCTTATCGACACGAGTAAATATTTTTTTTCTACCATATTTTAAGTTTAGGACAATCTTTAGTCGATATGGTATGATACTAAAACGAGAAAAAAAAATTTCAGATCAAGTTAATGACCTTGTCTCAAAGGGGAAAAATGTTCGTATGTAAACACCTATTTAATTTGACTGCAAAATGGCCCGGAAGCAAAAGTGAATAAGGATCGTATTTTAACCAATCAAATGTGTACGATAAATCAAACTTGAGCATTCCTTACAGATTCAAATAAAAAGATCAAAAGAAACAAAGGTTTTTCACATAATGATTTTGGTGCCTCCATGAGGGATTACTCGTCACGGTTGAGGTCTTGAGGTCTTATCGACATAGTAAATATTTTTTCTTCCATATTTTAAGCGTAGGACAATCTTTAGTCGATATTCTATGATACTAAAATGAGAAAACAACTTTTCAAATCGAGTTAACGACCTTGTCTCGAAGGGGAAAAAAGATCACCTATGGAATTTGACTGCAAAATGGCCCGAAAGTGAAAGTGAATAAGTTTCATATTTTAACCAATCATTTGTGTAAGATTTATAAAACTTGAGAGTTCCTTATAGATTGGTTGAAAAAGATCGAAAGAAACAAAGGTATTTCACATAATGATTTGGGTGCCAACATGAGGGTCTTTTCGACAGGGTTGAGGTTGTGAGGCCTGATCGACACGAATAAATGTTTTTTTTCTTCCATATTTTATGCCTGGGACAATGGTATGATACTAAAAGGAGAAAACAACTTTTCAGATCGAGTTAACGACCCTGTCTGAAAGGGGAAAAAAGTTCCTATGTTAACACCTATGGAATTTGAATGCAAAATGGCCCGGAAGCGAAAGTGAAAAAAATTCATATTTTAACCTATTATATGTTTAAGATTCATCAAACTTGAGCGTTCCTTACAGATTCGTCGAAAAAGATCTAAACAAACAAAGTTTTTTCAGATAGTGATTCGGGTGCCTCCATGAGGGTCTTTTCACAAGGGTTAAGGTTGTGAAGTGTTATCGACACGAGTAATCATTTTTTTCTTCCATATTTTAAGCTTAGGAAAATCTTTAGTGGATATGATATGATACTAAAATGAGGAAACAACTTTTCAGATCGAGTTAAGGACCGTGTCTAAAAATGAAAAAAAGTTCCTATGTTAACACCTATGGAATTTGAGTGCAAAATGGCCCGGAAGCGAAAGTGAAAAAAATACGTATTTTCACCAATTATATGTGTAAGATTCTTAATCTTGAGTGTTCCTTACAGATTTGTCGAAAAAGATCGAAAGAAAACAAGGTTGTTCAGATATTGATTCGGGTGCCTCCATGAGGGTGTTTTCACAAGGGTTGAGGTTGTGAAGTCTTATCGACACGAGTAAATGTTTTTTTTCTTCCATATTTCATGTTTAGGAAAGTCCTTAGTGGATATGGTATGATACTAAGACAAGAAAACAACTTTTCAGATCGAGTTAACGACCCTGTCACAAAGGGGAAAAAAGTTCCTATGTTAACACCTATGGAATTTGACTGCAAAATGGCCCGGAAGCAAAAGTGAAAAAAATTCATATTTTATCCAATTATATGTGTAATATTCTAAAACTTGAGCGTTCCTTACAGATTCGTCGAAAAAGATCTAAAGAAACAATAGTTTTTCAGATAGTGATTCGGGTGCCTCCATGAGGGTCTTTTCATAAGGGTTGAGGTTGTGAATTCTTATGGACACGAGCAAATGTTTTTTTTCTTCCATATTTTAAGCTTAGGACAATCTTTAGTGGATATGATATGATACTAAAATGAGGAAACAACTTTTCAGATCGAGTTAAGGACCGTGTCTAAAAATGAAAAAAAGTTCCTATGTTAACACCTATGGAATTTGAGTGCAAAATGGCCCGGAAGCGAAAGTGAAAAAAATATGTATTTTCACCAATTATATGTGTAAGATTCTTAATCTTGAGTGTTCCTTACAGATTTGTCGAAAAAGATCGAAAGAAAACAAGGTTGTTCAGATATTGATTCGGGTGCCTCCATGAGGGTGTTTTCACAAGGGTTGAGGTTGTGAAGTCTTATCGACACGAGTAAATGTTTTTCTTCTTCCATATTTCATGTTTAGGAAAGACATTAGTGGATATGGTATGATACTAAGACAAGAAAACAACTTTTCAGATCGAGTTAACGACCCTGTCACAAAGGGGAAAAAAGTTCCTATGTTAACACCTATGGAATTTGACTGCAAAATGGCCCGGAAGCAAAAGTGAAAAAAATTCATATTTTATCCAATTATATGTGTAATATTCTAAAACTTGAGCGTTCCTTACAGATTCGTCGAAAAAGATCTAAAGAGACAATAGTTTTTCAGATAGTGATTCGGGTGCCTCCATGAGGGTCTTTTCATAAGGGTTGAGGTTGTGAATTCTTATGAACACGAGCAAATGTTTTTTTTCTTCCATATTTTAAGCTTAGGACAATCTTTAGTGGATATGATATGATACTAAAATGAGGAAACAACTTTTCAGATCGAGTTAAGGACCGTGTCTAAAAATGAAAAAAAGTTTCTATGTTAACACCTATGGAATTTGAGTGCAAAACGGCCCGGAAGCGAAAGTGAAAAAAATATGTATTTTCACCAATTATATGTGTAAGATTCTTAATCTTGAGTGTTCCTTACAGATTTGTCGAAAAAGATCGAAAGAAAACAAGGTTGTTCAGATATTGATTCGGGTGCCTCCATGAGGGTGTTTTCACAAGGGTTGAGGTTGTGAAGTCTTATCGACACGAGTAAATGTTTTTTTTCTTCCATATTTTAAGCTTAGGACAATCCTTAGTGGATATGGTATGATACTAAAACGAGAAAACAAATTTTCAGATCGAGTTAACGACCTTGTCTCAAAGGGAAAAAAAGTTCCGATGTTAATACCTATGGAATTTGAGTGCAAAATGGCCCGGAAGCGAAAGTGAAAAAAATTCGTATTTTAACCAATTATATGTGTAAGGTTCTTAAACTTGAGCATTCCTTACAGATTCGTCGAAAAAGATCTAAAGAAACAATAGTTTTTCAGATAGTGATTCGGGTGCCTCCATGAGGGTCTTTTCATAAGGGTTGAGGTTGTGAATTCTTATGGACACGAGCAAATGTTTTTTTTCTTCCATATTTTAAGCTTAGGACAATCTTTAGTGAATATGGTATGATACTAAAATGAGAAAATAAATTTTCAGATCGAGTTAACGACCCTGTCTCAAAGGGGAAAACAGTTCCTATGTTAACACCTATGGAATTTGAGTGTAAAATGGCCCGTAAGCGAAAGTGAAAAAAATTCGTATTTTAACCAATTATATGTTTAAGATTCATCAAAATTGAGCGTTCCTTACCGATTCCTCGAAAAAGATCTGAAGAAACAAAGGTTTTTCAGATAGTGATTCGGGTGCCTCCATGAGGGTCTTTTCACAAGGGTTGAGGTTGTGAAGTCTTATCGACATGAGTAAATATTTTTTTTCCATATTTTACGCTAAGGACAATCTTTAGTGGATATGGTATGATACTAAAATGAGAAAATAACTTTTCAGATCGAGTTAACGACCCTGTCTCAAATAGGAAAAAAGTTCCTATGTACCTATGGAATTTGAGTGCAAAATGGCCCGAAAGCGAAAACGAAAAAAATTCGTATTTTAACCAATTATATGTGTAAGATTCTTAAACTCGAGCGTTCCTTATAGATTCGTCGAAAAGATCGAAAGAAACAAAGGTTTTTCAGATAGTGATTCGGGTGCCTCCATGAGGGTCTTTTCATAAGGGTTGAGGTTGTGAATTCTTATGGACACGAGCAAATGTTTTTTTTCTTCCATATTTTAAGCTTAGGACAATCTTTAGTGGATATGGTATGATACTAAAGTGAGAAAATAAATTTTCATATCGAGTTAACAACCCTGTCTCAAAGGGGAAAAGAGTTCCTATGTTTACACCTATGGAATTTTACTGCAAAATGGCCCGGAAGCGAAAGTGAAAAAAATTCTTATTTTAACCAATTATATGTGTAAGATTCTTAATCTTGAGCGTTCCTTACAAATTCGTCGAAAAAGATCGAAAGAAACAACGGTTTTTCAGATAGTAATTTGGGTGCCTCCATGAGGGTTTTTTGACAAGGGTTGAGGTTGTGAAGTCTTATCGACACGAGTAAATATTTTTTTTTCCCTTATTTTAAGCTTAGGAAAATCTTTATTTGATATGGTATGATACTAAAAGGAGAAAACAACTTTTTAGATCGAGTTAACGACCCTGTCTCAATGGGGAAAAAAGATCCTATGTTAACACCTAGGGAATTTGACTACAAATTGGCCCGGAAGCTAAAGTTAAAAAAATTCGTATTTTAACAAATTATATATGTAAGATTCATCAAATTTGAGCGTTCCTTACAGATTCGTCGAAAAAGAACGAAAGAAACAAAGGTTTTTCAGATATTGATTCGGGTGCCTCCATGAGGGTGTTTTCACAAGGGTTGAGGTTGTGAAGTCTTATCGACACGAGTAAATATTTTTTTTTCTTCCATATTTCATGTTTAGGACAGTCCTTAGTGGATATGGTATGATACTAAAACTAGAAAACACCTTTTTAGATTGAGTTAACGACCCTGTCTCAAAGGGGAAAAAAATTCCTATGTTAACACCTATGGAATTTGAGTGCAAAATGGCCCGGAAGCGAAAGTGAAAAAAATACGTATTTTAACCAATTATATGTGTAAGATTCTTAATCTTGAGCGTTCCTTACAGATTAGACGAAAAAGATAGAGAGAAACAAAGGTTTTTCCGATAGTGATTCGGGTGCTTCCATGAGGGTCTTTTCATAAGGGTTGAGGTTGTGAAGTCTTATCGACACGAGTAAATATTTTTTTTCTCCCATATTTTAAACTTAGGACAATCCTTAGTGGATATGGTATGATACTAAATCGAGAAAATAACTTTTCAGATCGAGTTAACGACCCTGTCTCAAAGGGGAAAAAAGTTCCTATGTTAACACCTATGGAGTTTGAGTGCAAAATGGCCCGTTAGCGAAAGTGCAAAAAATTCGTCTTTTAACCATTTATATGTGTAAGGTTCATCAAACTTGAGCGTTCCTTACAGATTCGTCGAAAAAGATCTAAAGAAACAATAGTTTTTCAAATAGTGATTCGGGTGCCTCCATGAGGGTCTTTTCATAAGGGTTGAGGTTGTGAATTCTTATGGACACGAGCAAATGTTTTTTTTCTTCCATATTTTAAGCTTAGAACAATCTTTAGTGGATATGATATGATACTAAAACGAGAAAACAACTTTTCAGATCGAGTTAACGACCCTGTCTCAAAGGGGAAAAAAGTTCCTATGTTAGCACCTATGGAATTTGACTGCAAAATGGCCCGGAAGCAAAAGTGAAAAAAATTCATATTTTAACCAATTATATGTGTAATATTCTTAAACTTGAGCGTTCCTTACAGATTCGTCGAAAAAGATCGAAAAAACCAAAGGTTTTTTAGATAGTGATTTGGGTGCCTTCATGAGGGTGTTTCCGGAAGGGTTGAGGTTGTGAAGTCTTATCGACACGAGTAAATATTTTTTTTTCCCTTATTTTAAGCTTAGGAAAATCTTTATTTGATATGGTATGATACTAAAAGGAGAAAACAACTTTTTAGATCGAGTTAACGACCCTGTCTCAATGGGGAAAAAAGATCCTATGTTAACACCTAGGGAATTTGACTACAAATTGGCCCGGAAGCTAAAGTTAAAAAAATTCGTATTTTAACAAATTATATATGTAAGATTCATCAAATTTGAGCGTTCCTTACAGATTCGTCGAAAAAGAACGAAAGAAACAAAGGTTTTTCAGATATTGATTCGGGTGCCTCCATGAGGGTGTTTTCACAAGGGTTGAGGTTGTGAAGTCTTATCGACACGAGTAAATGTTTTTTTTCTTCCATATTTCATGTTTAGGACAGTCCTTAGTGGATATGGTATGATACTAAAACAAGAAAACAACTTTTCAGATCGAGTTAACGACCCTGTCTCAAAGGGAAAAAAAGTTCCTATGTTAACACCTATGGAATTTGAGTGCAAAATGGCCTGGAAGCGAAAGTGAAAAAAATATGTATTTTCACCAATTATATGTGTAAGATTCTTAATCTTGAGCGTTCCTTACAGATTTGTCGAAAAAGATCGAAAGAAAACAAGGTTTTTCAGATATTGATTCGGGTGCCTCCATGAGGGTGTTTATACAAGGGTTGAGGTTGTGAAGTCTTATCGACACGAGTAAATGTTTTTTTTCTTCCATATTTTATGCTTAGGACAATCCTTAGTGGATATGGTATGATACTAAAACGAGAAAACAACTTTTCAGATCGAGTTAACGACCTTGTCTCAAAGGGAAAAAAAGTTCCTATGTTAATACCTATGGAATTTGAGTGCAAAATGTCCCGGAAGCGAAAGTGAAAAAAATTTGTATTTTAACCAATTATATGTGTAAGTTTCTTAAATTGAGCATTCCTTACAGATTCATCGAAAAACATCGAAAGAAACAAAGGTTTTTCAGATAGTGATTCGGGTGCCTCCATGAGGGTGTTTCCGGAAGGGTTGAGGTTGTGAAGTCTTATCGACACGAGTAAATGTTTTTTTTTCTTCCATATTTTAAGCTTAGAACAATCTTTAGTGGATATGATATGATACTAAAACGAGAAAACAACTTTTCAGATCGAGTTAACGACCCTGTCTCAAAGGGGAAAAAAGTTCCTATGTTAGCACCTATGGAATTTGACTGCAAAATGGCCCGGAAGCAAAAGTGAAAAAAATTCATATTTTAACCAATTATTTGTGTAATATTCTTAAACTTGAGCGTTCCTTACAGATTCGTCGAAAAAGATCGAAAAAACCAAAGGTTTTTCAAATAGTGATTTGGGTGCCTCCATGAGGGTGTTTCCGGAAGGGTTGAGGTTGTGAAGTCTTATCGACACGAGTAAATGTTTTTTTTCTTCCATATTTCATGTTTAGGACAGTCCTTAGTGGATATGGTATGATACTAAAACAAGAAAACAACTTTTCAGATCGAGTTAACGACCTTGTCTCAAAGGGAAAAAAAGTTCCTATGTTACCTACGGAATTTGAGTGCAAAATGGCCCGGAAGCGAAAGTGAAAAAAATTCGTATTTTAACCAATTATATGTGTAAGGTTCTTAAACTTGAGCATTCCTTATAGATTCATCGAAAAACATCGAAAGAAACAAAGGTTTTTCAGATAGTGATTCGGGTGCCTCCATGAGGGTGTTTCCGGAAGGGTTGAGGTTGTGAAGTCTTATCGACACGAGTAAATGTTTTTTTTTCTTCCATATTATAAGCTTAGAACAATCTTTAGTGGATATGGTATGATACTAAAACGAGAAAACAACTTTTGAGATCGAGTTAACGACCCTGTCACAAAGGGGAAAAAAGTTCCTATGTTAACACCTATGGAATTTGACTGCAAAATGGCCCGGAAGCAAAAGTGAAAAAAATTCATATTTTAACCAATTATATGTGTAATATTCTTAAACTTGAGCATTTCTTACAGATTCATCGAAAAACATCGAAAGAAACAAAGGTTTTTCAGATAGTGATTCGGGTGCCTCCATGAGGGTTTTTCCGGAAGGGTTGAGGTTGTGAAGTCTTATCGACACGAGTAAATGTTTTTTTTCTTCCATATTTTAAGCTTAGAACAATCTTTAGTGGATATGATATGATACTAAAACGAGAAAACAACTTTTCAGATCGAGTTAACGACCCTGTCTCAAAGGGGAAAAAAGTTCCTATGTTAGCACCTATGGAATTTGACTGCAAAATGGCCCGGAAGCAAAAGTGAAAAAAATTCATATTTTAACCAATTATATGTGTAATATTCTTAAACTTGAGCGTTCCTTACAGATTCGTCGAAAAAGATCGAAAAAACCAAAGGTTTTTTAGATAGTGATTTGGGTGCCTTCATGAGGGTGTTTCCGGAAGGGTTGAGGTTGTGAAGTCTTATCGACACGAGTAAATATTTTTTTTTCCCTTATTTTAAGCTTAGGAAAATCTTTATTTGATATGGTATGATACTAAAAGGAGAAAACAACTTTTTAGATCGAGTTAACGACCCTGTCTCAATGGGGAAAAAAGATCCTATGTTAACACCTAGGGAATTTGACTACAAATTGGCCCGGAAGCTAAAGTTAAAAAAATTCGTATTTTAACAAATTATATATGTAAGATTCATCAAATTTGAGCGTTCCTTACAGATTCGTCGAAAAAGAACGAAAGAAACAAAGGTTTTTCAGATATTGATTCGGGTGCCTCCATGAGGGTGTTTTCACAAGGGTTGAGGTTGTGAAGTCTTATCGACACGAGTAAATGTTTTTTTTCTTCCATATTTCATGTTTAGGACAGTCCTTAGTGGATATGGTATGATACTAAAACAAGAAAACAACTTTTCAGATCGAGTTAACGACCCTGTCTCAAAGGGAAAAAAAGTTCCTATGTTAACACCTATGGAATTTGAGTGCAAAATGGCCTGGAAGCGAAAGTGAAAAAAATATGTATTTTCACCAATTATATGTGTAAGATTCTTAATCTTGAGCGTTCCTTACAGATTTGTCGAAAAAGATCGAAAGAAAACAAGGTTTTTCAGATATTGATTCGGGTGCCTCCATGAGGGTGTTTATACAAGGGTTGAGGTTGTGAAGTCTTATCGACACGAGTAAATGTTTTTTTTCTTCCATATTTTATGCTTAGGACAATCCTTAGTGGATATGGTATGATACTAAAACGAGAAAACAACTTTTCAGATCGAGTTAACGACCTTGTCTCAAAGGGAAAAAAAGTTCCTATGTTAATACCTATGGAATTTGAGTGCAAAATGGCCCGGAAGCGAAAGTGAAAAAAATTTGTATTTTAACTAATTATATGTGTAAGGTTCTTAAACTTGAGAATTCCTTACAGATTCATCGAAAAACATCGAAAGAAACAAAGGTTTTTCAGATAGTGATTCGGGTGCCTCCATGAGGGTGTTTCCGGAAGGGTTGAGGTTGTGAAGTCTTATCGACACGAGTAAATGTTTTTTTTTCTTCCATATTTTAAGCTTAGAACAATCTTTAGTGGATATGATATGATACTAAAACGAGAAAACAACTTTTCAGATCGAGTTAACGACCCTGTCTCAAAGGGGAAAAAAGTTCCTATGTTAGCACCTATGGAATTTGACTGCAAAATGGCCCGGAAGCAAAAGTGAAAAAAATTCATATTTTAACCAATTATTTGTGTAATATTCTTAAACTTGAGCGTTCCTTACAGATTCGTCGAAAAAGATCGAAAAAACCAAAGGTTTTTCAAATAGTGATTTGGGTGCCTCCATGAGGGTGTTTCCGGAAGGGTTGAGGTTGTGAAGTCTTATCGACACGAGTAAATGTTTTTTTTCTTCCATATTTCATGTTTAGGACAGTCCTTAGTGGATATGGTATGATACTAAAACAAGAAAACAACTTTTCAGATCGAGTTAACGACCTTGTCTCAAAGGGAAAAAAAGTTCCTATGTTACCTACGGAATTTGAGTGCAAAATGGCCCGGAAGCGAAAGTGAAAAAAATTCGTATTTTAACCAATTATATGTGTAAGGTTCTTAAACTTGAGCATTCCTTATAGATTCATCGAAAAACATCGAAAGAAACAAAGGTTTTTCAGATAGTGATTCGGGTGCCTCCATGAGGGTGTTTCCGGAAGGGTTGAGGTTGTGAAGTCTTATCGACACGAGTAAATGTTTTTTTTTCTTCCATATTATAAGCTTAGAACAATCTTTAGTGGATATGGTATGATACTAAAACGAGAAAACAACTTTTGAGATCGAGTTAACGACCCTGTCACAAAGGGGAAAAAAGTTCCTATGTTAACACCTATGGAATTTGACTGCAAAATGGCCCGGAAGCAAAAGTGAAAAAAATTCATATTTTAACCAATTATATGTGTAATATTCTTAAACTTGAGCATTTCTTACAGATTCATCGAAAAACATCGAAAGAAACAAAGGTTTTTCAGATAGTGATTCGGGTGCCTCCATGAGGGTTTTTCCGGAAGGGTTGAGGTTGTGAAGTCTTATCGACACGAGTAAATGTTTTTTTTCTTCCATATTTTAAGCTTAGAACAATCTTTAGTGGATATGATATGATACTAAAACGAGAAAACAACTTTTCAGATCGAGTTAACGACCCTGTCTCAAAGGGGAAAAAAGTTCCTATGTTAGCACCTATGGAATTTGACTGCAAAATGGCCCGGAAGCAAAAGTGAAAAAAATTCATATTTTAACCAATTATATGTGTAATATTCTTAAACTTGAGCGTTCCTTAAAGATTCGTCGAAAAAGATCGAAAAAACAAAAGGTTTTTCAGATAGTGATTTGGGTGCCTCCATGAGGGTGTTTCCGGAAGGGTTGAGGTTGTCAAGTCTTATCGACACGAGTAAATGTTTTTTTTCTTCCATATTTCATGTTTAGGACAGTCCTTAGTGTATATGGTATGATACTATAACAAGAAAACAACTTTTCAGATCGAGTTAACGAACCTGTCTCAAAGGGGAAAAAAGTTCCTATGTTAACACCTATGGAATTTGAGTGCAAAATGGCCCTGAAGCGAAAGTGAAAAAAATACGTATTTTCACCAATTATATGTCTAAGATTCTTAATCTTGAGTGTTCCTTACAGATTTGTCGAAAAAGATCGAAAGAAAACAAGGTTGTTCAGATATTGATTCGGGTGCCTCCATGAGGGTGTTTTCACAAGGGTTGAGGTTGTGAAGTCTTATCGACACGTGTAAATGTTTTTTTTCTTCCATATTTCATGTTTAGGAAAGTCCTTAGTGGATATGGTATGATACTAAGACAAGAAAACAACTTTTCAGATCGAGTTAACGACCCTGTCACAAAGGGGAAAAAAGTTCCTATGTTAACACCTATGGAATTTGACTGCAAAATGGCCCGGAAGCAAAAGTGAAAAAAAATTCATATTTTATCCAATTATATGTGTAATATTCTAAAACTTGAGCGTTCCTTACAGATTCGTCGAAAAAGATCTAAAGAAACAATAGTTTTTCAGATAGTGATTCGGGTGCCTCCATGAGGGTCTTTTCATAAGGGTTGAGGTTGTGAGTTCTTATGGACACGAGCAAATGTTTTTTTTCTTCCATATTTTAAGCTTAGGACAATCTTTAGTGGATATGATATGATACTAAAATGAGGAAACTACTTTTCAGATCGAGTTAAGGACTGTGTCTAAAAATGAAAAAAAGTTCCTATGTTAACACCTATGGAATTTGAGTGCAAAACGGCCCGGAAGCGAAAGTGAAAAAAATACGTATTTTCACGAATTATATGTGTAAGATTCTTAATCTTGAGTGTTCCTTACAGATTTGTCGAAAAAGATCGAAAGAAAACAAGGTTGTTCAGATATTGATTCGGGTGCCTCCATGAGGGTGTTTTCACAAGGGTTGAGGTTGTGAAGTCTTATCGACAAGAGTAAATGTTTTGTTTCTTCCATATTTTTCACTTAGGACAATCTTTAATGGATATGGTATGATACTAAAACGAGAAAACAACTTTTGAGATCGAGTTAACGACCCTGTCACAAAGGGGAAAAAAGTTCCTATGTTAACACCTATGGAATTTGACTGCAAAATGGCCCGGAAGCAAAAGTGAAAAAAATTCATATTTTAACCAATTATATGTGTAATATTCTTAAACTTGAGCATTTCTTACAGATTCATCGAAAAACATCGAAAGAAACAAAGGTTTTTCAGATAGTGATTCGGGTGCTTCCATGAGGGTTTTTCCGGAAGGGTTGAGGTTGTGAAGTCTTATCGACACGAGTAAATGTTTTTTTTCTTCCATATTTTAAGCTTAGAACAATCTTTAGTGGATATGATATGATACAAAAACGAGAAAACAACTTTTCAGATCGAGTTAACGACCCTGTCTCAAAGGGGAAAAAAGTTCCTATGTTAGCACCTATGGAATTTGACTGCAAAATGGCCCGGAAGCAAAAGTGAAAAAAATTCATATTTTAACCAATTATATGTGTAATATTCTTAAACTTGAGCGTTCCTTAAAGATTCGTCGAAAAAGATCGAAAAAACCAAAGGTTTTTCAGATAGTGATTTGGGTGCCTCCATGAGGGTGTTTCCGGAAGGGTTGAGGTTGTCAAGTCTTATCGACACGAGTAAATGTTTTTTTTCTTCCATATTTCATGTTTAGGACAGTCCTTAGTGTATATGGTATGATACTAAAACAAGAAAACAACTTTTCAGATCGAGTTAACGACCCTGTCTCAAAGGGGAAAAAAGTTCCTATGTTAACACCTATGGAATTTGAGTGCAAAATGGCCCTGAAGCGAAAGTGAAAAAAATACGTATTTTCACCAATTATATGTCTAAGATTCTTAATCTTGAGTGTTCCTTACAGATTTGTCGAAAAAGATCGAAAGAAAACAAGGTTGTTCAGATATTGATTCGGGTGCCTCCATGAGGGTGTTTTCACAAGGGTTGAGGTTGTGAAGTCTTATCGACACGTGTAAATGTTTTTTTTCTTCCATATTTCATGTTTAGGAAAGTCCTTAGTGGATATGGTATGATACTAAGACAAGAAAACAACTTTTCAGATCGAGTTAACGACCCTGTCACAAAGGGGAAAAAAGTTCCTATGTTAACACCTATGGAATTTGACTGCAAAATGGCCCGGAAGCAAAAGTGAAAAAAATTCATATTTTATCCAATTATATGTTTAATATTCTAAAACTTGAGCGTTCCTTACAGATTCGTCGAAAAAGATCTAAAGAAACAATAGTTTTTCAGATAGTGATTCGGGTGCCTCCATGAGGGTCTTTTCATAAGGGTTGAGGTTGTGAGTTCTTATGGACACGAGCAAATGTTTTTTTCTTCCATATTTTAAGCTTAGGACAATCTTTAGTGGATATGATATGATACTAAAATGAGGAAATTACTTTTCAGATCGAGTTAAGGACCGTGTCTAAAAATGAAAAAAAGTTCCTATGTTAACACCTATGGAATTTGAGTGCAAAACGGCCCGGAAGCGAAAGTGAAAAAAATACGTATTTTCACCAATTATATGTGTAAGATTCTTAATCTTGAGTGTTCCTTACAGATTTGTCGAAAAAGATCGAAAGAAAACAAGGTTGTTCAGATATTGATTCGGGTGCCTCCATGAGGGTGTTTTCACAAGGGTTGAGGTTGTGAAGTCTTATCGACAAGAGTAAATGTTTTGTTTCTTCCATATTTTTCACTTAGGACAATCTTTAATGGATATGGTATGATACTAAAACGAGAAAACAACTTTTGAGATCGAGTTAACGACCCTGTCACAAAGGGGAAAAAAGTTCCTATGTTAACACCTATGGAATTTGACTGCAAAATGGCCCGGAAGCAAAAGTGAAAAAAATTCATATTTTAACCAATTATATGTGTAATATTCTTAAACTTGAGCATTTCTTACAGATTCATCGAAAAACATCGAAAGAAACAAAGGTTTTTCAGATAGTGATTCGGGTGCTTCCATGAGGGTTTTTCCGGAAGGGTTGAGGTTGTGAAGTCTTATCGACACGAGTAAATGTTTTTTTTCTTCCATATTTTAAGCTTAGAACAATCTTTAGTGGATATGATATGATACAAAAACGAGAAAACAACTTTTCAGATCGAGTTAACGACCCTGTCTCAAAGGGGAAAAAAGTTCCTATGTTAGCACCTATGGAATTTGACTGCAAAATGGCCCGGAAGCAAAAGTGAAAAAAATTCATATTTTAACCAATTATATGTGTAATATTCTTAAACTTGAGCGTTCCTTAAAGATTCGTCGAAAAAGATCGAAAAAACCAAAGGTTTTTCAGATAGTGATTTGGGTGCCTCCATGAGGGTGTTTCCGGAAGGGTTGAGGTTGTCAAGTCTTATCGACACGAGTAAATGTTTTTTTTCTTCCATATTTCATGTTTAGGACAGTCCTTAGTGTATATGGTATGATACTAAAACAAGAAAACAACTTTTCAGATCGAGTTAACGACCCTGTCTCAAAGGGGAAAAAAGTTCCTATGTTAACACCTATGGAATTTGAGTGCAAAATGGCCCTGAAGCGAAAGTGAAAAAAATACGTATTTTCACCAATTATATGTCTAAGATTCTTAATCTTGAGTGTTCCTTACAGATTTGTCGAAAAAGATCGAAAGAAAACAAGGTTGTTCAGATATTGATTCGGGTGCCTCCATGAGGGTGTTTTCACAAGGGTTGAGGTTGTGAAGTCTTATCGACACGTGTAAATGTTTTTTTTCTTCCATATTTCATGTTTAGGAAAGTCCTTAGTGGATATGGTATGATACTAAGACAAGAAAACAACTTTTCAGATCGAGTTAACGACCCTGTCACAAAGGGGAAAAAAGTTCCTATGTTAACACCTATGGAATTTGACTGCAAAATGGCCCGGAAGCAAAAGTGAAAAAAATTCATATTTTATCCAATTATATGTGTAATATTCTAAAACTTGAGCGTTCCTTACAGATTCGTCGAAAAAGATCTAAAGAAACAATAGTTTTTCAGATAGTGATTCGGGTGCCTCCATGAGGGTCTTTTCATAAGGGTTGAGGTTGTGAGTTCTTATGGACACGAGCAAATGTTTTTTTTCTTCCATATTTTAAGCTTAGGATAATCTTTAGTGGATATGATATGATACTAAAATGAGGAAACTACTTTTCAGATCGAGTTAAGGACTGTGTCTAAAAATGAAAAAAAGTTCCTATGTTAACACCTATGGAATTTGAGTGCAAAACGGCCCGGAAGCGAAAGTGAAAAAAATACGTATTTTCACCAATTATATGTGTAAGATTCTTAATCTTGAGTGTTCCTTACAGATTTGTCGAAAAAGATCGAAAGAAAACAAGGTTGTTCAGATATTGATTCGGGTGCCTCCATGAGGGTGTTTTCACAAGGGTTGAGGTTGTGAAGTCTTATCGACAAGAGTAAATGTTTTGTTTCTTCCATATTTTTCACTTAGGACAATCTTTAATGGATATGGTATGATACTAAAACGAGAAAACAACTTTTGAGATCGAGTTAACGACCCTGTCACAAAGGGGAAAAAAGTTCCTATGTTAACACCTATGGAATTTGACTGCAAAATGGCCCGGAAGCAAAAGTGAAAAAAATTCATATTTTAACCAATTATATGTGTAATATTCTTAAACTTGAGCATTTCTTACAGATTCATCGAAAAACATCGAAAGAAACAAAGGTTTTTCAGATAGTGATTCGGGTGCTTCCATGAGGGTTTTTCCGGAAGGGTTGAGGTTGTGAAGTCTTATCGACACGAGTAAATGTTTTTTTTCTTCCATATTTTAAGCTTAGAACAATCTTTAGTGGATATGATATGATACAAAAACGAGAAAACAACTTTTCAGATCGAGTTAACGACCCTGTCTCAAAGGGGAAAAAAGTTCCTATGTTAGCACCTATGGAATTTGACTGCAAAATGGCCCGGAAGCAAAAGTGAAAAAAATTCATATTTTAACCAATTATATGTGTAATATTCTTAAACTTGAGCGTTCCTTAAAGATTCGTCGAAAAAGATCGAAAAAACCAAAGGTTTTTCAGATAGTGATTTGGGTGCCTCCATGAGGGTGTTTCCGGAAGGGTTGAGGTTGTCAAGTCTTATCGACACGAGTAAATGTTTTTTTTCTTCCATATTTCATGTTTAGGACAGTCCTTAGTGTATATGGTATGATACTAAAACAAGAAAACAACTTTTCAGATCGAGTTAACGACCCTGTCTCAAAGGGGAAAAAAGTTCCTATGTTAACACCTATGGAATTTGAGTGCAAAATGGCCCTGAAGCGAAAGTGAAAAAAATACGTATTTTCACCAATTATATGTCTAAGATTCTTAATCTTGAGTGTTCCTTACAGATTTGTCGAAAAAGATCGAAAGAAAACAAGGTTGTTCAGATATTGATTCGGGTGCCTCCATGAGGGTGTTTTCACAAGGGTTGAGGTTGTGAAGTCTTATCGACACGTGTAAATGTTTTTTTTCTTCCATATTTCATGTTTAGGAAAGTCCTTAGTGGATATGGTATGATACTAAGACAAGAAAACAACTTTTCAGATCGAGTTAACGACCCTGTCACAAAGGGGAAAAAAGTTCCTATGTTAACACCTATGGAATTTGACTGCAAAATGGCCCGGAAGCAAAAGTGAAAAAAATTCATATTTTATCCAATTATATGTTTAATATTCTAAAACTTGAGCGTTCCTTACAGATTCGTCGAAAAAGATCTAAAGAAACAATAGTTTTTCAGATAGTGATTCGGGTGCCTCCATGAGGGTCTTTTCATAAGGGTTGAGGTTGTGAGTTCTTATGGACACGAGCAAATGTTTTTTTCTTCCATATTTTAAGCTTAGGACAATCTTTAGTGGATATGATATGATACTAAAATGAGGAAATTACTTTTCAGATCGAGTTAAGGACCGTGTCTAAAAATGAAAAAAAGTTCCTATGTTAACACCTATGGAATTTGAGTGCAAAACGGCCCGGAAGCGAAAGTGAAAAAAATACGTATTTTCACCAATTATATGTGTAAGATTCTTAATCTTGAGTGTTCCTTACAGATTTGTCGAAAAAGATCGAAAGAAAACAAGGTTGTTCAGATATTGATTCGGGTGCCTCCATGAGGGTGTTTTCACAAGGGTTGAGGTTGTGAAGTCTTATCGACAAGAGTAAATGTTTTGTTTCTTCCATATTTTTCACTTAGGACAATCTTTAATGGATATGGTATGATACTAAAACGAGAAAACAACTTTTGAGATCGAGTTAACGACCCTGTCACAAAGGGGAAAAAAGTTCCTATGTTAACACCTATGGAATTTGACTGCAAAATGGCCCGGAAGCAAAAGTGAAAAAAATTCATATTTTAACCAATTATATGTGTAATATTCTTAAACTTGAGCATTTCTTACAGATTCATCGAAAAACATCGAAAGAAACAAAGGTTTTTCAGATAGTGATTCGGGTGCTTCCATGAGGGTTTTTCCGGAAGGGTTGAGGTTGTGAAGTCTTATCGACACGAGTAAATGTTTTTTTTCTTCCATATTTTAAGCTTAGAACAATCTTTAGTGGATATGATATGATACAAAAACGAGAAAACAACTTTTCAGATCGAGTTAACGACCCTGTCTCAAAGGGGAAAAAAGTTCCTATGTTAGCACCTATGGAATTTGACTGCAAAATGGCCCGGAAGCAAAAGTGAAAAAAATTCATATTTTAACCAATTATATGTGTAATATTCTTAAACTTGAGCGTTCCTTAAAGATTCGTCGAAAAAGATCGAAAAAACCAAAGGTTTTTCAGATAGTGATTTGGGTGCCTCCATGAGGGTGTTTCCGGAAGGGTTGAGGTTGTCAAGTCTTATCGACACGAGTAAATGTTTTTTTTCTTCCATATTTCATGTTTAGGACAGTCCTTAGTGTATATGGTATGATACTAAAACAAGAAAACAACTTTTCAGATCGAGTTAACGACCCTGTCTCAAAGGGGAAAAAAGTTCCTATGTTAACACCTATGGAATTTGAGTGCAAAATGGCCCTGAAGCGAAAGTGAAAAAAATACGTATTTTCACCAATTATATGTCTAAGATTCTTAATCTTGAGTGTTCCTTACAGATTTGTCGAAAAAGATCGAAAGAAAACAAGGTTGTTCAGATATTGATTCGGGTGCCTCCATGAGGGTGTTTTCACAAGGGTTGAGGTTGTGAAGTCTTATCGACACGTGTAAATGTTTTTTTTCTTCCATATTTCATGTTTAGGAAAGTCCTTAGTGGATATGGTATGATACTAAGACAAGAAAACAACTTTTCAGATCGAGTTAACGACCCTGTCACAAAGGGGAAAAAAGTTCCTATGTTAACACCTATGGAATTTGACTGCAAAATGGCCCGGAAGCAAAAGTGAAAAAAATTCATATTTTATCCAATTATATGTTTAATATTCTAAAACTTGAGCGTTCCTTACAGATTCGTCGAAAAAGATCTAAAGAAACAATAGTTTTTCAGATAGTGATTCGGGTGCCTCCATGAGGGTCTTTTCATAAGGGTTGAGGTTGTGAGTTCTTATGGACACGAGCAAATGTTTTTTTCTTCCATATTTTAAGCTTAGGACAATCTTTAGTGGATATGATATGATACTAAAATGAGGAAATTACTTTTCAGATCGAGTTAAGGACCGTGTCTAAAAATGAAAAAAAGTTCCTATGTTAACACCTATGGAATTTGAGTGCAAAACGGCCCGGAAGCGAAAGTGAAAAAAATACGTATTTTCACCAATTATATGTGTAAGATTCTTAATCTTGAGTGTTCCTTACAGATTTGTCGAAAAAGATCGAAAGAAAACAAGGTTGTTCAGATATTGATTCGGGTGCCTCCATGAGGGTGTTTTCACAAGGGTTGAGGTTGTGAAGTCTTATCGACAAGAGTAAATGTTTTGTTTCTTCCATATTTTTCACTTAGGACAATCTTTAATGGATATGGTATGATACTAAAACGAGAAAACAACTTTTGAGATCGAGTTAACGACCCTGTCACAAAGGGGAAAAAAGTTCCTATGTTAACACCTATGGAATTTGACTGCAAAATGGCCCGGAAGCAAAAGTGAAAAAAATTCATATTTTAACCAATTATATGTGTAATATTCTTAAACTTGAGCATTTCTTACAGATTCATCGAAAAACATCGAAAGAAACAAAGGTTTTTCAGATAGTGATTCGGGTGCTTCCATGAGGGTTTTTCCGGAAGGGTTGAGGTTGTGAAGTCTTATCGACACGAGTAAATGTTTTTTTTCTTCCATATTTTAAGCTTAGAACAATCTTTAGTGGATATGATATGATACAAAAACGAGAAAACAACTTTTCAGATCGAGTTAACGACCCTGTCTCAAAGGGGAAAAAAGTTCCTATGTTAGCACCTATGGAATTTGACTGCAAAATGGCCCGGAAGCAAAAGTGAAAAAAATTCATATTTTAACCAATTATATGTGTAATATTCTTAAACTTGAGCGTTCCTTAAAGATTCGTCGAAAAAGATCGAAAAAACCAAAGGTTTTTCAGATAGTGATTTGGGTGCCTCCATGAGGGTGTTTCCGGAAGGGTTGAGGTTGTCAAGTCTTATCGACACGAGTAAATGTTTTTTTTCTTCCATATTTCATGTTTAGGACAGTCCTTAGTGTATATGGTATGATACTAAAACAAGAAAACAACTTTTCAGATCGAGTTAACGACCCTGTCTCAAAGGGGAAAAAAGTTCCTATGTTAACACCTATGGAATTTGAGTGCAAAATGGCCCTGAAGCGAAAGTGAAAAAAATACGTATTTTCACCAATTATATGTCTAAGATTCTTAATCTTGAGTGTTCCTTACAGATTTGTCGAAAAAGATCGAAAGAAAACAAGGTTGTTCAGATATTGATTCGGGTGCCTCCATGAGGGTGTTTTCACAAGGGTTGAGGTTGTGAAGTCTTATCGACACGTGTAAATGTTTTTTTTCTTCCATATTTCATGTTTAGGAAAGTCCTTAGTGGATATGGTATGATACTAAGACAAGAAAACAACTTTTCAGATCGAGTTAACGACCCTGTCACAAAGGGGAAAAAAGTTCCTATGTTAACACCTATGGAATTTGACTGCAAAATGGCCCGGAAGCAAAAGTGAAAAAAATTCATATTTTATCCAATTATATGTGTAATATTCTAAAACTTGAGCGTTCCTTACAGATTCGTCGAAAAAGATCTAAAGAAACAATAGTTTTTCAGATAGTGATTCGGGTGCCTCCATGAGGGTCTTTTCATAAGGGTTGAGGTTGTGAGTTCTTATGGACACGAGCAAATGTTTTTTTCTTCCATATTTTAAGCTTAGGACAATCTTTAGTGGATATGATATGATACTAAAATGAGGAAACTACTTTTCAGATCGAGTTAAGGACCGTGTCTAAAAATGAAAAAAAGTTCCTATGTTAACACCTATGGAATTTGAGTGCAAAACGGCCCGGAAGCGAAAGTGAAAAAAATACGTATTTTCACCAATTATATGTGTAAGATTCTTAATCTTGAGTGTTCCTTACAGATTTGTCGAAAAAGATCGAAAGAAAACAAGGTTGTTCAGATATTGATTCGGGTGCCTCCATGAGGGTGTTTTCACAAGGGTTGAGGTTGTGAAGTCTTATCGACACGAGTAAATGTTTTTTTTTCTTCCATATTTTAAGCTTAGGACAATCCTTAGTGGATATGGTATGATACTAAAACGAGAAAACAACTTTTCAGATCGAGTTAACGACCTTGTCTCAATGGGAAAAAAAGTTCCGATGTTAATACCTATGGAATTTGAGTGCAAAATGGCCCGGAAGCGAAAGTGAAAAAAATTCGTATTTTAACCAATTATATGTGTAAGGTTTTTAAACTTGAGCATTCCTTACAGATTCATCGAAAAAGATCTAAAGAAACAATAGTTTTTCAGATAGTGATTCGGGTGCCTCCATGAGGGTCTTTTCATAAGGGTTGAGGTTGTGAATTCTTATGGACACGAGCAAATATTTTTTTTCTTCCATATTTTAAGCTTAGGACAATCTTTAGTGAATATGGTATGATACTAAAATGAGAAAATAAATTTTCAGATCGAGTTAACGACCCTGTCTCAAAGGGGAAAAAAGTTCCTATGTTAACACCTATGGAATTTGAGTGTAAAATGGCCCGTAAGCGAAAGTGAAAAAAATTCGTATTTTAACCAATTATATGTTTAAGATTCATCAAAATTGAGCGTTCCTTACATATTCCTCGAAAAAGATCTAAAGAAACAAAGGTTTTTCAGATAGTGATTCAGGTGCCTCCAAGAGGGTCTTTTCACAAGGGTTGAGGTTGTGAAGTCTTATCGACATGAGTAAATATTTTTTTTCCATATTTTATGCTAAGGACAATCTTTAGTGGATATGGTATGATACTAAAATGAGAAAATAACTTTTCAGATCGAGTTAACGACCCTGTCTCAAATAGGAAAAAAGTTCCTATGTACCTACGGAATTTGAGTGCAAAATGGCCCGAAAGCGAAAGCGAAAAAAATTCGTATTTTAACCAATTATATGTGTAAGATTCTTAAACTCGAGCGTTCCTTACAGATTCGTCGAAAAGATCGAAAGAAACAAAGGTTTTTCAGATAGTGATTCGGGTGCCTCCATGAGGGTCTTTTCATAAGGGTTGAGGTTGTGAATTCTTATGGACACGAGCAAATGTTTTTTTTCTTCCATATTTTAAGCTTAGGAAAATCTTTAGTTGATATGGTATGATACTAAAGTGAGAAAATAAATTTTCATATCGAGTTAACAACCCTGTCTCAAAGGGGAAAACAGTTCCTATGTTTACACCTATGGAATTTTACTGCAAAATGGCCCGGAAGCGAAAGTGAAAAAAATTCTTATTTTAACCAATTATATGTGTAAGATTCTTAATCTTGAGCGTTCCTTACAAATTCGTCGAAAAAGATCGTAAGAAACAACGGTTTTTCAGATAGTAATTTGGGTGCCTCCATGAGGGTTTTTTGACAAGGGTTGAGGTTGTGAAGTCTTATCGACACGAGTAAATATTTTTTTTTCCCTTATTTTAAGCTTAGGAAAATCTTTATTTGATATGGTATGATACTAAAAGGAGAAAACAACTTTTTAGATCGAGTTAACGACCCTGTCTCAATGGGGAAAAAAGATCCTATGTTAACACCTAGGGAATTTGACTACAAATTGGCCCGGAAGCTAAAGTTAAAAAAATTCGTATTTTAACAAATTATATATGTAAGATTCATCAAATTTGAGCGTTCCTTACAGATTCGTCAAAAAAGAACGAAAGAAACAAAGGTTTTTCAGATATTGATTCGGGTGCCTCCATGAGGGTGTTTTCACAAGGGTTGAGGTTGTGAAGTCTTATCGACACGAGTAAATATTTTTTTTTCTTCCATATTTCATGTTTAGGACAGTCCTTAGTGGATATGGTATGATACTAAAACTAGAAAACACCTTTTTAGATTGAGTTAACGACCCTGTCTCAAAGGGGAAAAAAGTTCCTATGTTAACACCTATGGAATTTGAGTGCAAAATGGCCCGGAAGCGAAAGTGAAAAAAATACGTATTTTAACCAATTATATGTGTAAGATTCTTAATCTTGAGCGTTCCTTACAGATTAGACGAAAAAGATAGAGAGAAACAAAGGTTTTTCCGATAGTGATTCGGGTGCTTCCATGAGGGTCTTTTCATAAGGGTTGAGGTTGTGAAGTCTTATCGACACGAGTAAATATTTTTTTTCTCCCATATTTTAAACTTAGGACAATCCTTAGTGGATATGGTATGATACTAAATCGAGAAAATAACTTTTCAGATCTAGTTAACGACCCTGTCTCAAAGGGGAAAAAAGTTCCTATGTTAACACCTATGGAGTTTGAGTGCAAAATGGCCCGTTAGCGAAAGTGCAAAAAATTCGTCTTTTCACCATTTATATGTGTAAGGTTCATCAAACTTGAGCGTTCCTTACAGATTCGTCGAAAAAGATCTAAAGAAACAATAGTTTTTCAAATAGTGATTCGGGTGCCTCCATGAGGGTCTTTTCATAAGGGTTGAGGTGGTGAATTCTTATGGACACGAGCAAATGTTTTTTTTCTTCCATATTTTAAGCTTAGAACAATCTTTAGTGGATATGATATGATACTAAAACGAGAAAACAACTTTTCAGATCGAGTTAACGACCCTGTCTCAAAGGGGAAAAAAGTTCCTATGTTAGCACCTATGGAATTTGACTGCAAAATGGCCCGGAAGCAAGAGTGAAAAAAATTCATATTTTAACCAATTATATGTGTAATATTCTTAAACTTGAGCATTCCTTACAGATTCGTCGAAAAAGATCGAAGAAACCAAAGGTTTTTCAGATAGTGATTTGGGTGCCTCCATGAGGGTGTTTCCGGAAGGGTTGAGGTTGTGAAGTCTTATCGACACGAGTAAATGTTTTTTTTCTTCCATATTTCATGTTTAGGACAGTCCTTAGTGGATATGGTATGATACTAAAACAAGAAAACAACTTTTCAGATCGAGTTAACGACCCTGTCTCAAAGGGGAAAAAAGTTCCTATGTTAACACCTATGGAATTTGAGTGCAAAATGGCCCGGAAGCGAAAGTGAAAAAAATATGTATTTTCACCAATTATATGTGTAAGATTCTTAATCTTGAGCATTCCTTACAGATTTGTCGAAAAAGATCGAAAGAAAACAAGGTTTTTCAGATATTGATTCGGGTGCCTCCATGAGGGTGTTTATACAAGGGTTGAGGTTGTGAAGTCTTATCGACACGAGTAAATGTTTTTTTTCTTCCATATTTTATGCTTAGGATAATCCTTAGTGGATATGGTATGATACTAAAACGAGAAAATAACTTTTCAGATCGAGTTAACGACCTTGTCTCAAAGGGAAAAAAAGTTCCTATGTTAATACCTATGGAATTTGAGTGCAAAATGGCCCGGAAGCGAAAGTGAAAAAAATTTGTATTTTAACCAATTATATGTGTAAGGTTCTTAAACTTGAGCATTCCTTACAGATTCATCGAAAAACATCGAAAGAAACAAAGGTTTTTCAGATAGTGATTCGGGTGCCTCCATGAGGGTGTTTCCGGAAGGGTTGAGGTTGTGAAGTCTTATCGACACGAGTAAATGTTTTTTTTTCTTCCATATTTTAAGCTTAGAACAATCTTTAGTGGATATGATATGATACTAAAACGAGAAAACAACTTTTCAGATCGAGTTAACGACCCTGTCTCAAAGGGGAAAAAAGTTCCTATGTTAGCACCTATGGAATTTGACTGCAAAATGGCCCGGAAGCAAAAGTGAAAAAAATTCATATTTTAACCAATTATATGTGTAATATTCTTAAACTTGAGCGTTCCTTACAGATTCGTCGAAAAAGATCGAAAAAACCAAAGGTTTTTTAGATAGTGATTTGGGTGCCTCCATGAGGGTGTTTCCGGAAGGGTTGAGGTTGTGAAGTCTTATCGACACGAGTAAATATTTTTTTTTCCCTTATTTTAAGCTTAGGAAAATCTTTATTTGATATGGTATGATACTAAAAGGAGAAAACAACTTTTTAGATCGAGTTAACGACCCTGTCTCAATGGGGAAAAAAGATCCTATGTTAACACCTAGGGAATTTGACTACAAATTGGCCCGGAAGCTAAAGTTAAAAAAATTCGTATTTTAACAAATTATATATGTAAGATTCATCAAATTTGAGCGTTCCTTACAGATTCGTCGAAAAAGAACGAAAGAAACAAAGGTTTTTCAGATATTGATTCGGGTGCCTCCATGAGGGTGTTTTCACAAGGGTTGAGGTTGTGAAGTCTTATCGACACGAGTAAATATTTTTTTTTCTTCCATATTTCATGTTTAGGACAGTCCTTAGTGGATATGGTATGATACTAAAACTAGAAAACACCTTTTTAGATTGAGTTAACGACCCTGTCTCAAAGGGGAAAAAAGTTCCTATGTTAACACCTATGGAATTTGAGTGCAAAATGGCCCGGAAGCGAAAGTGAAAAAAATACGTATTTTAACCAATTATATGTGTAAGATTCTTAATCTTGAGCGTTCCTTACAGATTAGACGAAAAAGATAGAGAGAAACAAAGGTTTTTCCGATAGTGATTCGGGTGCTTCCATGAGGGTCTTTTCATAAGGGTTGAGGTTGTGAAGTCTTATCGACACGAGTAAATATTTTTTTTCTCCCATATTTTAAACTTAGGACAATCCTTAGTGGATATGGTATGATACTAAATCGAGAAAATAACTTTTCAGATCGAGTTAACGACCCTGTCTCAAAGGGGAAAAAAGTTCCTATGTTAACACCTATGGAGTTTGAGTGCAAAATGGCCCGTTAGCGAAAGTGCAAAAAATTCGTCTTTTAACCATTTATATGTGTAAGGTTCATCAAACTTGAGCGTTCCTTACAGATTCGTCGAAAAAGATCTAAAGAAACAATAGTTTTTCAAATAGTGATTCGGGTGCCTCCATGAGGGTCTTTTCATAAGGGTTGAGGTGGTGAATTCTTATGGACACGAGCAAATGTTTTTTTTCTTCCATATTTTAAGCTTAGAACAATCTTTAGTGGATATGATATGATACTAAAACGAGAAAACAACTTTTCAGATCGAGTTAACGACCCTGTCTCAAAGGGGAAAAAAGTTCCTATGTTAGCACCTATGGAATTTGACTGCAAAATGGCCCGGAAGCAAGAGTGAAAAAAATTCATATTTTAACCAATTATATGTGTAATATTCTTAAACTTGAGCATTCCTTACAGATTCGTCGAAAAAGATCGAAGAAACCAAAGGTTTTTCAGATAGTGATTTGGGTGCCTCCATGAGGGTGTTTCCGGAAGGGTTGAGGTTGTGAAGTCTTATCGACACGAGTAAATGTTTTTTTTCTTCCATATTTCATGTTTAGGACAGTCCTTAGTGGATATGGTATGATACTAAAACAAGAAAACAACTTTTCAGATCGAGTTAACGACCCTGTCTCAAAGGGGAAAAAAGTTCCTATGTTAACACCTATGGAATTTGAGTGCAAAATGGCCCGGAAGCGAAAGTGAAAAAAATATGTATTTTCACCAATTATATGTGTAAGATTCTTAATCTTGAGCATTCCTTACAGATTTGTCGAAAAAGATCGAAAGAAAACAAGGTTTTTCAGATATTGATTCGGGTGCCTCCATGAGGGTGTTTATACAAGGGTTGAGGTTGTGAAGTCTTATCGACACGAGTAAATGTTTTTTTTCTTCCATATTTTATGCTTAGGATAATCCTTAGTGGATATGGTATGATACTAAAATGAGAAAATAACTTTTCAGATCGAGTTAACGACCTTGTCTCAAAGGGAAAAAAAGTTCCTATGTTAATACCTATGGAATTTGAGTGCAAAATGGCCCGGAAGCGAAAGTGAAAAAAATTTGTATTTTAACCAATTATATGTGTAAGGTTCTTAAACTTGAGCATTCCTTACAGATTCATCGAAAAACATCGAAAGAAACAAAGGTTTTTCAGATAGTGATTCGGGTGCCTCCATGAGGGTGTTTCCGGAAGGGTTGAGGTTGTGAAGTCTTATCGACACGAGTAAATGTTTTTTTTTCTTCCATATTTTAAGCTTAGAACAATCTTTAGTGGATATGATATGATACTAAAACGAGAAAACAACTTTTCAGATCGAGTTAACGACCCTGTCTCAAAGGGGAAAAAAGTTCCTATGTTAGCACCTATGGAATTTGACTGCAAAATGGCCCGGAAGCAAAAGTGAAAAAAATTCATATTTTAACCAATTATATGTGTAATATTCTTAAACTTGAGCGTTCCTTACAGATTCGTCGAAAAAGATCGAAAAAACCAAAGGTTTTTTAGATAGTGATTTGGGTGCCTCCATGAGGGTGTTTCCGGAAGGGTTGAGGTTGTGAAGTCTTATCGACACGAGTAAATATTTTTTTTTCCCTTATTTTAAGCTTAGGAAAATCTTTATTTGATATGGTATGATACTAAAAGGAGAAAACAACTTTTTAGATCGAGTTAACGACCCTGTCTCAATGGGGAAAAAAGATCCTATGTTAACACCTAGGGAATTTGACTACAAATTGGCCCGGAAGCTAAAGTTAAAAAAATTCGTATTTTAACAAATTATATATGTAAGATTCATCAAATTTGAGCGTTCCTTACAGATTCGTCGAAAAAGAACGAAAGAAACAAAGGTTTTTCAGATATTGATTCGGGTGCCTCCATGAGGGTGTTTTCACAAGGGTTGAGGTTGTGAAGTCTTATCGACACGAGTAAATATTTTTTTTTCTTCCATATTTCATGTTTAGGACAGTCCTTAGTGGATATGGTATGATACTAAAACTAGAAAACACCTTTTTAGATTGAGTTAACGACCCTGTCTCAAAGGGGAAAAAAATTCCTATGTTAACACCTATGGAATTTGAGTGCAAAATGGCCCGGAAGCGAAAGTGAAAAAAATACGTATTTTAACCAATTATATGTGTAAGATTCTTAATCTTGAGCGTTCCTTACAGATTAGACGAAAAAGATAGAGAGAAACAAAGGTTTTTCCGATAGTGATTCGGGTGCTTCCATGAGGGTCTTTTCATAAGGGTTGAGGTTGTGAAGTCTTATCGACACGAGTAAATATTTTTTTTCTCCCATATTTTAAACTTAGGACAATCCTTAGTGGATATGGTATGATACTAAAACGAGAAAACAACTTTTCAGATCGAGTTAACGACCTTGTCTCAATGGGAAAAAAAGTTTCGATGTTAATACCTATGGAATTTGAGTGCAAAATGGCCCGGAAGCGAAAGTGAAAAAAATTCGTATTTTAACCAATTATATGTGTAAGGTTTTTAAACTTGAGCATTCCTTACAGATTCATCGAAAAAGATCTAAAGAAACAATAGTTTTTCAGATAGTGATTCGGGTGCCTCCATGAGGGTCTTTTCATAAGGGTTGAGGTTGTGAATTCTTATGGACACGAGCAAATGTTTTTTTTCTTCCATATTTTAAGCTTAGGACAATCTTTAGTGAATATGGTATGATACTAAAATGAGAAAATAAATTTTCAGATCGAGTTAACGACCCTGTCTCAAAGGGGAAAAAAGTTCCTATGTTAACACCTATGGAATTTGAGTGTAAAATGGCCCGTAAGCGAAAGTGAAAAAAATTCGTATTTTAACCAATTATATGTTTAAGATTCATCAAAATTGAGCGTTCCTTACATATTCCTCGAAAAAGATCTAAAGAAACAAAGGTTTTTCAGATAGTGATTCAGGTGCCTCCAAGAGGGTCTTTTCACAAGGGTTGAGGTTGTGAAGTCTTATCGACATGAGTAAATATTTTTTTTCCATATTTTATGCTAAGGACAATCTTTAGTGGATATGGTATGATACTAAAATGAGAAAATAACTTTTCAGATCGAGTTAACGACCCTGTCTCAAATAGGAAAAAAGTTCCTATGTACCTACGGAATTTGAGTGCAAAATGGCCCGAAAGCGAAAGCGAAAAAAATTCGTATTTTAACCAATTATATGTGTAAGATTCTTAAACTCGAGCGTTCCTTACAGATTCGTCGAAAAGATCGAAAGAAACAAAGGTTTTTCAGATAGTGATTCGGGTGCCTCCATGAGGGTCTTTTCATAAGGGTTGAGGTTGTGAATTCTTATGGACACGAGCAAATGTTTTTTTTCTTCCATATTTTAAGCTTAGGAAAATCTTTAGTGGATATGGTATGATACTAAAGTGAGAAAATAAATTTTCATATCGAGTTAACAACCCTGTCTCAAAGGGGAAAACAGTTCCTATGTTTACACCTATGGAATTTTACTGCAAAATGGCCCGGAAGCGAAAGTGAAAAAAATTCTTATTTTAACCAATTATATGTGTAAGATTCTTAATCTTGAGCGTTCCTTACAAATTCGTCGAAAAAGATCGAAAGAAACAACGGTTTTTCAGATAGTAATTTGGGTGCCTCCATGAGGGTTTTTTGACAAGGGTTGAGGTTGTGAAGTCTTATCGACACGAGTAAATATTTTTTTTCCCTTATTTTAAGCTTAGGAAAATCTTTATTTGATATGGTATGATACTAAAAGGAGAAAACAACTTTTTAGATCGAGTTAACGACCCTGTCTCAATGGGGAAAAAAGATCCTATGTTAACACCTAGGGAATTTGACTACAAATTGGCCCGGAAGCTAAAGTTAAAAAAATTCGTATTTTAACAAATTATATATGTAAGATTCATCAAATTTGAGCGTTCCTTACAGATTCGTCGAAAAAGAACGAAAGAAACAAAGGTTTTTCAGATATTGATTCGGGTGCCTCCATGAGGGTGTTTTCACAAGGGTTGAGGTTGTGAAGTCTTATCGACACGAGTAAATATTTTTTTTTCTTCCATATTTCATGTTTAGGACAGTCCTTAGTGGATATGGTATGATACTAAAACTAGAAAACACCTTTTTAGATTGAGTTAACGACCCTGTCTCAAAGGGGAAAAAAGTTCCTATGTTAACACCTATGGAATTTGAGTGCAAAATGGCCCGGAAGCGAAAGTGAAAAAAATATGTATTTTAACCAATTATATGTGTAAGATTCTTAATCTTGAGCGTTCCTTACAGATTAGACGAAAAAGATAGAGAGAAACAAAGGTTTTTCCGATAGTGATTCGGGTGCTTCCATGAGGGTCTTTTCATAAGGGTTGAGGTTGTGAAGTCTTATCGACACGAGTAAATATTTTTTTTCTCCCATATTTTAAACTTAGGACAATCCTTAGTGGATATGGTATGATACTAAATCGAGAAAATAACTTTTCAGATCGAGTTAACGACCCTGTCTCAAAGGGGAAAAAAGTTCCTATGTTAACACCTATGGAGTTTGAGTGCAAAATGGCCCGTTAGCGAAAGTGCAAAAAATTCGTCTTTTAACCATTTATATGTGTAAGGTTCATCAAACTTGAGCGTTCCTTACAGATTCGTCGAAAAAGATCTAAAGAAACAATAGTTTTTCAAATAGTGATTCGGGTGCCTCCATGAGGGTCTTTTCATAAGGGTTGAGGTGGTGAATTCTTATGGACACGAGCAAATGTTTTTTTTTCTTCCATATTTTAAGCTTAGAACAATCTTTAGTGGATATGATATGATACTAAAACGAGAAAACAACTTTTCAGATCGAGTTAACGACCCTGTCTCAAAGGGGAAAAAAGTTCCTATGTTAGCACCTATGGAATTTGACTGCAAAATGGCCCGGAAGCAAGAGTGAAAAAAATTCATATTTTAACCAATTATATGTGTAATATTCTTAAACTTGAGCATTCCTTACAGATTCGTCGAAAAAGATCGAAGAAACCAAAGGTTTTTCAGATAGTGATTTGGGTGCCTCCATGAGGGTGTTTCCGGAAGGGTTGAGGTTGTGAAGTCTTATCGACACGAGTAAATGTTTTTTTTCTTCCATATTTCATGTTTAGGACAGTCCTTAGTGGATATGGTATGATACTAAAACAAGAAAACAACTTTTCAGATCGAGTTAACGACCCTGTCTCAAAGGGGAAAAAAGTTCCTATGTTAACACCTATGGAATTTGAGTGCAAAATGGCCCGGAAGCGAAAGTGAAAAAAATATGTATTTTCACCAATTATATGTGTAAGATTCTTAATCTTGAGCATTCCTTACAGATTTGTCGAAAAAGATCGAAAGAAAACAAGGTTTTTCAGATATTGATTCGGGTGCCTCCATGAGGGTGTTTATACAAGGGTTGAGGTTGTGAAGTCTTATCGACACGAGTAAATGTTTTTTTTCTTCCATATTTTATGCTTAGGACAATCCTTAGTGGATATGGTATGATACTAAAACGAGAAAACAACTTTTCAGATCGAGTTAACGACCTTGTCTCAAAGGGAAAAAAAGTTCCTATGTTAATACCTATGGAATTTGAGTGCAAAATGTCCCGGAAGCGAAAGTGAAAAAAATTTGTATTTTAACCAATTATATGTGTAAGTTTCTTAAATTGAGCATTCCTTACAGATTCATCGAAAAACATCGAAAGAAACAAAGGTTTTTCAGATAGTGATTCGGGTGCCTCCATGAGGGTGTTTCCGGAAGGGTTGAGGTTGTGAAGTCTTATCGACACGAGTAAATGTTTTTTTTTCTTCCATATTTTAAGCTTAGAACAATGTTTAGTGGATATGATATGATACTAAAACGAGAAAACAACTTTTCAGATCGAGTTAACGACCCTGTCTCAAAGGGGAAAAAAGTTCCTATGTTAGCGCACCTATGGAATTTGACTGCAAAATGGTTCGGAAGCAAAAGTGAAAAAATTCATATTTTAACCAATTATATGTGTAATATTCTTAAACTTGAGCGTTCCTTACAGATTCGTCGAAAAAGATCGAAAAAACCAAAGGTTTTTCAAATAGTGATTTGGGTGCCTCCATGAGGGTATTTACGGAATGGTTGAGGTTGTGAAGTCTTATCGACACGAGTAAATGTTTTTTTCCTTCCATATTTCATGTTTAGGACAGTCCTTAGTGGATATGGTATGATACTAAAAAATGAAAACAACTTTTCAGATCGAGTTAACGACCTTGTCTCAAAGGGAAAAAAAGTTCCTATGTTAATACCTACGGAATTTGAGTGCAAAATGGCCCGGAAGCGAAAGTGAAAAAAATTCGTATTTTAACCAATTATATGTGTAAGGTTCTTAAACTTGAGCATTCCTTATAGATTCATCGAAAAACATCGAAAGAAACAAAGGTTTTTCAGATAGTGATTCGGGTGCCTCCATGAGGGTGTTTACGGAAGGGTTGAGGTTGTGAAGTCTTATCGACACGAGTAAATGTTTTTTTTTCTTCCATATTATAAGCTTAGAACAATCTTTAGTGGATATGATATGATACTAAAACGAGAAAACAACTTTTCAGATCGAGTTAACGACCCTGTCTCAAAGGGGAAAAAAGTTCCTATGTTAGCGCACCTATGGAATTTGACTGCAAAATGGTTCGGAAGCAAAAGTGAAAAAAATTCATATTTTAACCAATTATATGTGTAATATTCTTAAACTTGAGCGTTCCTTACAGATTCGTCGAAAAAGATCGAAAAAACCAAAGGTTTTTCAAATAGTGATTTGGGTGCCTCCATGAGGGTGTTTTCACAAGGGTTGAGGTTGTGAAGTCTTATCGACACGAGTAAATGTTTTTTTTCTTCCATATTTCATGTTTAGGACAGTCCTTAGTGGATATGGTATGATACTAAAACAAGAAAACAACTTTTCAGATCGAGTTAACGACCCTGTCTCAAAGGGGAAAAAAGTTCCTATGTTAACACCTATGGAATTTGAGTGCAAAATGGCCCGGAAGCGAAAGTGAAAAAAATATGTATTTTCACCAATTATATGTGTAAGATTCTTAATCTTGAGCATTCCTTACAGATTTGTCGAAAAAGATCGAAAGAAAACAAGGTTTTTCAGATATTGATTCGGGTGCCTCCATGAGGGTGTTTATACAAGGGTTGAGGTTGTGAAGTCTTATCGACACGAGTAAATGTTTTTTTTCTTCCATATTTTATGCTTAGGACAATCCTTAGTGGATATGGTATGATACTAAAACGAGAAAACAACTTTTCAGATCGAGTTAACGACCTTGTCTCAAAGGGAAAAAAAGTTCCTATGTTAATACCTATGGAATTTGAGTGCAAAATGTCCCGGAAGCGAAAGTGAAAAAAATTTGTATTTTAACCAATTATATGTGTAAGTTTCTTAAATTGAGCATTCCTTACAGATTCATCGAAAAACATCGAAAGAAACAAAGGTTTTTCAGATAGTGATTCGGGTGCCTCCATGAGGGTGTTTCCGGAAGGGTTGAGGTTGTGAAGTCTTATCGACACGAGTAAATGTTTTTTTTTCTTCCATATTTTAAGCTTAGAACAATGTTTAGTGGATATGATATGATACTAAAACGAGAAAACAACTTTTCAGATCGAGTTAACGACCCTGTCTCAAAGGGGAAAAAAGTTCCTATGTTAGCGCACCTATGGAATTTGACTGCAAAATGGTTCGGAAGCAAAAGTGAAAAAATTCATATTTTAACCAATTATATGTGTAATATTCTTAAACTTGAGCGTTCCTTACAGATTCGTCGAAAAACATCGAAAAAACCAAAGGTTTTTCAAATAGTGATTTGGGTTCCTCCATGAGGGTGTTTCCGGAAGGGTTGAGGTTGTGAAGTCTTATCGACACGAGTAAATGTTTTTTTTCTTCCATATTTCATGTTTAGGACAGTCCTTAGTGGATATGGTATGATACTAAAACAAGAAAATAACTTTTCAGATCGAGTTAACGACCCTGTCTGAAAGGGGAAAAAAGTTCCTATGTTAACACCTATGGAATTTGAGTGCAAAATGGCCCTGTAGTGAAAGTGAAAAAAATACGTATTTTCACCAATTATATGTGTAAGATTCTTAATCTTGAGTGTTCCTTACAGATTTGTCGAAAAAGATCGAAAGAAAACAAGGTTGTTCAGATATTGATTCGGGTGCCTCCATGAGGGTGTTTTCACAAGGGTTGAGGTTGTGAAGTCTTATCGACACGAGTAAATGTTTTTTTTCTTCCATATTTCATGTTTAGGAAAGTCCTTAGTGGATATGGTATGATACTAAGACAAGAAAACAACTTTTCAGATCGAGTTAACGACCCTGTCACAAAGGGGAAAAAAGTTCCTATGTTAACACCTATGGAATTTGACTGCAAAATGGCCCGGAAGCAAAAGTAAAAAAAATTCATATTTTATCCAATTATATGTGTAATATTCTAAAACTTGAGCGTTCCTTACAGATTCATCGAAAAAGATCTAAAGAAACAATAGTTTTTCAGATAGTGATTCGGGTGCCTCCATGAGGGTCTTTTCATAAGGGTTGAGGTTGTGAGTTCTTATGGACACGAGCAAATGTTTTTTTTCTTCCATATTTTAAGCTTAGGACAATCTTTAGTGGATATGATATGATACTAAAATGAGGAAACTACTTTTCAGATCGAGTTAAGGACCGTGTCTAAAAATGAAAAAAAGTTCCTATGTTAACACCTATGGAATTTGAGTGCAAAACGGCCCGGAAGCGAAAGTGAAAAAAATACGTATTTTCACCAATTATATGTGTAAGGTTCTTAAACTTGAGCATTCCTTATAGATTCATCGAAAAACATCGAAAGAAACAAAGGTTTTTCAGATAGTGATTCGGGTGCCTCCATGAGGGTGTTTCCGGAAGGGTTGAGGTTGTGAAGTCTTATCGACACGAGTAAATGTTTTTTTTTCTTCCATATTATAAGCTTAGAACAATCTTTAGTGGATATGATATGATACTAAAACGAGAAAACAACTTTTCAGATCGAGTTAACGACCCTGTCTCAAAGGGGAAAAAAGTTCCTATGTTAGCGCACCTATGGAATTTGACTGCAAAATGGTTCGGAAGCAAAAGTGAAAAAAATTCATATTTTAACCAATTATATGTGTAATATTCTTAAACTTGAGCGTTCCTTACAGATTCGTCGAAAAAGATCGAAAAAACCAAAGGTTTTTCAAATAGTGATTTGGGTGCCTCCATGAGGGTGTTTACGGAAGGGTTGAGGTTGTGAAGTCTTATCGACACGAGTAAATGTTTTTTTTGTTCCATATTTCATGTTTAGGACAGTCCTTAGTGGATATGGTATGATACTAAAACAAGAAAACAACTTTTCAGATCGAGTTAACGACCTTGTCTCAAAGGGGAAAAAAGTTCCTATGTTAGCGCACCTATGGAATTTGACTGCAAAATGGCCCGGAAGCAAAAGTGAAAAAAATTCATATTTTAACCAATTATATGTGTAATATTCTTAAACTTGAGCGTTCCTTACAGATTCGTCGAAAAAGATCGAAAAAACCAAACGTTTTTCAGATAGTGATTTGGGTGCCTCCATGAGGGTGTTTCCGGAAGGGTTGAGGTTGTGAAGTCTTATCGACACGAGTAAATGTTTTTTTTCTTCCATATTTCATGTTTAGGACAGTCCTTAGTGGATATGGTATGATACTAAAACAAGAAACCAACTTTTCAGATCGAGTTAACGACCCTGTCTCAAAGGGTAAAAAAGTTCCTATGTTAACACCTATGGAATTTGAGTGCAAAATGGCCCTGAAGCGAAAGTGAAAAAAATACGTATTTTAACCAATTATATGTGTAAGGTTCTTAAACTTGAGCATTCCTTATAGATTCATCGAAAAACATCGATAGAAACAAAGGTTTTTCAGATAGTGATTCGGGTGCCTCCATGAGGGATTTTCCGGAAGGGTTGAGGTTGTGAAGTCTTATCGACACGAGTAAATGTTTTTTTTTCTTCCATATTATAAGCTTAGAACAATCTTTAGTGGATATGATATGATACTAAAACGAGAAAACAACTTTTCAGATCGAGTTAACGACCTTGTCTCAAAGGGAAAAAAAGTTCCTATGTTAATACCTATGGAATTTGAGTGCAAAATGGCCCGGAAGCGAAAGTGAAAAAAATTCGTATTTTAACCAATTATATGTGTAAGGTTCTTAAACTTGAGCATTCCTTACAGATTCATCGAAAAACATCGAAAGAAACAAAGGTTTTTCAGATAGTGATTCGGGTGCCTCCATGAGGGTGTTTCCGGAAGGGTTGAGGTTGTGAAGTCTTATCGACACGAGTAAATGTTTTTTTTTCTTCCATATTTTAAGCTTAGAACAATCTTTAGTGGATATGATATGATACTAAAACGAGAAAACAACTTTTCAGATCGAGTTAACGACCTTGTCTCAAAGGGAAAAAAAGTTCCTATGTTAATACCTATGGAATTTGAGTGCAAAATGGCCCGGAAGCGAAAGTGAAAAAAATTCGTATTTTAACCAATTATATGTGTAAGGTTCTTAAACTTGAGCATTCCTTACAGATTCATCGAAAAACATCGAAAGAAACAAAGGTTTTTCAGATAGTGATTCGGGTGCCTCCATGAGGGTGTTTCCGGAAGGGTTGAGGTTGTGAAGTCTTATCGACACGAGTAAATGTTTTTTTTTTCTTCCATATTTTAAGCTTAGAACAATCTTTAGTGGATATGATATGATACTAAAACGAGAAAACAACTTTTCAGATCGAGTTAACGACCCTGTCTCAAAGGGGAAAAAAGTTCCTATGTTAGCGCACCTATGGAATTTGACTGCAAAATGGTTCGGAAGCAAAAGTGAAAAAAATTCATATTTTAACCAATTATATGTGTAATATTCTTAAACTTGAGCGTTCCTTACAGATTCGTCGAAAAAGATCGAAAAAACCAAAGGTTTTTCAAATAGTGATTTGGGTGCCTCCATGAGGGTGTTTACGGAATGGTTGAGGTTGTGAAGTCTTATCGACACGAGTAAATGTTTTTTTCCTTCCATATTTCATGTTTAGGACAGTCCTTAGTGGATATGGTATGATACTAAAAAATGAAAACAACTTTTCAGATCGAGTTAACGACCTTGTCTCAAAGGGAAAAAAAGTTCCTATGTTAATACCTACGGAATTTGAGTGCAAAATGGCCCGGAAGCGAAAGTGAAAAAAATTCGTATTTTAACCAATTATATGTGTAAGGTTCTTAAACTTGAGCATTCCTTATAGATTCATCGAAAAACATCGAAAGAAACAAAGGTTTTTCAGATAGTGATTCGGGTGCCTCCATGAGGGTGTTTACGGAAGGGTTGAGGTTGTGAAGTCTTATCGACACGAGTAAATGTTTTTTTTTCTTCCATATTATAAGCTTAGAACAATCTTTAGTGGATATGATATGATACTAAAACGAGAAAACAACTTTTCAGATCGAGTTAACGACCCTGTCTCAAAGGGGAAAAAAGTTCCTATGTTAGCGCACCTATGGAATTTGACTGCAAAATGGTTCGGAAGCAAAAGTGAAAAAAATTCATATTTTAACCAATTATATGTGTAATATTCTTAAACTTGAGCGTTCCTTACAGATTCGTCGAAAAAGATCGAAAAAACCAAAGGTTTTTCAAATAGTGATTTGGGTGCCTCCATGAGGGTGTTTTCACAAGGGTTGAGGTTGTGAAGTCTTATCGACACGAGTAAATGTTTTTTTTCTTCCATATTTCATGTTTAGGAAAGTCCTTAGTGGATATGGTATGATACTAAGACAAGAAAACAACTTTTCAGATCGAGTTAACGACCCTGTCACAAAGGGGAAAAAAGTTCCTATGTTAACACCTATGGAATTTGACTGCAAAATGGCCCGGAAGCAAAAGTGAAAAAAATTCATATTTTAACCAATTATATGTGTAATATTCTAAAACTTGAGCGTTCCTTACAGATTCGTCGAAAACGATCCAAAGAAACAATAGTTTTTCAGATAGTGATTCGGGTGCCTCCATGAGGGTCTTTTCATAGGGGTTGAGGTTGTGAATTCTTATGGACACGAGCAAATGTTTTTTTTTCTTCCATATTTTAAGCTTAGGACAATCTTTAGTGGATATGGTATGATACTAAAGTGAGAAAATAAATTTTCAGATCGAGTTAACGACCCTGTCTCAAAGGGGAAAACAGTTCCTATGTTAACACCTATGGAATTTGAGTGTAAAATGGCCCGTAAGCGAAAGTGAA